>NC_142496.1:21956160-22287112 GCF_965113065.1 Corylus avellana
TATCCTGAGTCAGATAATTATGTATCGGAAGCCTCATGCCAAGGAAGAGAAGAAAACGAAGTAGTAGAAGATCTGTCATGAGTAGCTTTCCTACAAATACAAAGCCCCAACAGGTGCTGCAAGTGGGCAACTTTACAAGCTAATTATGTGCTAAGGTGTTCATCTTTCTTGTTGAGTGTAGTTACAGTATTTATCAATTGATGTTCCAAGTGGGACAGCTTACAGTATTTATCAAGTGAAAATTATTCAAAAGCTTATGGTGGACTCATCATAACTTCTATTTTTAAAAAGTTTTCTTTTGCTTTTGCTGTTATATTTTTTCTCTTATATATTACATGCCTACTTTGCATGCAGGGTCTTATTATTTTAGTACAAATATCTTTTTACAATTTTACCCATTCTTCACACACAAAACACAACAGGATCGCTTGCTGGGGGTAAAACCTTGGGTCAGATACAAGTACAAGTATGCTGAGGTCGCTTTTGCTGCACTCAGCACACTGGATAATATTTTCCCCCTTTCCCCTTCCATCTCTTTTTATTGCTAGTTAAGTTTTTTTTTTTTTTTTTTTTTTTTTTTTTTTTGGGTGGGGGAGGGGGATTTTCCAAAGTTGGAACCTGTACACAGGGATTCGTGTCTTTGTAGTGCCTTGCACATTAAACAACCTGTAGATTGAGGAAGATATGATATTGCTGCATCTTATCAGCACAAAGCAAGCAAGCAGCAAGCCGCCAGCCAGGAATAAAAATAAAGCAGCCAGTCAGGAGTAAAATTCAGACAACTTCAAAACATATTTGACCACAATTCACTTTGAATACTATGAAGTGTGTTGAAAGTTCTGGTGTAAGGAATAAAGGGTATAGCGTTTTTCCTTTCTGATGCAGCTTGGCGTAGTGAGTTGCAGAATTAAGACACTTTAAATTCGCGACTCTTTCAAAAACCAAGAACAAAATCAAGGAATTGGGGCAAAAGTGAAGTAGGATGATTCAAGAGGAGTAAGAGAGCAATGAAAGTGCAACCACTAAGGATGCTTGGATGAAGGTAGTAATTCATCAATATTAATTTGCATTAATTTATTTTGCCCTAGTTTCTTTGTATCATTCATTATACCTACCGGCCTCACTCCGCTATAACTAAACTTTTTGAGCGAATTATCTCTTCATTGATATAACAATTAAATGAAGCAAAATGCTCCGTACAATGCCAAAGATACAATTTGGAATCTTCACAACTCAAACATTATCAATGACATACACAATAACCTTTCAGGCTATTGTAAGACAAAATATACGAAAAGTCACCGTCCTAATTAGTTTAGATCTACAGCAAATTCTGACGAATCACGTCTCTATCTGCTGTCAGGTTATTGATTTCTTGGCTTATTTTATTTTATTTATATCTTTGCTACTAGTGCTTTATCAATCGCAATCCCATTTGTTGCCTCTACCATAGTAACAATTCTTCTTTATGCCTAATAACTCCTCCGTCATCGGTGTATGGTTTGCTCCCAGAAAAGAAACCATAAGAAAACAAAAGATCGGCTGAAAACCAATTCCGTTATTCTTAAGGATTCGTGAAAACAAATAAAACCCCATAGATCGCTACTAATAGTAGATCTAAAGATAATACACTATTTAAAAACAATAAAAATACAATAACAAAAACCCAACACACCCTCATGCGTTCTACACACCACTACCGACTAGCCATGCATCGCTAGAATGCACCGCGAAGACCATTGACACATGCGCCCAAGTCGATTTACAGTGGAGGCGAGAAAAAGGTGGGGGAAGGAGAAAGGGGGCGGGGAGGAGGAAGTCCCCCACTTTGCTATACTCTCTCTGTGCTGCTTTCTTTCTAGGGTTTGACAGCTAATTTTAACAAATTAACAATTGGTGTACAATATATCACTATAACTAAACTTGGTCCTTATATAATTTTCATTAAGAAAAAATACAAATATCTTTTGTACACTTGTAGTTTATTGGAAAATAATAAATATACATATTTTCCTCAAACTAACATCCAATTTGCAATGTCCATTTGAACTAAAGATTACATCATTGTTCCCTTACACTACCAAGAATTTACAATGTACTCCAAATGACAAAAATATCCTTAATAAAAATAACATTTGATTATGTATCTCTTTAATTGACATGTGATCACTTTTGGAACAAAAAAAGAAAAAGAAAAAGAGGTTGATGGTTTTTTTTTTTTTTTTGGAAAGAAAAGAGGTTGATGTTTGTCTGCCCTACAAACACATTTTCCCAAAGTGCTGTAATCCTATAACTTAAGCTGTGTTGTGTGTCAAATTAAAAAAAAATAAAAAATAAAAAATAAAAAAGAAAAAGCTGTGTCAATTTTGAAAGTTGTTAAGTTGCATCAAATCTGGGATATATGCTTTATATTATTATGGGTAGTTCATAGCAGAAAAGGATCCTTTCCATTTTAAATCTTTTCCATTTTCTCCAGTTAGTGCATTTAGAAGGGTAGTGTTGTCCAAAAATTTGAACCTAAAAAAAAATTGGACAATTTTATCCTTCTAAATGCACTAACTAGAAGAAATTGAAGAAATTTGAAACGGAGAGGATCCTTTTCCGTTCATAGCTCAAGTTTCAATTTGCTGCTTTATTAAGCAACAATGTGTGGGTTTAGCATTGAAGTATCCAATTCCTATTCCACGGATCCAATCACAAAAATAATTGTGATCCTGTCCATCCATCCCGCTTTTATTTTATTGGGTTAACATAATAGTGCTTATCAACCCTTACATCAATCCTAATTAAATGTAATAAAGTCAAGCGTTCCCACTTATAAAAAAAAAAAAAAAGTCAAGCGTTCCCATTTGAGATTCTACTATATATGTGGATCGGATGTACCAAAAAAGTATGAGTGATTAACATAAATGTGGATATGCCGATCAGATGAGCCGTATGTCTATGTTTGCACCAATGAGGAGTGGTGTGTTTGAGTGTTCTATCCACAGAGCTAATAGAGATAAGAGAAGTGAAAGTGACAATTCTAGAGATGCGAGGGCCACACCTTGGATGAACAATGAGAAATAGTGGGATTTGCCCTCTTCTTTGTAGCTGTCAGTCCCCAACTTGTGCTTTTCAACCTTTACCAGCATCCGCTTTTTTCTGTAAGTCTATAATGCAAATTTAGCAAATGCCAATGACTGGATAATGTCTTTGTACTTCCAAGTTATATATTGTTAGTATTCCCAGTGTCTTTGTCCAATTATGTTTATGTTTTTTCCAACGAAACTTCACAAAATCCTTTTGAACTTTCACACGTTTTGAAAGTACTTTTCCAAAATTCAAATACTCTTAATTAAGGATATCAAACTTTCAATTTATTTCAATTACTTCATTCCGTTATAATTTTCCATTAATCTTGTCAAAATTTCTAAAATATTTATGTTCTTTATTAGAAAAAAAAAATAAAAAATTGTAAAGATTTAGGCATTTATTTTATTTTATTTTAATAAAAAAACATCTTTGCAATATTGTTCCAACGTCTTTGCAATTTTTTATTATTAAAAAAATGGTATTTTGAAAATTTTGACAAAATTTAATAGAAAATCCTAACGGAATTGGGTAATTGAAAGTTTGATATGTACCTTTAATTGAAAGTTTTTAAAATTTAGGGGGTAATGTCAAAACGAATGGAAGTTCAGAGAGAATTTAGTATGTAAAGTTTCCCCTATATTTATTATTATCTTATTTTTTATTTTTTGGCATTCATTTTTAATTTATGTTTGACAGGGTGTTCTTTCTTTTAAAGTTGTTAGCACTTTTGTGTGTCATATATATTTAAATTGAGACGAAAACTTGAATCCATGTGTGGGGTTCATGGCTCTAGATATGAGTAGGTGAGAGACCCTTTTTGCTTGATATACTTGAATCAACAAGCGATTATTTTTCCTTAATTTGTTCTTTCTTGTATATGTTTTCTGATAGAAGAAAAGTAACAACAAAAAATAAGAAAAAATCAATAGTTAGAACACAAAAAAAATTAATGTGGTTTGACAAACAAATCCTTGAATACATTTGAATTGTATTTTTTTTTTTAATTTAGGGAACAAATTATTTTTTGCTTCTCTATCAAACTAGACTCAATAAGAGCACTAGCAACACATCCAATAGCCCATTTCCTTCCATATAGGAAAAATTTAAAAACAAAAACCCACAAAAAGTCATCTTTATTGCTTTCCTAAACATTGAAAATGCTACATTGAGCAACACTTTTGCTTCCTTATACATTATTTTATTATGAATACTTCTCTTTCTTCTCTAATCTCTCCTATTTTTGATTTTATTGGGGATTGTGTTGAGATTTTATTAAAAAAAAAAAAGTGAAATTAGGTAGGGAACTTGTATTTTGTAAATAAATAATATATTAATGGTATAAGGAAAGGTAAATGAAGCTATTGTGAAGTGTATTTGGATAGAGAAGCAAAAAATAGTTTTGTTTCATAAAAAATAGTTTTGTACTTTATATGCAAAAAAAGCATGCTTTTATACTTAATAAATCTTAGTAATTATAGCTTTTTCCGTATGGTCTATTTGAGTCCTTAATTCCTTCTCGATAGGGTTGACACTGTCCCAATGGACATATAGTACAATATCGATGCCCTGAATATTTTCACATATCGTCTTCGTTAGTGGCCCAGCCAAATTTAAATTCAAGTGATCCACACTGCTAACAAAGCGAAGTTGTAACCCTATCCGTACATGGTCCATTAGTCACATATAAAACCATTGTATTTAAGGCCAAATGAAAATAAATCATTTTGACTATAGAGTCAAGCCCATATATAAACACGTGCCCACCATCCATACATGACGATCCACATCATATGTTCAGTTGTTGCAAAACATATAATAAGCAGTTATTCATTGGAAGCATTTTATAAACATGTTATAAAAATCAGTAGGCTCATAAAGTCATAATATAATATTCTTTTGAAATGTAAAGTATGCTACATACACCGATATATAGCATGTTGAAAAAAAATAATAATAAAAAAACAGTTATGTAAGTATACTTACCTTGATTGCTCATCTATAACTTCATACATCTTAATCACTAAGTCACTGCAAATCACATTTTAATATTAGATACCTACACACTAGAAATCCTTAATCCACATCTAAGGTTTCAAAGAGTAGGTTAATCATGCAAGAATAACAAGATAGCACATGCTTATCCATAAACATAATGCATTAACCAACATCACGTACACCTACCATATTAACCCTAAAAGTTCAAATCTACAAGATAAGAAACTAAACCACGAAAATGCAACTAAGCAGTAATCATTATTATCATAGGCTAATAACAAAAACAAATACGAGATTAAGACAAAGGGTTACTTGTGATCTTGAAATTAAAACTCCAAGAAATCTCCCCTTTCTCTCTCTAGGTATGAATCTCGTAAGAATGGGTGAAAATGGGACCTGCATGTGGTTCATCCTAGGTAGAGAAGGTACAACACAGTACCCGAGCTAGAATGGAGCGCAACACATTGAAGACCGTTTACGTTAATTTGTGGTCCATCACCATGTTTGCTAAGCTGAGCGCACCTAACAGTTAATTAACTGATTAGGCACGTTTGTTACCAGATCCTGAAAGTTGGATCGCTAAACCACACGCACGGGACGTAACAATATGCACATGCCATGGCTAATGAAACAAGCTAGCAAGCTCAGATTGGGCACATGGCTACACGTTCAAGTAGCTAGCCAGAGAAGCTACTTTCCTGGTCAATCGAGCCAAGATGAGTCAATAGAGGATGTGGAATAGAATCCACAGCAGCGGATTATTCAACTTCACCTGATCTATGTTCCCACTGCACCTATATAGGCTTTGCAACTCTTATTAATGCTTTGGCTGTCCTATTTATTACCTTTGTGCTTCTCAAGCTGCTACCACAACAAATCTTGACCTTGAATAACTCTCCAACGTTCAACTCATTAAGGACACACCTATGTTTTCTTCTCATACAAAGGTTCTGCACTCGGGGAAGAAACGTAGCCATCAGAAATCAAGCTAAACCAGTAGATACTTGAGCCAGCTAGCGGATCTCACGTTAGCCCCAACTACCCGGTCCGATCCTATTTCAAACAAAAGAAGCAAAGATGGGAAATTTCCATACCTCAGAAGAAGAGGAGGGATGAGACAAGTGTGAATGTGTTGCTTATGGCGGGCCATTATAAGGACAACATTGTTTGGTGTAATTTTAAAGACAAACACAACTATATATATATCACAATTAATTTGGTTTCATTTTATGCATAACACAACTAAACCACAAAGAATTTCTAATTTTCTATTCTTCATTGTATATTGTTAATTAAGGAAAGCGACTCAGTCACACCCTCCATGCTAACACACAATCCATCTTTTTTGCTGTTTTTTCTTCATTTATATTCATTTTCAAGTACCCAAGATGGTGTTGAGTGGTCTTAAGCCTCTCTTAACTCTAAAAGCTAGTTTAAAAGGTAAGAATTTCCCTCACACTTATAAACTGACCACTAGCTCCTTTCACAACCGATGTGGGACAACTCCAACAATCTCATTCTCATACATCGGGTCCTATATCGGAGCAGAGACAGCCCGTTTCTCCCGTAGATTGTTGGGCTGAAACTCGTTGGTTGAACCTGGGCTTTGATACCAGTGTTGGGTGGTCTTGGGTCTCTCTCATCCCTAAAAGCTAGCTTAAGAGGTAAAGCTTTCTCTCACACTTATAAACTAACTATCAGGCCCCCATAACCGAAATGAAATAATTCCAATAATCTTCCTCTCACACATCGGGCCCTAGGTCGAAGCAGAGATGACCTATTTCTCCTGTGGATTGTTGGGCTGAAACTTGTTGGTTGAAACTAGGTTTTGATACCAATGTTGGGTAGTCTTTAGCCTCTCTTAACCCCAAAAACTAATTCAAGAAATAATAATTTTTTTCACACTTATAAATTAACCACTAATCCATTTCACAATTGATGTGTAATAAGCTCAAGAGATGGCTTATCTTCCCTTCTCACGATGCAACGCTTACGCCCCAAATAAAACATATTGGTCCTACACTAAAACTGAGGTGGTCTCTTTGATGAAGTTGGAGAGTGATTCCCACTCTCCTTTTGTGCGCGTGCCACAAACGATATCTCCCTTTTTTTCTTTTCAGATTAATTGTGATGGGAACTAGGATTTCATACATTGATGCAGCTGTGGTAGTAGCTTTTGCTTCTCTCTCTCTCTCTCTCTCTTTCTCCAATGGAAAGTGGACTTCCCATGCTTAACTGTCTCTTGCAGCACACACTTAGAAGCCTATGCTCATGTCCAGATCCTTCCAATTCTTCCAAGTGGGTCTACGCTGTTTTCTGGAGGATCCTGCCCAGGAATTACCCTCCGCCCAAGTAAGAAATGCATGATTACTAATTTGGTTAGAGAAGTTCATTTTCCATGCTCATGTGTTTTCTTGCAGGTGGGAATATGGAGGGACTGCTCTTGATCGCTCCAAAGGAAACAAAAGGAACTGGTAATTAATAAGTTACAAAGAATCGTTGAAACCCCTACCGTCTCCCAATTCTTGTTGCTAAAATTAACTGCATGCCTTTTTGGTTTCAGGATTCTAGTGTGGGAAGATGGTTTCTGTGATTTCTTTGAATGTGAACGAGCCGGGAGTGGTTACATAAAGGGGAGGTTTGGAGCTGACATCTTCTTCAAAATGTCTCATGAGGTGTACAATTTTGGAGAAGGGTGAGAGTTCATATATATTTTCAGAATGCTGTTGAAGAAAATGAATGAATAAGCAGTATGGTTTCTGTTTGCAGATTGGTGGGGAAAGTTGCAGCAGATAATAGTCACAAATGGGTGTTTAGAGACCCGCCAAGGGATGGTGATCCTAGCTTTGTCTCCTCCTGGAATGTTTCCATTGAGCCTGTAAGGCAACCGATATTATAACTTTTTGCAAAAAGTTATCAGTTCATCATATGTAAAATCCACTCTTTTTCCTTCGAAATCTGACCTTTCTCTTGATATCTTCCTCTTTATAGCAACCAAGAGCATGGGATTTTCAGTTCAATTCAGGCATTCAGGTTGGTAACAACACAAGTCAAAAATAGAAGAAGAGAATTAATTCCCACTTGAACTTATTAAAATTACCTTATTTTTACAGACAATTGCCATCATTTCTGTTAGAGAAGGCATAGTTCAACTGGGCTCATTCGATAAGGTACCTAATCTGCCTGTTTCTCTCATAATTCTTCTCCAAAAATCTATATCAATTGGCTAATAGGCTCTTCAGATTGTGGAAGATCTCAATCTAGTGATCAGCATACAGAGGAAGTTCAGCTATCTTCAAAGCATTCCCGGGGTCTTCGCCATTCAAAGACCATACCTTCCTATCCAACATCCGTACGTGATCAAACCCAGTACGCAGACGCTAGAAAGCCATGAAACAACATCTTTCTCAATCTATAACAAGCGACAATTAACCGGAGTGAAGAGACTTTTCGACGACAAAACAGAGGATTCTCCCATAAAGTCGATCAACTTGGGCTGTAACACTCCACAAAACGGCATTGCAGGAGCACCCATTTGGTCAATTCCACCTCTTTTGCAAACTATGCCGTGCAGCCTTGGAGCACTCCTAGCAAAGCTACCTTCTGTCCCTCCATCTTATAACACCATTGAAGCTCCCAACACTGCTCTGCTCGACGGCAACATCGATGGCTCGAATCGGCGAGTTCAGGTCGACAATGGCAGAATTCAGACATCCAACATGAAACTGGAGTACTCTTCCTGTCATACAGATGCAGCTCAAGAAGAAAAACCCATATCTTCCATACATCATAATCTAGATCAAGGAAATGGGTTAGTGATGGAGTTGGGTTTAGACCTCCAAGGGAGGGTGAAGCTGCCTTAAATCTTAATTAAAATTTGTCACGGGAAAAACACATGTTTTTTTAATTAGTCGTTTGATTGTGCACCGCTCTACCTTGTTGTCGATGAAGCATTAGATATTAATGTAATTAAGTAAGATTTCCTTCACGTCTATATTGCAACAAAACCTAGATTGTGCCTGAAACCCCGACAGTAATTAAAGGTCATGGCATTGGTCGTTTGGGATTTATTTGCCAAAGTAATAAGAGTAGGCAATGATTGATACATTATTGAATATAACAGATGGTACGTTATTGTTCAAACACAATCTAAACTGATGTAATTAAACTCTGCTTTTGTTGTCCATATCCTTTATTCGTATTGGCAATGCCATGATCCCCATCGATGGATGATGGATCGGGTGAAGTAGTGGCAATTGGGATGGTGGGGTTCGGCTCCCATGGTCCATCCATTTGGCCAGTAATACTCCACCATAAGGGCTGGTCCCCGGAGACAAATGAGAGAAGAAAAAGAAGAAAGATATAATTGAGACTAGATGAAGTTGTAGGTGACATTTAGTACATATCTAGCCCCCCCGACACACTGGATGGTCCCCAATCTTTAGCCCTTTGATTCTGTTTGTGAGATAGTAAGAGTTTGATTTTTGTTTTGAGACATCATTTAATGTAGCTCCAGCTGGTTAGAAGGTGACGTGTAATTAAGGCAGTCAATTTTTGACACAATTTACGAATTTGACACGATATTAGTAGTTAAGATTTTGTATAATCATGTTGGAGTCAATTCAAGTCAGCCCCTTTAATGAAATGGTCTATTTCGGGTCAAATTTCTGAACTCATGGTAATAAAATTCATAATTTTTTTTTTCTGCATTTTGTTGGGAAGAAAATATCTCACCTTGGGCCCACCTATTTACACTTATTTACAGTATGCTATCACCCACTCACCTTATGACACTTGTGCATACAATTTTTTGCACCTGGGAATGAAAGGAGAAATAAGGACCTTTCTTGGGGCTCTCTACCTCCTATCCTACGGATCCTTCTCCTAGGGAATCCAGAAAGTCTCTGTCTCTCCCTCTTTCTCTCCCCATAAATCTCACATACATCTCACTATTCACACACTAATTTATGGATGAATAAAGATAAATTTTCATTATATTTGCTATTCACAAATAAAGATACTGACTTAAGCATCGAAAAGTCTTCGTTTTCAACCGAAGACCCTTTGCCTTTGCCCATGTTTTGCAAGAACACCATGGTCATACAAAAAGTTCTCTTATAGTTCAACCATGAAGAAAAATCACTAGGTAACAAAATTCCACGACCAGAAAATGCACCAACACATATAAATTTATATGCAGGTCGAAACAGATTGCATTTGGGTCGACACAAGTTATCCAACATCCAACATCGCTTGTTTATTACTTGATTATAAGTCTACTTATCATGTTTTTATTTTATTTTCTAATTTTGTGTTTGAATAAACCAAGCTTAGAATTATCATTATTTGAGGGAAAGAATGCACTAAAACAGAAACCGTTTTAAGGGGACCTCTGTGTTGTCTCTGTAGGTCACTGTATAGTGGTTGATATGTGTTTCTGTCTACCATAAATATGATTAATAATGCAACACAAAACAGCTCGGATCAATCCCGATGAAGATTCCCTATATTACTTATGTTCTTATGCCGTAATATTATTTGGGACCCATTTCAGTACCAGATTTTTTGCTGCTGATAAACTTATGGCCACAAGCAAAACTGTTACAATGATAGGCTCAGTTTGTTTTAACGTATAATGTGTTTTTGTTTGACAATATTTTTCAGTGTTTGACTTGTATGAAAAATTAGTGATAATGAATAAAAACTCAAATTCAAAAATACTTTATGGGATAAAAAAAAAAAAAAACTATTTTATGAAAATTAAAGAAAGTTTTTCCGATCAACCGAAAATATTTTCGGTTTGATCATGAATTTCGATAAAATAAATTTTTATCAAACTCATAATCTTTGTTGGGGTTTATTGAGATGATTATCAGGTTAGGAATAGGGTTGTTAGGTTTGTATTTGTTGGTGTTGTTACTGTGCACAATAATTGATGAACAATATATAATAAAAAAAAAAAAGATTAAGAGAGAGAGAGAGTCGACACACAGATTTACATGGTTCGGCAATTTGCCTATGTCCACAGAGAGGCGACTGTATTTTTACTCTTAATGAGTCAAAATTACATCATACATATATATAGAAAAATCATAGACCCTACTTATACAGATTTATTAAGGAAATCTCTAAAATATTCCGAACTGTACCGTGGGGGTGTTGCCCTCACACCCCCACAACCTAATCGTTCCCCCCTCCCCCCACAAACTTAATTACGCCATGGGCCAGTAGACTCCCGCTCTGTGAACATCGCTAACGCGACATTCACTCCGCTCCCGTCGCTAACACGACATTCATTCTGCTCCCGTCTACTTGGCCTTTCACTTATTAGAAAAGGAGGGCTTGATGTATAAAAGGAGCTCATTTTTATTGATAAAATTAGGCCTGGGTATCGGTCAAAACGGTCCGGTTAAGGACCTTATCGGTTATTAACCGATAATTTTCAGTTAAACGGTTTATTAACCGATATCAAACCAATAAGAATTTTAACCGATAATTTCGGTTAAAACGGTATACGGTTAAACGGTCCGGTTAAACCGGTTAACCGATTTAACCTAGAGCTTTATATTGATTTATTTTGTTGGGCCAAAAACCAAAAATGAGTTTTTTTTACTTTTGAGAGTCCAAATACTTTTTGTTGGGCTAAAATAACTTATTAAAAATGAGTTGTTTTAGGGAGTCTTGGGACCCAAATATTTGTTTTTTGGGCTAAAAATTGAAGCTTTTTTATATTGATCCACTTCAACTTTTTTTTTTTATATATTATAAAATACATTTTTCCAAAGCAAATGGACTAATTAACATAATGAATGCTAATTAGACTAGCAAAACTAGTTAATGAAAAATGCTTTTACCAAAGGCAAAGAAATCCCATCAAATGCCATCACTTACAAAAAAAACATCAAACCTACCCAAACCCAAATTAAAATAAAATTCATTAATGAATAATAAGCAAAGTATTAACTAATTAAAGTCACTTAGCAAAAGGAAAATAAGTCATGGGCAACAACACCATTACACAAATATAAAAGCGAGAAAACATAAAGATAGTGATCAATATGGATAAACATCAACATCAACAAGGTTACACAATAATTTCCTTGAGCCACCTCAAACATAAATTATCTTCAATTCCTTAAATTTGCTTCCTTCAATAATCCAACAAATCAAAACATAAATAAAGTGAATCAATATTAGTAATTAATATTAAAGAGTAAGAAATAAATATCAAATAAGAAAAAAATAAGATGCAAAAAACTTACCAAATACTTTAAACAAAACATTACCCCGCAAAGTTCATCCATTATGCCTTAATTCGCGTCAAATGTGAGGGAATTAGACAAAATTTCTACCACAATGAAATTTTTAAAGGATTAGTAAAAATAATTTAATCAAATAATTAGAATAATGAATAAATTTGAAATTAACAAATATTACCCGACTCAAACTTGTAGCTTTCTTCATCTTCAATATCAGGCAAGATTGACTCAACATACTGAAAATTGGGAGAAGATCTCAACCAATTTTGACAACAAATAAGAGCTTCCACTGTTTTCGGAGCCAAAGAACTCCGAAAAGGATCTATGATGCGACCTCCGGTGCTAAAGGCCAACTCAGAAGCAACAGAAGTAAGTGGAATTGCCAGGACATCTCGTGCTATCTCGGCGAGAACCGAAAACTTTACCTTATTTACCCTCCACCACATTAAAATATCAAAGTTGTCACTTGGAGTCTCCACCTCTTCCGTATAATATTGCTCTATCTCTGTTCGACACATCATCACATTTTTGGATGCCCGAAATGAATGGTAAATAGCTAAAGCATCTTTCTTATTAGTACCCACACCCACACTTTCGGAACTTGTGCAACTACGCTCTTCATTTCCAAACCTAGCCCCACTTTCATTCTTAGCATATTGCTCATATAACCGGCTCAAGACATCTTTTAATTTGATAACAATTTCTTTTGCTTTTACTAGACCCACATTCGTTTGGAACCAAAATTCCAAGACATTTATCTTGTAACGTGGATCAAGCACCGAAGCAACAAACAACAAGGGGTTAATAGCCAAAAAATTTCCCCAATACTTATCATATTTCTCTTTCATTTGCATTGTCATGGTACTCAATGAATAATCATTACTTTCACAATACTCATCCAAACAATGATAAACATTTTGAAGAATACCAAAAAACAAGTTAGAAGTTGAGTACAAGGAACCCGACATCTGAATTGTTTCGTCATAAAACACACGCAAGAATTTAACAATGTGTCGAACCTTATTCCAATCATCTTCATTTGGAGCCCCCAACACATCCCTCCCTCCACAATCATCATTCAAATAATGTACAAAATTCGAAGCTTCATCTAACATAAGATTAAATGCCCTTTCATACTTTTGTGCCGCCTCCAACATGGTATAAGTAGAGTTCCATCTAGTGGAAACATCAAAAGTCAAGGAAGACCGACACCCAAGATTCTCCCTTTCTACACAAGACTTAAAGAGGGCTAATCTTTGGGGGGATCCCTTCACATATTTCACCATATTTTGGACCCTTTCAATTGAATCATGTGCATCCTTCATACCCTCCTTCACAATTAAATTTAGAACATGGGTACAAAACCTCACATGAACAAACTCATGGCGACAAATAACATCATTATTGGACATATTTCTTTTACTAAACTCACTAATTGCTTTATCATTAGCACTTGCATTGTCAAGTGTTATCGCCAACACACGGGTAATCCCCCATTCCACCAAACATTGCTCTATTTCCTTAGTAATCGTTATTGCCTTGTGATCCGACACTTGGCGAAATGCCAATATTCTTTTCTGATATTTCCAAGTAGAGTCAATGAAATGTCCCGTTACAACCATGTAATTCACATTCTGAATCGAAGTCCAAGTGTCAGTTGTCAAACAAACCCTTTGACCAACCATCATCAACTTCTTTTTGATTATTTCTTTTTTGGTCATAAACAACTTAACACAATCCTTCATCACTGTATAGCGAGAAGGAAGCTCAAAACGAGGCTCAAGAACCTTAAACATTTTCCTAACACCCATCTTCTCCACAATTGAAAAGGGAAATTCATCAACAATGATCATTTCACAAAGAGTCTCCCTAATAAGTTTTTCAGAATACTTCCCAACAATTAGGTTATTACCAATACTACCATCACTCTGACTCTGCCCGGCCATAAAGGTGAATTTAGATTGAGAGCCATCTGTTTTTGCTTTTAAGCTCTTATACTTTTGGCATTTTTTGAAATGGTACAACATGCTAGAGGTGCCATTGTTTGTCCCATGACATTTATACTGAGCCCCACAATAGTTACAACTTGCAATAGGAGCCTCTTCAGAACTATTTGCATCTTTAGTAAAATGGTCCCATACTGAAGATCTTTTTGTTCTTAATCTTTTTTTACAAGGGATTGGGGGTCGTCAACCACGAGTACGACCATGAGATGCTCCCTTAGAACCCCTAGAACCAGAAAATCCCTTGGGCATCCAACTCATCGGATTCATCAATATCATCAAAGGTCTCTTCATCAAATTCTAAGTCTTCATCAAAAATTTCTTCATCATCTATGCCTATGGGACAAGAAGAAGTAGCTGATGTTGGAGGTCGAGGTGCAGCCATACGAACTTCTGAAGTAAAAAAGCAATGGTTGATTTTAATTAGCTAATGTGACAATGTTTGACCTATGGGCTATGACTAAAACTCAAACTCAAACTACAACTGGACAACCTGTAACATTCTATCTCTACCAAACATTCAATCATAGGTATTATGACCTCAATTTCATAATAGAACAAACAATTTGAATAACCAACAACTGGACTGAAAATTCCACAATTCATACATACTTAAAACCCCAACCTCAAACTTTATTCAATTAACAAGAATTCAAGAGAAAAAATATAATCAGCCAGGCCAGATAACAAAACAACTAAACAAGTAAACAACAATAAAAGAAGGCTTAGGCGAGAGTGCGACTGTGCGAGAGTAGAGACGTCAAAATTCAATTGAATTTCAGCTCATGACAATAAAAGAAAGAAAGAAAGAAAATTTAAAAAAAAAAAAAAAAAAACAATTTTCACAACATGGGTTCCGCTTAATTCCAGAGAAAACACAATGAAAGTTAACAAAATTGAAAAATGACAATCAAAACAGGTAAGATCCCTATCTTACAACTCTTTTTCTTGCACTAAAAATTTTATTTTTCTACATAGGAAAGTGAAAGTGCTTACCGTGAGAGAAGCTGAGAAGGTGAGTCTGAGTGTGTAGAAAGCGAGAGCTGCGAGACCACGACTCCACGAGGATCACGAGAGACCGAGAGAGCTGCGAGACCATGACTCCACGAGAGATCGAGAGAGCTACGAGCCTACGAGACCACAACTCCACGAGAGACCGAGAGAGCTGCGAGCCTGCGAGACCACGACTCCACGAGAAACCGAGAGAGTTGCGGACCACGAGAGACCGAGAGAGCTGCGACTGCGAGATCAAGACTCCACGAGAGACCGAGAGAGCTGCGAGAGGACTCCACGAGAGACTGAGAGGCCGAGGCGTGTTTACTGATTTTAGGGGCTTAGGGTGTAGTGTCCCAGAATTTTCAAAGCTATTTAAATAGATTATTTTGATAATGATGTTATTTTAATATCCATTGTAGCTAAGGATTTTAATTCTTGGGAAATTTATGAGAGTGGTAATTAGAGAATGGTAATTGGTGAAATAATAGGATAGTAAATGGTAGGTATAAGGATGGTAGAATAAGAAGGTAGAATAGTATAGGATAGGTAGAATAGTATAGGGTTGGTGAAATAGTAAAATGAGGGTATAATTGTAAATTGAAGATAGAATGAGGGTATAATTGTAAATTGAAGGTAGAATAGTATAGGGTTGGTGAAATAGTATAGGGTTGGTGAAATAGTAAAATGAGGGTATAATTGTAAATTGAAGGTAGAATAGTATAGGGTTGGTGAAATAGTATAGGGTTAGTGAAATAGTAAAATGAGGGTATAATTGTAAATTGAAGATAGAATGAGGGTATAATTGTAAATTGAAGGTAGAATAGTATAGGGTTGGTGAAATAGTATAGGGTTGGTGAAATAGTAAAATGAGGGTATAATTGTAAATTGAAGGTAGAATAGTATTTGATTTTCTCTTATAAATAGAGCTCTTCTCCTTCACAATTTTCACCACTCATCTCCTCTCCCATCTCTTGCATATATTCTTCCTTCTTCCGCTTTTTACTCGGTCTTTCTTCTTTCTAAGAGTGTTTACTCAGAACAGAGAGAGAAAGGGCGAGACCAAGCGCTACAAGAAAGAAAGAACACAAGAGATAGCGGACTTTAGAAATTAGTTTCAAAATATATACTAGTGGTGTTAGTCATATTGGAGCAACTAGATTCCTTCATACCACTTTTAGCTTCAGTCTAGAGGTAAGTAAATTCACTACCCCTTCTAAAGTTACTTCATGTCATGCTATTTATATATTCTTGTATCAAACTGTAAATGATTATTTTATTTACGTATTATGAAGTTATGTTGCATGCATGAAGGATTTCTAAATGAATTATCTAGAAAGTTTCTATTTATTTAAACGCTTTCTAAGTACAACAAGTTTATATTTGAAAAGGTTTCCATTTTGAGAAAAGAAAGTTGAGAAATGATGATGATTATAAGAAAGAAAAAAGATGATAAACCCTCCTACATGTTGCCCTAAGATGCATCAAAAGAAGTACAAAGAAAAGTACAAGAGATGAGATAAATGTTTATGAAATAAGGGCACATGTATGGAGGAGAGTATTTTTGGCCCCAAGATAAGTAAAGATGAGAGTTCGGTACCGATACTCGGATGGAGGCGAAACCACTGAAGGAGGCTATGCCAGAAGGTGGTATTCCATCAACTAGACCGTTGAGTGCACCAAGAAAGAGTTAATTGACGGTCGGGCATGGCTGTGGCCACAGTTCAGTGCCATGGTCACAAGGACCCGCAACCCTCGTGCACAGGGGTAATAGTGTACATGGGCCCTATTATGAGAAAATGATACTATATTTTCAACGATGATATGCTATGATGATTTACAAAGATTATTTATAATGATGCATTATGATGATGATTTATAAAGATAATTTACAACAATGATCTATTACTAGATGTAATAGTATGTATATGTTACGGGAGATGCATCCGTACATACAGATATTATTATGGCTAGAATTATATTTATTTGTGAAAACGATTTTCAAAACTGAAAACAAGGAGTAAAACTATTTATGGTTGTGGATTTTACTTGCTGGGCCCCCTTTGGGCTCATTCAGTTTTATTTCTTGTTTTCAGGTAGAAAGGATGCTGGAATAGGAGGCCGGAATGGGGTGGGAATAATTATTAATTTTCAAAGTCTTTTCATATAAGTTATTGTAATGATATGATATTCCGCAACTAAAATCTAATGTTTTCTAATTCCGCTTGTAATAAAATCTCTTGAAGAAAATGATTTACGTATTTATTGTATCTTTTAAAATCAAGTACTCTGATAGACCTTATAGATCTTTGCAAGAATTTTTGTTGAAAAAGAAGAAAAGTGGCAAACTCAGTCTTAACGGACTGGGGATGTTACATAGGGTTTGACTGTGGTGGGGTGAAATTGGGTGATAGATACAGCTCTCTAAACGGCGCCGTTTTTGGGACTAATAATTATTATCGGTTAAACTGGTTAACCGATAAGTAAAACTTAACCGGACCGGACCGAATTCCGGTATAGTTTTTTTAACCGCTAACGATATCGGCATATCGGCTACGGTTTATATCGGTTCGATCGAACCGGTAGACGACCGGTTAAACAGTAACGGTTAATTTGCCCACCCCTAGATAAAATCATCTCATTGGTAATTTGTTAAAATTGGGGTGAAGGACTTGGCGTTCTCAAAGTAAATAGAAATTTTCTAAAATCCGTTTATATTTGCTGTGATTGCCTCATTATAGGTTGCAAGACAAAGGCTTCGCTGGAGTTGTACCAAAAACATATCATGTTCGTACTTTTTCCTTGTTTGTATAATGTGCCCAATGGGACTTTTTTTTTTTTTGAAATTGAAACTTCATAAATTAATTAGAACTTTGCTCAACTAAAACAAAAGGATGGATACACGGAGGATAATCAGCCTCCCACAAATGCTCTCCTTGTAATGATAAAGCTAGTTTTGCAATTCTATGGGCCACCCCATTGGCATTCCGAGAAATGTGCTCCATTCTCCACTCTGTGATATTTTCTAGCTGGTGCTTAACATCTTGAATAATTGTCCAAGACCTGCCCCACCAACTTTCTGATTGTGGCAGGTGTTGAATTACTTCTAATGCATCCCCTTCCAATACAACCTTCTGCCAGCCCCTTCTTGCACAAAACGCCACCGCCTGCTTCATCGCCAAAGATTCTGCAACTGCTACATCCCGTATGTAAGGTCTTCTATCGCAATAACTGGCCAGCACCGTACCATCATAGCTTCGGGCAACTAAGCCAATCCCCATACCCCCTCCTCTAGGATCTATAGAAGCATCCCAATTAATTTTGACAAATCCTTCAGGAGGCTTCTTCCAATTCATATCATGATTAGCTGAATTGAGCATACAATTGCTATTCTTCTTTATTTGCATCACCTGCTCATACTCTTCCAGATGAGCCCTCACTTTTTGTACAACAGCTGCAGGTGAACTCATGATCCCTTTAAACACCACAGAATTCCGGCGGAGCCAAATCTGTCTCGCTACTACCACAAACAACTGTATCTCCTCCTCCTCCAATTTTTCCATCAAGTTCCCAACAAGGTGCCCAAAATCCATTTCATTGCTCAGGCTTTTCTGTAGTTTGCGGCTGCATTCCATTCAGACATCTTGAGCCGAGGGGCAACTCCACAGTACATGGCATGGCGTTTCCTCTATACGCTCGCAAAGCGGACATAAAGGATCAGGTGTAATATGTCGACGGTAAAGGTTTCCTTTGGTGGGCAGAACATCTTGGCAAACTTTCCAGATAAACAATTGCTCATTTCTGGACCCCTTCAGTGCCCATATGTTCCGCCATAAATTCCTTGCAACCTCCATCGATGAACATGATCCCCTCCCTGCTTCCCCCAAGGATTGAGTAAGATGATAAGCACTTCGAATAGTAAAAATTCCATTTTTTGTTCCAGCCCAATGGGACTTTGACAACTCGAAGAAGTACCTCGACTCTTCACAATTGTGCCAACCATAACTCATAGCCAGTACTAGCACGAATAGGAAAAGATATTTTGGTATTGTTTTTTAAATAATTATTATTTTAATAACCGTAAGGATATTTTGGTAAGAAAAATATAAAAGTGCTTAATTTGATTAGGGTGTAGACGTGTAGTAGTATAAAAGTTTCGATGTCACTTTTTGAATGATTGAAGGTGTGAAGAAAATTGCAGTGCTACTTAAAGAGAAAGTTCACATATCCTCTTAAACAATCACTTAATTCATAATTTCTTCTGTAAACTATCAAAAATTGTCAATGTGGCATAACGATGAAAATACCCTTAATAAAATTCAAAAATAAAATAAAAAGAGAGGGGAATTTAAACATTTATAAATAGAAGAATAAAAAGACAATTCAATGTTTATGAATTGACTAATTAAGCGTATACTCATTGAAAAATAAAAGGACATCAATTGTTTCTAGATAGATTAATTAAACATTTACAACATAGAGAAACCAAAAGACATGTAAATGTTTATGCTACACAGGTAACACAGCCTACACTAATCACATGTATACACATAGAAAAATGTTTCTAAATAGATTAATTAAAGAGAAATGCTACAATTTTTTTTTGGTGTTATCATTATCCTACAAAAATACTATTATTATTATTTTTTTAAAAAAGGAAAAATGCACTTTACCCCCTGAAATTTGACATCTTTTTCAATTTGAACTACAATGTTTAAAAATTTGCAATGTACCCCTCCTAAAGTTTTAAAAATATTTAATTATAACCATCTATTAATCATTGTCTTCTAAGAAGACGGAAAGTCTACCACGTGAGACGCACGTGCAATTTTTAGTCCTATTCTCCCCAAATTGCCCCTAAAAATTTTTGTTAAAAAATAAATAAATAATTAATTAATTTTTTTAAAAAAGACTGGGGTTGGCTATGGCCACCCCTATCTGGCCGGTTTGGGGGCCACCCCCACGGCCAGATGGGGGTGACCGAGGAGCCAAAGGGGTCGCTGAAACCACCCCTTATTATGGTCCATATTCTTTAATTAAGGCCCCCTAATCATGATAAATAAGTAATTTTTAAAAAAAAAAACTCTCAATTTAATAAGCCCCCAACTAATGAATCTAAATTGGACCTTTGGTGGACGATGTTAAATCTGCTGTGCAGGTTTTCTCTCAATGGCGAATAGATTTTGTGAAACGGGACAGCAATAAAGCTGCCCATGCCCTTGCTAAGCTGGCTGTTAAGAATGTTCTAGAGCAAACTTGGATAGATGCTTATCCTGATTGTATTCATGATTTTCTTCAGCTAGAGCAGTTTGCTCTAGAGGGATGATTTAAGAATGAGAATTCCACTATTCTTTCAAATAAAAAATAAAAAACAATTTCCATAAAAAAAAATTAAATTAAATTAAATACCTAATCGCCATCAATATATAGAGGCATGCTATATATTATTAATTGTCTTAATCATTTTTCAACCATATCTTTTTGCAAATCTAATGGATCCATCATTAGATTTGTGGACTCAAGTGTATCCCACAAAAATTTAATGGTAGATTCACCCAATTAATTATATGCTTTAATTAAGGCTCCCTACTTTTTTTTTTTAAAAAAAAAAAAAAATGCATTCATACCTTTGGATTCTCTAACATTTCAAAATAAAGAAGGCTTAAAAATTTGATAGTAATAAATAAGGAAATCAAATAATAATAAAGATATTATTAAATAAAATCCAATCTTAAATGTTCAATTCTTGAAAGTCGTGGGTAGATATTTTTTTGGCTTTATGAGAGCATTGAGCAACCAAAATTTTGGACGGCAATAAATTTGCATCCCAAAAAGCGAAAAGCATGATTTTTAAATAAAAATATAATATTAATATTATATCATTTAATTAATATTTAAATATTAAAAAAAGTTTTACTTAAAATTTTCACCTTAGACCACAAAATTTATCGAGCCGACCCTGCCTAAAAGTTTAAACCTATGGGTGTAGGAAAATGATTTACTTAGTGCATTTAGGATGGTAATATTGTCAATTTGTTTTTTGGGCAAACTGTTTTGAACAAATATCCCTCCTAATTGCACTAAATGAATCATCTCCATTTCCATGCCTTTGAGCCTACCTATGTTATATCAATTACTTATACTTATGACATATTTTTAATGTGGGACTCAATCTTTTTACAGTTACACATCTATACTTACAATCTCTCCCTTCATTTGTGAGTCATCACTATATTGCTACACTTCTTCTCAATTGGAGACTTTTTATCAATCTTATGGGCCTTCTCCAAGATCACTTGTGGGGCTATGTGAACTCGCCCGTGCCGCGCGCCTTTGTCCTTACTTCATATACTTTTGTTTGTGCCCATAAAATTTAAGGTTTTTATAAAATATCCCCCAAAACTAAATGTTTACCCCAAATTTTTATTTTTTAAGATTGTCCCCCACCCTTAAATGTCCAGTTTCACTCTTGCTTGTCATGAACTTTTTCCCTTTACTCCAAAGACCTTCCTATGCTCACACCTTTCACCTTTTTTCCTACTTCAAAAACCCTTATACAAACCTATGCCATTAACCTTCACCTTCTACTCGAAGGATACCTTGAACTTCGTCTTTTCCGTCCCTAATGAATTTGTTTCTTTGATGGGCTTCTTGGTCTCTTTTTCATGCTTCGTTGAGCTTTTAGCCCAACTATTAATAAATACAAAATTTTAGCAATAAAATTAGCTGGCTCTATGATATGGCTCCCTCCTGACACAGCTAGAACAAGTTTGGGTCAACAGGTTCACTCCGATGACACAGCGAGACCAAGTTTGGGTCAACAGGTTCACTCTGATGACACAGCTAGACCAAGTTTGGGTCAACAGGTTCATTCCGAGGCCCAATTATCCCCGAGGAATGAATCAATTATTCTGTATTACATTACTTTGTAAGAAAATTTTTTAGCAAAATATTTTATAAGCCTGACATTTTTCATTACTCCCGCAACCCAAAGGAGTCGGAGGGAGAAAGATGTGAGAATCTTATATGTTTGTGAAGCCAAGTTCAAATAGTCAGAATTCGACTCCATTGCGGCTCTAATTATCCAGATCAACATAACTTGCGGAAAAGAAATGGACGCTATAGACATCAAACATACAAGAAGCAGGCATTGGAATCATACAGCAGCAATTCATTAAAGCCACAGATTCTATGACTGAATTTACAGAGGGCAACGGAAACTGATAACAATCTGTCTATTGTTTGTTCAAATGAAGCAGGAATAAATAGAGCACTATATACATAATTAGTATCTAAATAATCTTCTTATATGACCCTCCATCGCACTGGTATCTTACTGATGGACATGTGGGTAGCAGCAAATAGGATAAAATTGAGGAAAAAATCAAAAGCACTGAAATGATTCTTTCATCCTCCCCCAACTTTGTCAAAGCACTTAGATGATTCTTTAACATTTTGCTTAAGCACTGCCAAAGGCCCAGCGAGGTTTAGCAGGAGTGCGCCTCAGTGCCTTCACTCCCAATGGGTTGTTCTTGCTCTGTTGAAAGCAGGAATGACATGGATGTAAGCAAAAGGAATTTCAGATACTGAAAAAAACATGTAAAAAAAGGAAGTTGAGTTGCTCCTTACCGTCAAGCAGGTCCCTGCATTAACGTTACAGACGGGATAGTCATGCGGGCAGCAGCTGTAATGGTCATCACAGCAGGTGGCAGACTCGAGCGGGCAGCATCCCCATGCAAAGCAATAGTTTGCATACTCATAGACACAGCAGCAAGTGTTGCTCTCAGGACAGTTGTAGTAGTTATCACAGACAGTTGGGGGCTTTATCGGAGATGGCGGAGAGGGGCCGGGGTTGGGGGGGTTCTGGCCTTTCTTGATAGGGTAAGAGGCCTCCATTGCAATACCACATTTGCCGGTGGCAGTGCCATCCAGATTGCGCTCCATCCTGATATACCCTGCCTCTCCCCAGCTTCCACCCCATGAGTTCCTCACAATCCAGTAATCAACACCATTTTCTGTGCCATATCCAACAGCAGTAACTCCATGGTCCAGTGCTGTCCCGCATCTTCCGGTGAATATTCCCTGAAGAGAGATGGGGGAAACCAAAATATATTTAATTATATTGGTTCTATGCCAAATTAGAAGAAGCTATCAATGATGTTCCAGCTTCAAAAGTATCCAAGCTAGTGCAATCCAATTGCCTTTACAAACAGATTCACATGAAGGGTTGCTGAGTGTCTGGGTCCTGCTGCTCGTTCCCATATAACATCTCTTAAGAGACAAAGTTCGAATTCAAGACCTTCAACTTTGATGCCATGTTAAATCACCATTTATTTCAAAAACTTCTACTAATAAGAATGTGTTTTATTATTTAATTTATATTCTAATGCTCACCTTTCTCATGCGAGCTCAAACGCAACACGTGAAATATTTCATTGAAATGAGAAGTGAATCATGAAGACATAGCTCAAACTCAAACCTTTCTTTTGATATCATGAGAAATTACTACTTATCCTAAAAGCTTAAGTTAGCATTAAGATGAGATGAATTGAATCATTTAATTTATATTTTAACACTCTATTCTTTGAATGAAAAACTTTATTGTCAACAGAGCTAATGATCTCCTTCAGACCCTTCCCAAGCCGTATAAATCTTAAATCATAAACGGATATAATCTTACCGATACGTAAAGCTGGAATTCCCTGCCACCTCCTTCAATGGCAATGCTGACAGGCTGATTAGCAACTGCCTTTTGCAATGCTTTCTCGTTGTTTACGGGAACATCTTCATAGTCATCAATAGTAACAACCTTGGCATTTTTCTGCATAAAACAAAAGACAAAAGAAAGAATGAGAACAATTACGTTCCTAGTTCAGCTTTCTTACTTTGTTTTTTCCCCAGATAATTGCTACTAACCCGGTATGTATCACATCTGCCATCAGAAGCTTTGTAAGGATAATCTTCTTCACTGTCGATGCCACCATTGTTGATGATAAAGTCAAAGGCATAGTCCATTAGACCCCCATTGCATCCTTCATTATACGATGTATCACAGTCTACCAGCTCCTGCTCTGATAGTGAGATCAAATCCCCTGTCACTATCTTGTTTATCCCTTCCACGGCAGAAATTGTCGAGAATGCCCAGCAACTCCCTTCATTTCAAATCAATACTTAAATAGTTAATAAAAAATCATATCACAGCTCGTTAAAATCAAACAAAGTGCTGTAAGCATAACTAGCCAAAATATAATTGATGCAAGAAAAGATTTTAGGCTTGATTTGCAATCACAAAAGCCTATAACACTTTTTTAAACTAAAAACAAAAATTACCTTAAAATACATTAACAAACATTCTATCTCTCCCATATAAAGTGACGATTAGATTACCCTAAACTTAAAAAATTTAAAAAAGCACCGACCTCCAATCAGTCCACGTACCATTTAATATCTAATGAGAAAATTTTCAAATACTACTATTATTTTATACTTTAATGGTTTGATTTTAATGTTTACACAGCCGCCCCACGGGTGTGAAAACTGCTATGTCCAGTAGGCCCGTTATGTCGGCGGCGGTTGTAGAACAATTCTGTCCAGACAGCAGACCCAAAAATATCTCAATTTCAAGCAGGAATGCAACATCACTCGTGAATGATAAATTAATGAGTCTGAACAGAAAACTGCAGCATACGACCCAAATACGAATTTGGATCCTCTTCATTTGAATATAAACTTTAGCATACTTAAGCATTTTCAATATTAAAAAATTAAAAAAAATTCAAGCTACCAAGACTTGGTAAACTGGGCCTCAAGTTCAGTTCCGGATGACGATCGTGGTAAGTTGTAAAATACCAAGAGTAATTCTATATTTTAAATTTTTTTCTCATAGCTATTTCACAACGTTGACCCAAAAATTCTAAGAACATCTTCAAGAAAATAGGCAAATCTTTTGTAACGGTAGTATGTGACTATTATTCGCGTTTTAAGATAATGATAAGATAAAAATGTAATTTTTATGGTCCAAAAATACCTGAAACTGAAAACCAATCTACAGAGACCAAAATCCGCATATCCTGGAACAGTTATAGGGACAAAATTGTCTTCGCACGTGTCAACGAAGGTCTTCTGATTTGGTTTTTTTTTTTTTTTGTTTCAATCTCTATATAATCTTTGCAAGAATCAGTATTAATTTTACACCAAAAATTTATTTGTATTAATCAGTACAATAAATTATAGGCATGTGGCTATACCATCAAGAAAATAGTCACCATCAAACTCCTAAATTAATCAGAATGGAAAATTTCCTTACTTTGACCGAGCCAAAGCAATTTAAACAACAATTAACGTCATGAAAATAAGCCCACAGCAACAAATTAGACATTTAAACTAATAAGGTTCAGCTATCCCTAATCCTACACCTTCATTACGAAGAAAAGGACAACAGTAGCCCCACAACTTTAACACTCCGGTAATGTCATATTTACCCTTCCACCGCAACAGTCAGGAAAAATAAGTGATTAAGACAAAATTAAAATAATCAAAATTAGATTTATTTTTTTTAAAAAATTAAAATAAATACTATTCAAAGGAAACTCACCGCAACTCCCTTGGTCTTTGACGTCAAGGACTGCACCTTCCTTCCTCCAATCAACGGAATCGGGCAACTGATCGCCGACACGTGGCTCATAACGATCACTCCTCTTCGAAAGCCTCTTCTTGTTACTAAGCTTGGCACCCAGGTACGTAGACCGGTACTCCTCGTTGGTCAGATCGGCGAACCGGTTCAGCCCGACCTTGTACGTCCGGCTCTCGGCGCTGTTGTGCTCGTCGATGAACCGGAGATTGTCTTTGAAAATCTCAAATCTCTTCTCCTTCTCCCCGATGGCGTTGTAGGCCTTTCCGTGCTTCGTGAGCCACGCCTCGTATACCGCCATCACCTCCTCGTCGGTCCTCCAGCTCGATTTGCCGCCGTGGCTCTCATCGTACGAAATGATCGACATGTCCAAGGCCGACGATAGCGTGAAGATCATGAACAGGAAGATCGCCATGGATGAAGGTGATCTGTACGAACCCATTTCTTTTTCTCTGTGCTTGCTTTTTCAGAGAGAAAGGATTCTGAGAGTGTGTGTGGAAAAGTAAAGAGGGGAAGGAGGTCTTATAAAGAAAAAGCACGGCCGTGGTATTTAATATTGATTATCTATTAACAAGAAAAAATAAATACAGGAAATACGTAGCTGACAATTTGGACGAATACAACTAAGAACCACGTGGATATGATTTGATTGGTTGTTATTCCCTCCGCTCCTGGTGATAATTTAATTTTGGAATATCTTAGGCTGCGTTTGGCAAAGGGTCAGACTAAACCCAAAAACTCAAAATTATTCTTAAAATAATCAAACGTTCTTATTTTTTACATTATATCAATCACTTTTTATTACTATTCAAATAAAAAAATCACTACAAAACAATTTTTTTCATTTTTTTATACTAAATGTTTTTATTTTTTTCTCTTATATCAATTAGATCTCTTACGGTACCGTTTCATTCCTTTTTTTTTCATTTTATTGCCAAACACAGCCTTAATAAACTGATAAATGTATTTTCTTTTTTTATTTCATTAGAATTTAAAAATATTGGATTCTCTAAACAGACAAACGGTACGTGACAGATGAGGGAGTATCGATGGGCTGGGTGAGAGAAAGAGACCAACACACGGAAACACAAGAGGGTGGGTGTGGGAAATGGTGCATTGGATGTGGCGTGGGTTCACGCGCCGGTGAAATCCTGAGCAAAACAGAAGTCATTTGACCGCGGTTAAGACTTTGATTTTTCTCACGCATGTGGGTCGAGCGTGGTTAAGTGGGTGGAGACGGCGGGGGAGGGAGACTATTGGTTTCCTCCTTCTGCGAACTGGGGTTCGCCACGTAGTATGACATTATTTGGTGCCTTGGGTAAGTGGGTGACCGTGACTGTTCTTTTGTCTTTTTGTGGGACCCACTCAAAGCAGGGAGTGACTTTCGCGTTTGCATCAATTATTTCGTCGTCTCCTTTCTTAGCTCACTTGGCCTCCTCCCTTTTTTTATCTTCTTTTTTAACACCTTTAAATTTTTTATTGTTTCTGGTTTTTCCTCTTTTGCTTTTCTCATCCCTGCTTTTGTGGGTAATTAATCAATGGAAAATAGAAAAAGGGTGTAATTAAAATTCTCAATGCAAGGGGTCGTAATCAAAATTCAAACCCAATTTTCTGTTTCTGAAAACAAAGGAAAAAATTAATTTAAGATTCATAAAGGAAATGGTTTTTTTATCACATGCTTACTCGTTGTTAATTATACATTGAATTTTTTTTTTTTTTTTTCTCCCAATAGTTCATTGGGTTAAATATCATTTTGGTGCATGTGAATTGCAGGTTAATCAAATAGCTACCAAAGCTTTTAAAAGAGTGAATTATGTTACATGACTAACAAATTTTTTGTTTTGCCACTTACATTAATGTTTCCTAGCAGCTTGAAGTGCACCTCCGAGGCTGAGGCTGCCGAGGTGATTCTGGCGCCAATGACTAGCAAGTCATAATCCAATAATTTCAGAGGGCTTATGTTATTGAAACCAAGGTCACTAGAGAGGAAACTATTCTTAGTTTTAGGGGTTTGCCCATCTAAAATTTTAAAAATGTCACAAATATTTAATTTTTCCCCTGAAACTACCAAAACGACGATGCGTTGTCCGTGACTGGAGGAGGTTAGCCGAACTCATGCGAATTGGAGCATTGTTTGAGCAAAGATAACCTTGTAGGCAGAGTGATTTCATAGATGGTGAAGTGACCATGTATACATGTGGCACAATGACCGTAAGTGTTTTTCATGAAACATTAAATAAATAAATAAATAAAAATTATAAAAGTTTAGTAGCATAATTCACAATTTTTAAAAACTCAGACGATTATTCAATAAACTTGCAAACCACAAATACTAAAAGAGTAATATTATTTAGAATATTGTTATACAACTAGATGATATTGGAGTGTTAATCTAAAGTTTAGATTAACACTTATAAAAAAAAAATTAAACATTAATTTTTACTGTCACGTTATCTTAATTGCATGATATAGTCATATAGCAATCTACAAATAACATTACTTTATACCAATATTATATTTGGCCCTAATTCATTTAACAAAACATTGCCATAGATTTGGAAAAGAACTATCACCTCTATATATATTTTCCATAATTCCATTGTATGTTCTCAAGTTTGTCTTTCATAATAATGATTCTAATTCATAATATTCAAGGTGGAAGTAGCAATCACTAAATAATAAAATATTTGGAGGAAGATATTGAAGATATAACTTTTGTGGACCGTGATTCACATAACGCCGACGTGCTAAGCACGCCAGATAATTTTTGTTTTTTTTTAAAAAAATTTTAATATAAAAAAATAAAAAATAAAAAAATTGCCTGCGTGCTAAGTGTTTACCTTCACCCAACTTTTGTAGTCAAACCATGATGCCTTGTCCCGCACTCCCCCTTTCACAAACTGTGCCAAACAAATTTCTTCTTAAAAAAAAGAAAAAAAAAAGAAAGAAAAAGTGCGCAAAACAAAGGACTTGATTGCTAATTCTTTTTCCCTTTTCTTTTTTTTTTTTTTTTTTTTTTTTTAATTTTAATAAAAAAATCAAAACATCAATAAACCATTTTTCTCACAAACACTTAAAATAAAAACTCAAAATTAATTTTACATAAAAACACTTTTTCATTCAAAAAATATATATATTTTTTAAAAAATAAATCCTAAAAGTTTATTTAACACCGCCTAAAGTTAATGCTGTTGGTGGGAACAACATGATCAACAGACCGCCGACGTGGATATTAAATGAGAAAAGTACAAAAAGATTTAATTACTAATTCCATACAGTGCGTTCCCAACCATCCCTGTCTTCGGTCCATTCACGACGGGTCGGGTAATGCTTTGGTCGTGGAACATAATAATACTTTATTACCCATTTCACTATATTTGAGGAACAAGATTTTTGACGTATATAATAATAATTTAATGTCCTTTAAAATTTTTAACAAAATTACGGATTTAGAATTTTACAAATTGTTGACTGCAAGAGTTATGGTTTTGATCTATTCAATCAAATTGACGTACTAACTGCTTAGAAAAACAAAATTGACGTAGTAACTGAAAAAAAATAATAATAATAATGTGAGGTTTGTTAGCTATCTTACAATTATTATCCCCATTTTAAAAAATATATATCTAATATCAAATTATAGATAATTAGATATGCATGTAATTCTGGGATTGAAATTTTGGACAATTAACTGTTTAAATTGTCAATGCATTGTTAGAGAGCTCGTATAAAATTTTGCGTGTCATTGGCTTCGTTAACGAACAACTCATTACAAACTGATCATAAATTATAATTGGATCTATTTAATTAAATATGTTAAACTCTTAAATTATTTTATAATTTTATATTGAGTTTGTGTCAAACTTACAAATTATGTTAAAAATTATTAGTAATTATGTCGCGTATTGAATTCGGATCGTGTTAAAGCGCATATATATATATATATATATATATATGTGAATTATAATATAATTTATTTAATTAAACAGATTAAATTCTTTTATATTAATCATTTAATTTTGTGTAAAATTTATAAATGGTATAAAAATTTATTGGGTAATGTTCACTTAACTCTCTCAAACTATCATCCAAATGACAATTTACCCTTCAAACTATCAATTACGATAATTTACCTTCCAAATTATCAAAATAATGACAATGCCCCAATGCTAGCAAAATGACGAAATTACTCTTATAAAATTTTTAATAAGACCAAAATATCCTTAAAATTTTGAGAAAAAAAAAATTAGTATTTTTGTATTTACTTTAATAAGGGTAATTTCATATATTTTTTTAAATTTGATGTACATTATCATTTTTTTTGGTAATTTGAAAATAAATTATCATTAACTTAGTAATTTGAAGGAGTTAAAATGAATTTTACCCAAATTTATTTGGATGAAAACCTTTCCCCTAGTCTCATTTCCTCTTTATCTCTTCTCTATGAGCAAGCAAACCATGGCGTTTGGAGAGACGGCACATCAACTTTGAGAAAACAGCCCGGAGGGCCCACTTTGAACAGTTCATTTGGGACCTTTAATTGATATTTTACTAAGAAGGGACAAAATGACGATGACATCTGATACGACTACATAATCTTTTTTCTTTTTTTTTAAGTGCAACATAATCTTATTAAACACTTCATACACAAGTCATCCGTGACGTATTTTCTTTAGATATTCTACAAAGGCTTTCTCTGATTTTCCTAGTTCCAAAGAAACACGAGATATTTTTAATTTTTTATGTAAAAGAAAATACTTTTTTTATCTTCGAACATTTTTCTAACATGTGTCTCTAAGGCCTTGTTTGGCAAATATGTTTGGAATGTTTTGCATGCTTTAAATTGATTCAAAAATTATTTGGTTGATTGATTTAACATTTGAAAAACACTTTTAACATGTTAGAATCATTATATCAGTGCTTAAAAGTGTTCTAAACACATTTTCCAATTGTTTTTAATGTGTTAACATGCCTATAATTTAAATTCTACCAGACTACCAACATGCACTAGCCTTTTTGATTTGTTTATCAATGACCGCTTGTTTCTTTGGTTATGTAACATTTTCTACATTATATTTAACATTAACGATCATTATAGATTCAATACATGATGTTATTTCATGTGTTGAAGTGCTTGAAGAGTGTCTTCAAGTTCTTGCTCTAGAACACATGATTTCATATCAAACATGTTATATGTTTGTTTATTTTCTTTTGTCATTTTTTATGATTCAATTTTTTTTTTTTAAATCATTGAACACATGTTAACCCAAGGTAGCCCCTAGGTTGAGCAGGATAGTATGCTTGACAACCCTAGGATAAGCACAATTGTACGCTTGACAAGCCCTAGGTTCAGCAGATTCGTATACTATATAGCCCTAGGTGGAGCAGGATAATATGTTCCACAAGCCCTAGGAGTGAAGATGCACAGAAGGCGACATTTAGGCACCACTATGGCCACTTTGATTTTCTATTCATGTCATGTAGGCAAGCCATTTTGGGAATAGGATTGCAAATCAAAATTTGTGCAGCAAAATGAAATCGAATTCTCATACTAAGAATTTTTTATGAAGAATGTGTGAAGAACAATTGTTATTTAAAATTAAATTTCAATAACGAATAACTCTTACCTTGATATCGACGACCACTTCTGACTTTAAGCAAAAATCTTTTTCTTCTCTAATAACATGTTCTTTCTTGTTCAAGAACACGAAAAACAATTTTTTCTTTTTTCAAGAAGTTCTTTAAGAATATGACAAATCTCACAGATGTAGAGACCTCTAAATCTTCTCACTAATAACTAATAATAACTAAAACAGTGCGGCCAATTACTTGACTCTTCAAATCTTAGCCATGGTATTAGTGGCGTTGTTTTCAACACCATTCATTAAAATCCTTTCAAATACAATCGAGAAGTCGGTTTTATATTCACCAACACCTACTTTTTCCAACAATTTTTTCTATGTAACTAAAATTTTTGTTGCTATAGAAGCTTCTTCTTGAAGTGTCTTTTGCCGAAAAATATTATTCTTTAATAAATTAACCTTAATCTTTATAAGATTTATTTAGAGAAGCTCTACCCGTTGAAGAGCAGTACCATTTTAGCACTCTGGATCCACCCATTCACATGTCACAAGAAATAAAAAAATTAATATATCTTATATATTAATGTGGAGCAAGTTGATGATTGAGACAAATATTGTCTTGTTAATCTTTTCTATAACGATCTTTTATTTTTTTAAATAGCGAAGCGACCATTAGTAGATGTAAAAGAAAAACAATTTAAAAGAAGGTTGTCATTTTTATTCTATAGATCATGAATTATATATTGTGATAATTGGAAATTCAAATGACAACAGGTTATTAAAGTACTTTGAAAACTTATGTTAAAATGATCAATTTTATTTTGCATAAGTAACTTTTGCCTTTACATATTTTCTAGTGTCCCATATGGGTTTATTTTTTCAAATGTTTCTTCATAGTTGTAACGATTCACTGAGTATTCTTTATTATTTCTCTTTTATTATAGATGCAGAAGTCACTTTCATTTGTATCTTTCACAATTTATAATTTCTATGCATAAATGACTAGTACAACGATTTACACTTGGCACTTTAATATTATGGGTAATTTCACTTTAAACTCTAAATTATCACGCGATTTAAGAAGCTCTCAAACTTTAAAACGTTTCAATTTGGACCCTTGAACTTTTAATTCCAATCAATTTGAACACCTTCATCATATTTACCCGTTAACTTCCTTGATTTACCACTAAAAAGACCAAAATATCATTGATTTTTTAAAAAAACTTTATTATTATTATTATTATTATTATTTAACTTGGAATTAAGGGTAAATTTAGAATTTTATAAAAAAGTCAGGGGAACGATATTGTCTCACTTTTAAGGTTTTAAATCTAATGGAGAGGTTTAAATTGATTGTAGTTGAAAGTTTAGGGTCCAAATTGAGAGGTTTTGAAGTTTAAGAGGTTTCTCAAATCGCGTGGTAATTTATGCGGTTTAAAGTGAAGTTACCCCATTTATATTACATACTTACCACTTCTTTTAAACCAATAACTTATTTTACAATACTATTAAATGGTTGTTGTCATCTAGCTAGTATGTTGTGAATGTTAGATGATACCTTTTATTTTATTTTTTAGGAATAAATGCAAAATTGGTTAATATGGTTAGCTTAAATTACAAATCACTCATTGTAGTATAAAAAATAATTTATAGGGATAATTACCTTTTCCCCTATCAACTATAACGCATTGTCAATTTGCCCCCATGAACTGTCAACCTTACTGCCCAACCCTAAAAATTTGTAAAGATTCAGCTATTAGTTAGGACTTAACAGAATTCCCAAAATAACTTACATTTGAATCTTTGCAATTTTTTATTTAAAAATAGGGGTATTTTGGAAATGTTGAAAAGATATAACGGAAAATCCTAACAAATGGGGGACATTTTAAAAAATTGAAAGTTTAATACCCTAAATTGTGAGTTTTTAAACTTGGTGAGAATAATTTCAAAACGCGTAGAAATTTATGTGGGGTTTTGTAAAGTTTCCCTTCTCTTTTTATTTTTATCAAAAGGAAAATTTGAGCATTTCAAGTTACAATTCTGCACGTGCCCATCTCATGTTGAACTTTCCATCCATTTTGACGCTACAATCTAAAGGAGGGTGTAAATAGCAACAAAAAAGTAGTTTTGAATTGGCGAAATGCCAAAAATTGATGTTTGGAGGTGTTTTTCGAAAAATAGAATTATGGACAAGTACATTGTACAGGATAAGTTTGGAGGTAGTGCCGGAGGGAGAGCCAACATTGGTGGCTGCCATGGTAATTCGATCAGCCAAGCTTGATAGAAAGGGTTAAGGAAGGGAGGGATCTGCAGAAAGGGGAATTGTTCGACTTTTTTGTTATAAGAGTTGGGATCCTGAGGCAAAAAGAGTAGCTTTGTGCTCAAAGCAATGAGGAGCTAAAAATTGAGTTCATGGAGGAAGATCAACAATCACTTTGTGCATTGATCCAGAAAGTACAAAAATGTACCAAGACCGAAGGTGCTATCAATGGCGGAGCCAAAAAATTTATTTAGAAGGGTCAATTTTTTTTTTTTTTTTTTAATTAATGGAAAAAGTGAACAAAAATTAATTAAAAATACGGTCTCTATCACTAGAATGGTCATCAATATTTTAGTATACAAGATGTAGCCCGCACGTGTCTCTCAGCTTCCGCTCTCTATTTTCTTTCTCTTTAATATTTCAGTATTTTTTATATTTCATATATATTTCAACATGGTATCATAGCCACTTTTTTGTGGCCTTCAATAAACATCATCAAAGTTTTCTAGCATTCTCCTTCGACGAATTTCAGTCTCATCTTTCTTGTCGGCGAATCTTAGCACAATGTGGTTTGGCCCTTCACAGGATTTTTAACGGCTAGTTTCTATTTTCTTGTCTCATTGTCAGTTTCGGCTTGGCCATTGACAGGATTCTTTTAGCGGCTTGTCTCCGTTCTCCGGTATTTCTCCGGCTGTCACTTTCAACCTTTCTCGCCGGCATTGCCTTGATCCATCCATCGACTTTGGATGCCTTAATTTCTTCTCTTTTCCAAACTCAAGCTTACACCTTGAGTTTGAGGAGGGATGTGGGAATATTTTATATTTTCTAAAATAGGTTTATTAATATTTTCTTGAACAAGTTATTTATGTTTATGCTAGAATATTTTTATTATCCGTTATTATATTTTCTTGTAAGGTTTATTTTCTTCCTTAATTAGTTTAGGTCTATTTTAGAGTTTCTTGATCACTACTCATTGTCTCTCTGTAAATAGAGAATTATGTAATATTGTTTGATACAGTGAATAACAAGATGTAGCCCACACGTGTCTCTTAACTTCCACTCTCTATTTTCTTTCTCTTGAATATTTTTGTATTTTTTATATTTCATATATATTTCAACAGACGTAATCTCTTAACCTATATATATACTAAAATTCACAATTCAAGACAACAAAAAAATTATGTCAGCTTGGAGAAATTTTTGGAGGTGAAGGGGGGTTTTGACCCCTCTCAAACCTCCCTCCCTCCGCCCCTGGGTGCTATATTAGTGGAGAGACGTGAAATAGGATGTCACAAGCTACGTAGAACTAGTGGTGTACAACCGGTTACGGTTGTGATTATTTTCTTATATAATATCAATCGGTTTAGGCGGTGATTCAATTTTAAATAACCATAACCGCTAAGCCGGATTGATTGCGGTTAATCACAACCGGCTATTATACAGTTATTGAAGAGCAATTATTAATCGATTTTCATAAATAATTTTATCATTTATTTCTTTAATATAAAACTTCAAATTTGTTAATTCAAATGAGAAAATACTTGCAAGATACTTGAGAAATATAAAATAGGAAAGAAAAATTAGGTGTACAAAGCTTCCATATTTTAAAATGAGATCTACTAAAATGACAACTATACTACAATATTATGGGTTCCAACTAACAATTTTATCGGTCTTTGTAAAAATAAAAAATAAAATTCGAAGATTGGTTGAAACTAACAAAAAATACATGAATAAACAGAGTTACACTTTTTTTTCTTTCCCTTTTTATTCCTCCCTATGCAAATCTTCATCAAGATAACCCAAATAAACCCGAAGATGTGAAACACTCACGGTTAAATGGCAATTAAAAAAAAAAAGTAAAGTCCACTTAATCCTATCAAACTACTACCCTATTGACAATGTCCATTATATACTTTTAATTCTGATAATGTCTCCCCCAGACTATCAAAACATTATCAATGTGCCCTTATAAAGCTAGCAATTAAGAAAAAAAAAAAAAAAAAGGCCACCCCTTGAATAACATATATAGTTTTAGGTTTTTTCTAGAAATTTTAGTATTTTTTTGTTTTTATTTTACTAAGGATAGTTTCGTCATTGAAGAGAACGTTGACAATGCTTTAATAGTTTGGGGGGAGACATTGTCACAATTGAATGTTTGGGGGGGACATTGTCAATTGGGTGGTAATTTGAGGGGGATATGTCAACTTTCTCCTTAAAAAATTTATGTAGCACAGGTAAATAATGGCAAAAAAAATTTCAACCCCTCTTATTAGGGGCTTAGAAAAAAAAAAAATGTTATTAGGGGTTAACAAAATCCGTTATTTAATTCTGACTTTAAAATATGACAACTAAGATTTTCAACATCATTTTAAGACACTAGCTAAGATTACACATCAACCCTCACTACAAGTCATATTACTTCAGTAAATTAACCTAATCTCTTTTATCCCCAAAATTTTACTCTGTGTGTAATCCTCTCTCATTTTCATCTTCATCGCCACGAGAATTTGACAGTCACATCTTCTAACCATTGAAAAAAAAAAAATCAAGTTAATAAATTGTGACAGTTTTCAATCAAATTAAATTGGAGAAAATTAGGTTACTCTTTTAGTCATTTTATTAAACTGGCATTTGTCTTTAGAGCATGAAAATAGATTTAATGCAATAAACTGTTATTTTGGCCTACCCCGAAGACTTATAAATTATTTTTTATACCATATAAAGTGATTTGTAATTTATGCCAACTACAAGAACCAATAAATTGTTTTGTATACCACATTGAGTGATTTGTAATTTAGGCAGTCACAAGGACTAATTTTACATTTATCCCTATTTTTTAATTTCCCTAAGCTTGCATGATGAAACCTCTTCACATGTAACTTTAACCATTTATAATCTCTTAGCATAAATGAATAGTATGATGATTTACACTTGGCACTCCGATATTACATACTTATCATTTTTTTTCAAAAGACTATTAATGAATGATTTTATCTAATATGTTGCGAATATTGGATGATACCCCTTTTTTAAAATAAATAAATAAAATTCCTGAGCTTGGATGATGATATATGTTACATGTTTTTTTTTTTTTTTTTTTTTTTTTTTTTAAATATAGTTAACTTTTTCCCAAGCTTTTAATCAAGTGTTATGATAATTGTTACTTCACATTGCAACGTTTTGGCATCCGTCATGCGCCATGTATAGTAGACTGCTATGAAGAGACAATGAATAACCATTAAATATTGAGCTCCGAATTTGGAAAAAGGTTCACAATTTTTTTTTCCTTGCTCCCTCTTCATGAATATGAATACACACAAGATATTGTTCCACAACATATGCAAAAAAAATTTCTCATACATTTTAAAAGAACAATTTAGCATTTTTATACATTTTCAAGATTGCAATAAAAGGCTCATTGTTTTTTTTTTTTCTCTTGAGAAAAATTTATCTAATCTACTTAAACTACAACTTCTTTTGCAAAAAGACCAAATTATCATGTATGTTACTTAGCTCCTTCAAAAATGCCATTTTATTGCAATTTTCACACTTTTAGATTTTTTTTTTTTTTTTTTAGTTGATGAAAAATTGTACATGTGATTCGCATGGGCAATTTTTGTTGACTTAAATTATTCTTCCATCACCTTAAACATTTTTTTTTTTTTTTGGAAAACTTCACTTAATTCCCATGAACTTTCACGTGTTTTGAAATTAGCCCCTTCCACCGAAGTTCAAAAACTCTCAATTTAGGGTATTGAACTTTCAATTTTTTCCAATGTCTTCACTCCTTTAGAATTTTTGTTAAAACTTGTCAAAATTCTCAAAATACCCGTGCTTTTTTTATTATAAAAAATTAAAATAAAAATTTGTAAAGATTCAGCCATTAGTTAGGATTTAACGGAATTCCCAAAATTACTTACCTTTGAATCTTTGCAATTTTCTATTTAACAATAGGGGTATTTTGGAAATTTTGAAAAGATATAACAGAAAATCCTAACAAATGAGGGACATTTTAAAAAATTGAAAGTTTAATATCCTAAATTGTGTGTTTTTAAACTTGGTGAGAATAATTTCAAAACGTGTGGAAATTTATGTGGGGTTTTGTGAAGTTTCCCTTCTCTTTTTATTTTTATCAAAAGGAAAATTTGAGCATTTCAAATTACAATTTTGCACGTGCCCATCTCATGTTGAACTTTCCATCCATTTAATGCTACAATCTAAAGGAGGGTGTCAACAGCAACAAAAAGTAGTTTTGAATGCCGAAAATTGATGTTTGGAGGTGTTTTTGAAAAATGGAATTATGGACATGTAGAGGATAAGTTTGGAGGTAGTGTCGGAGGGAGAGCCAACATTGGTGGCTGCCATGGTAATTCAGCCAAGCTTGATAGAAAGGGTTAAGGAAGGGCAAGGGAGGGATCTGTAGAAAGGGGAAGTGTGCTACTTTTTTGTTATAAGAGATGGGATCCTGGGGCAAAAAGACCAGCTTTGTGTTCCAAGCAATGAGGAGCTAAAAATGGAATTCATGGAGGAAGATCACCAATCACTTTGTGCATTGATCCAGAAAGTACAAAAATGTACCAAGACCTGAGGTGCTATATTGGTGGAGAGACATGAAATAGGATGTCACAAGCTACATAGAATTAGGGGTGTACAATCGGTTATGATTGTGGTTATTTTCTTATATAATAGCAACTGGTTTAGTTGGTTATTCAATTTTAAATAACTATAACCATTAGGCCGGTACTGGTTGCTGTTAATCACACCCGGCGGTTATGCAGTTATTGAAGACAGGTTATTTTCATAAATAATTCTATCATTTATTTCTTTAATATAAAATTTCAAATTTGTTAATTCAAATGAGAAAATACTTGTAACATACTTGATAAATATAAAATAGGAAAGAAAAATTAAGTGTACAAAGCTTCCCAATTTCAAAATGAGATCTACCAAGATGACAACTATACTACAATATTAACTTGTCAATTTCAACCAACCATTTTATCAATCATTTAAAAAAAATAAAAAATAAAAAAATTCAAAGATTAGTTGAAACGGACTAATGGTAAATTGGGACTGCCTTGTCAATTTGTAAAATAATTATAAGACAAAAATAATATTTCTAACATTACTCGATACCAAAACATTTTTCTTATGTTACCTCAAAACACTTAAAAAAAAAAAAAAAAACAAAACAAAGTTTCTGTTTTTTTTTTTTTCGTCCCTATCCAAATCTTCATCGAGCATCGAGATAACCCAGAAGTATATATATATATATATATATATATATATATATATTTCCACGAGATAAGTTTGGCCGTTTGGGTAGCAATATTTTATTTTAAAAGAAATGATAAATACAAAATTGGAAAAAGAAAAAGAAAAAGTGATCTTATAATTTTGATTCGTCTGGTAAAAGATTCGAGGAGATGCAGACGGAAGATGAATCTGTATCCAGAGGTCCAAAAAGGATAACAAGTTGGCAAACCAGAAATGAATCTCGGGAAAGCGGCCCCGCATCCCCATGTGAAGATTGATGATAATTGATAAACATGATGGACTATCGGACCCACATCCCATAAATCAAAACAATCAATAATCTTAAAACATCCAAACCAGTCGGACGTGTGCAACCCGGGGGGTTGCCCGCAATAATACACAACCTTCCAAACTCTTTAAGGCCGCCTCGCCGGCACCACCCACACCACATGCATCACCAAACTCAACCAAAAAAAAAAAACTCTCTTTTCCACTCTCCCACTTTATGAACTTTTCAAGATTCTGATTTCTTTTCTTCCAGTTGGGAAAGAGGGACCCACCCTTATCTTCTCCACAGCAAGATCCACTTGCACCTTTTATTTTTTATTTTATTATTATTATTATTATTATATATAAAAGAAAATGCTTTTATTATTATTTTTTTTTTTCGGTTCTTCTCACATCTTCTCATACTAAAATTAATATTAGATTTATAAGGCTCGTGTAGGTTTCACACATGATTTCACATATCTAAGGAGTAAGTTCACCAGAATAAGCAAATATTTATTGGCCTGGTCCTTTGTATTTTAGACTGACATGCTTATTGAAGCTAAATAAGCAATATTTTGTTATTTAAAAATTTTAAATGATATGTTAATATATCGACTATGTGACCATATATATCCATGAAGAGACTCTTAGTCCATGAGGAAGATGGATGATCATGTTTCACATGGCTTAAAATATTTATTAGAGGAAGATGGATGATCATGTTTCATATGGCATAGAATATTTAGGGTAAAGTCTACATAATCTCCTCAAACTACCACTTGAATGACAATCTACCCTCCAAACTATTAATTGCGACAATTTACCTTCAAAACTACTAAAACAATGACAATGTATCCCCAATTTTTAAAAAATAACGAAATTACCCTTACTAAAATAAAAACAAAAATACTTTTTTTTTTTCAAAATTTTAAGGGTATTTTGTCTTATTGAAAATTATATAGGAGTAATTTCGTCATTTTTTTAGTATTGGGGGTACATTGTCATTGTTTTAGTAGTTTGAGAGATAAATTGTCGTAATTGATAATTTGGGGTGGTAGTTTGAAAGGGTTAAGTGGACTTTACCTGAATATTTATTAGAACAGAAGTCTCATTTTGTTAGTTTTTTTTTTTTTTTTTTTTTTTTTTTTTTGACATGTCCACACAAGAGGGGGAGAGGGATTCAAACTAGTAACTTCCGTTTCATTAGACGTGGTCCTAATCGATTGAGCTACCTTTTGAGGGCCTCATTTGGTTAATTGACGTAGCAATGAAAATCACTAGTCGATCCAAAGTCTAATAATAAGTCAACATAAATTTAAAAATAATATTTTTAAGAAATAAATAAAGAAGAAGCATAGTTATTAATAAATAAATAAATAAATAAGTGTCTAAAATCCAGATGGTGGTGCACAGTTAAATCTAGTATGGGGAATAAAGCCCATGTAAAAGCCCGCATTCAGATTCCCTGCAATACCTTGATTATTGCATTTGCAGGGCCTCTAATTCTTTTGAATTTCAGTTGTTCCTTGTAATGGAATTTGAATGGTCACTAATACCCAACCAAACTTTTCACTTACTCCCTCCAATTATTACTAAATTCGTAATCTACTCAGAAACTTTAAAAAGTTATAATTGTCCCCTCAATAAATTATTTAGCCTAAATTTGCATAAAAATTTGTACTAAAAGCAAAAGCAAAAACATATTAATTTCCAAACAAGAAGAGACATCTTCGTCTCTTTCTTGTGTGTGAAAGAAACAAATTTAAATGTTGTACAAATATTCTTCAAGACTGGTCCACATATAACATATTAACAATTTTGCACGATAGATCTAGAGCCCAGTGGAACTCCTCGTTTCATTGGTTCATGGATTGGTCATAACAAAAATGCGTATTAAAACGTAATCAAACAAGTATAACTTATGGGCTCATTTCCTTCCTCTTGTGTGGACATGTCGAAAAAAAAAAGTGATTATCTTGCTCAGCGCAAATTTTGCAGCCCTCCCGCCTCATGCCGGGCACCAAAGAGTTTTATATTTGAGAGAAAAGAGAATGCTATGCCTAGCAAAGATTGCTAAAGGGTGAGCAGATTAACCGTTTATCACTTACCGATTGCGACCGAACCAATATTAATTGCCTACCGCCAGAAGTCGGTCGATAATCAGTTAAAGATTTTTATACCGACGTCGGTTCGGTTTGATTAATCGGTATACTTTTTCTTTATTATTGGTTAACCGAATTAACCGATAATAAATAATAATTTTTATTTCGAAAGTATTTATTTGATAATAAATACTTTCGAAATAAATCATTATCGAAATATAATCAATAAGTTAACCAATTTAATCGACAAATTAAGTTAAACGACTGAAAATGGTTCTACTGAACCGAATCGATACACACCCCTAAAGATTGCAGCTAAACAAGTTATAGATTAGATTCAGCTGAAAGAAATTCTTAGTTGTATCTGTGATTTCGTTTTGTTATAGTGCTAAGTTTTAGTTTATTGATGAATGAGATCCAATTTATCCAAATATTTACTTTAAAAAAAAAAAAAGAAAAAAAAAAAGACCCATCCTGATATAATTTTGCGCGTCAAAGAATAAAGCGATGCTCATACTGGGTCGGTTAGGCCCGAAGATATCAGAGTGGGCTTGGGGGCCATAGGGCAACAGCCTCATTGCAAAATGGAGGAAAAATCCAAGCACTTGTTTGGCATCGAGAGGTGAAAAAGTTCTTCTCATACGCCCGTTGGCAATTAGGTGAAAAAGTTGTGATTAAATTAACCTTAGCTATTGCATTATCTGAAGATGGAAATGCAAATTCTGAAGTTTGAGGAAGTCGGTCATATTAATTTGGAATACAATCTTCCTACCTATTCAGTCTCTTGTTTGGACCTTTGGATTCTGACCATTCTATGCTGGAAGCTGTTCAAAGGTCTCCTACAGGGTGTTGAATGAAAGCTTTTGTTTTCAAATCTATGTAATGATCTTTCAACAAGATGAAAGAAATTAAGAGAAAAGTAAATAGAAAAAAAAAAAAAAAAATTGATCCTAATCACACCCAAAATGAACATGAAAGAAAAACTAGGAAATGTGTGGACAAGGTTATTTGCAGATTGAGATCTCTAACAATTTGCTGTCCAAACGACAGTATGAGAGAGCACATATTGGCTCACCTTCTCAACTAAATTTTAATAGGTAGGAAGATTGTTGTAAACATTGTAATAATTGTTTTTTTGGTTTCCATTTCCTTTAGTCGTTTTCTAAGAATTTGTTTATACGAAATCTTAACAGTAACGATTTTAGATCTCCGATTTGTCTTTTGTTTTTTCTTTGGTTCTTTTTTTGGAGCAAATCATTAAACAATGGAGGATGAATTATCAAGCATATGGAAAAATTGTCACCGATGGTAGAGATAAGAAATGGAATTGCATTTAAGAATGCACTTGTAACAAAGAGAGAAAAATCAGAAAATCACTGTCTAATGGAAAAAGTTGTGATGGACCGGGTAGCATTCATAGAAATTATTCGTCAAAATATGCTGCAAAATCTGGAAACTGATTGGAACGGTACCATTCAAAGAGTTAAACAAAGCATAGATCAAATTAGGATGTGAGAAATTTTTCATTATATCTATAAATTTTTTTTTTTACTACTATCTATAATATTGTTTTGTTAGAGCAACATGTTATATTTTTATAAAATGAATAGAGATTAGAGAATAAGCATTATTATAAATTAAAAAAATAAATAAATAAGAACCCAATAAATAACAACATGAACTTTGGCCATCTATTGACAAGTATATTCATATGAGTTTTTTTTTTGTTTTTTTTATTTTTTTATTTTTTATGTATATAATAACAGTATAAATTACTAACAATTTCAAATAATTAAGAAAACTATTTCCCTTTTTTTTTTTTTTTTTGAAGTAACTATTTCCTAAACTTGACACATGGAGAAAACCCAAACACCAGTATTTTGGCGGCAAGTGGTAGAATGGAAAGCTGGCTTCCACCAATTTGGAGGGTGCTACCGTGCTGACCATTTTCATTTCCTTTTTTTTTTTTTTTTTTTTTACTTTTGACCACAACCATTCTGGATCAAACTCTTTTTCCGTCTCCATTAGATTTTCAACAAATGATGAGATGTTGAATAAAAAACCAAAAGGAGAATAAAGAAAGAATTAAGCTTACATCATTACAACTTGCCAGATTTTCTCCCTTCTTTTTTTTTCTCTAGCAAGTCATTATCTTCACAGTTGTATTTGAGTTTCGAGTTAGGCTGATTACACCATTCAAGGGATTTTGGACAAGGAAAGTCAACACATTGAAATCACTAATTGGAAATAATAATACTATTTTCACACTTATTTATTATATCTATTTTACAAAAATGATTACTTAATTTCTTCTCTCCATCCATTTTTCATCTTCCTTTTGTGGGCCACCTAATTCGTATATAGCCTAATATTTTGTGCAACCCGTGAATCACTTACTATATTAATATTGTATTTAGGGAAAATGTAGTATTGATAGAGTTAAAAGAATTTAGAAAAACGATTATATAATTTTTAACGATTTATAAAATGTTGGCACAATAACCGCACGCCGTTTGGGTTAGAGGTGGTTTACCGAGCCTGAATCTGACGCTCAAGTTAGTTGGTGAGGATGAAGAGAAAAATTTAGCAAAATCTTAATAAAGCAAAATTAGGCGTACTTGAGGGAATGTCATTTTCCAGTTTATGTATGATGTCATCCCCTGCCATTTCTCTTTAGGGTTATAAGGACTTTCGCTAATAATTTGTTATTAACGTAGAGGTTTTTCTTTTCGTCCTAAATCTGTTGGAAAAGGACGCATGACATGGACAAATGGTTAACTAAGCTGGCAAAGTGAATAATCAATTGTTGGACGTTATATTTTGGGGAAGTTGCTTGGATCCTGGTTCGTTGTTTGGACTGTGGGCCGTCGGACTTTCTGAGCCTTCTGGTAGGAGAAAAAAAACTTAATTATCAGTAGTTAAGTCCCATATAGAAAAAAAAAAACTAGAGGCTGCTTATCCTAAAAGTACTTTGTGAAGTATATACAAAATCAAGATATTAATAGAAAAATTGGATTTCAATCCTATTTGTTGTTATTGCAATTAATCATATAATCATTTTTCAAGATTTAGAAAGATTTGAAGCGTTCAATTCTTGTAAGTTTAAAGCCATTAACAGACTTCTTTATGAGAGTTTTTTATGTCAGAAATTTAAAACTTTATAAACATCAACAATACCGTTTTAAGTGATATTAGAGCCATTTTACATATGAATAGTATATATATAGTCCAAGTTAACATCATCAGAAATGCTATAGTTGCCCTTGGAGGATTTGAAAAATACCGACACTGGTGATGATTAAGCAGTGGAAAAGATAAAAACTTTAATCCTAAGTTAAAAAATTATAGTTAAAACCTAGTCAAATGATTGCCTCGAGCCCATCCATTTGTTGTTTTGTGGCTTTAATGCTTTATTACGTTTAATGTCAAGTTAGACATTAGTTATTCCTTTTGCCTTTCTTTGTTCCCCACCATGTAGGTCCACATCTATATCAACTCATTTTCTTTCTTAGATGCTCGAAAAAAAAAAAAAATTTATTGTTCTTAGAAGCAATAAATATAAAAAGATTTTCTGCTGGGTTGAAGTTTTTCTATATTAAGCACATTTGTTTCGGTGGAAAATTTTTTAGCTAATTTTTTTTTTTGCCTTGAAAATGGTTGGAAAATTCTTATTTTTTTTTTTATTATTATTATTTTTTTCGAGTTCATATGACAACTTATCAAATTCTTTATTTATTTATTTATTTTTCATATAATTAGAGGAATTGCGACAAAAAGAGAGAAACAATGAAGAAAAGCTGCAAAAGAAGAGAGAGCATAAAAATAAAGGCATTCATAGTGTGATTGTTATCCATATTACTTGTAATTTGGACATACCATTGTAAGAGAGCTATGTTAGGTTATGTGGAGCCTGATTTTGTATCCGACTTGATTCGACATTGGAATCCTTACGGTTTAAATGTGATTTTTTGTATGGCTTAGTTCATGGAGCGAATGCTTGATGTTTTGACCTAGTTATGAGTCATATTTATAATTGCTCTTAACTAAGGTTTTGTATAGATGTATTTTTGACTACTCTTGTATTGTCTCTCTCAAAAATAGTGAAATATTATTGAAACTCTGTAGATATATGTGTTTTGTGATTGTTTGATTTTTACGTTCTTCGTAATTTACACGTCTCAATTGTTTTGAAAAATATAATAAATCTCACAATAAGCTCGTAGCAAGTAGGCCCCAAAAAGACCCATTCTCAATTGCCAATAAAGGATAGGAAAGCGGCAAAAAATGATTTAGGCATTTTGAATGTTATATAACTTATTGTTTTGGTCGACTCTTTTTTTTGTTTTATGTTGTGCAAAAACACTTTAATAAAGATAAAAAAAAAAAAAACGCTTTTCTTCAAAAAAATATTTTAACAGCCATGTGATCTAACACGATACGAATTTCGGTGTTGAATTCAGAGAAATGTACCAAGTTTGACGAAACGGGTTATTGGGGAAAGTGTGATTTGTTTCGTGATTGGGTCAATTTGATTAGTGATTAGCACTTATTTTAAAAATCTAAAACGGTAAAAGGTCCATGCAACGTTGGACCAGCCGAATCAAATCCCATTTTAGACACGCCCAACAGTGACATCAAACGGTACAAATATATCTAGATGTGGGTCATGGGTCATGGGTTATGGGTCATATTCCCGAAGAAGAAACTTGTTGGCGAGGTGAGAAAGAAAGAATCCCATGTGACTTGAGGGCTGAGAGTTTGACGCCGCTTCCGGTGTCCGGTAAAAAAGGAACCACACTGGTCCCACTCCCCGCACCTCCTCAACCCAAACGACTTTTGCATTAAAAGGCTGTAAAAGGTCAACTCTGCTTCACTGTCCCCAACTAAACTTTTTTTTTTTCGTTCTTTCTCCGATTTTACCGAGTCAAGAATCCAACGGCTAATCACGACCTTTTGACCTTATCCTCACTCTACCTTCATCATTTTACACGGTCTCCAACCGGTTTATCCCGTCTAGAGGACCCCCACCGCAGAGGAGCGGTCAATATCTTTGCCACGTGGAAGGACAGAACTGGCGGGTTTTGTTTGACGGCAGATAAAGAGAAGCGACAGGTCAGTGGCCCTTTGCCTTGCGTTGGGAGGGCATCAGTTTGACTCGAATCCTCTTTTCCGCTTTTTGCTTTCCTAGTCATCATTTTCCCATATTCTTCAACAACGATCTAATCCGACTTTGTTGTACTATAAATTTTTTATTTTTATTTTTATTGTTCGACAGCCAGTCCAGAAGGGTCAAGGTTTGTTAATGGTGTTGGGGAAATTAATGGCTGTGGAGCTGATGTTGGGGTATGGAGGGGGCAACAGCACTCCGGCAGGGAAGATTGAAGAGGACGCTTTTGCCGTAAAGGAAGCCGCGTCTGCTGGGATTCAGAGCGTTGAGAAGCTCATGAGATTGATGTCTCAAGAACAATACCAGGAGGCCGTCGCTGATTCTGCCATTAACAAAGCTTCTATGGAGGTTGGCGCTGTTGCGGATGTGGCTGTCGACAGGTTCAAGAGGGTAATCTCTCTGCTAGATAGAAGAAGAACCGGCCACGCCCGGTTTCGCAGGGCTCCTGTGGCGCCTCCTCCTCCTCCTCCTCCTCCTCAGCCTCAGAAAACTGAACCGGTTTCCGCTTTTAAGGTTTATTGTCCGAATCCCACACCGATTGTTCGCATCTCTCCGCTCCCAATCCATCCTCAGCCTCAGACCTCGGAGAGGAAGGATGCAGCCGCGGCGACGAGCATCAATTTCTCGCCTTCGCCGCCGATTTCTGCTGCGAATTCCTTCGTGTCGAGTTTGACAGGGGACACGGAAAGTTTGCAGCCGTCTCTGTCGTCCGGGTTTCAAATCACGCACGTGTCCCAGGTGTCGTCAGTCGGAAAGCCACCTCTGTCTTCCTCGTCTCTGAAGAGGAGATGTAACTCGATGGACGGCACGGCAGCCCTCAAGTGCGGCTCGTCTTCTGCCCGATGCCACTGTTCCAAGAAAAGGTTGGTTCATCGTTGTAACCACTTGGAAAAGATGTTTGGGTTGATTTTTGAAACTGAACACCATCTTGATTTTATTTGTTCGAGCAGGAAATCCAAAGTGAAGAGAGTGACCAGAGTCCCTGCAATCAGCCCGAAGATGGCGGATATTCCGCCCGATGAGTATTCCTGGAGAAAATACGGCCAGAAACCTATCAAAGGTTCTCCGCATCCAAGGTGTGTTTATGTCTGGTGCCCACTCCTTCTTTCTTATAACTCCTCTGTTTTTGTTTCCTGTTTTTGAAATTCACAAAAATATAAAATATTCTCAAATAAAAATCATTGAAAAATTGGTGCTTGACACTCTGTTTCAATATTCATCTCAGATTAACCTTCAATTTTTTTTTTTTTTTCATGGGCAATTAACCTTCAATTCGTTGACCTTTCAATTAAACCCGATTCCCGGATCCGGATCCCTTCCAGTTGGGGAGAAATTGAAGGTTTTCTAATTGTTAATTGTGATCCTTCATTTTAGATCTAATGGTCAAAATTATTTAAACATCGATAAAATAAAAGTGAGCATTTAATGTCTCGATTATATAAAAGCAATTGACATTTTATAAATTATTAAATTTAAAATAAAAGACTACAATTAATTAAAAAATTTTATATTTCTCCTCGATTAGAGGAGATCTCACTTCCCCATTCCCCCAATCACTTGCCTGTAGGGGTGCAATGGCAATTTGCCATTTAGTGTCAGTTTTGTGTTGAAACAATTAACTCTTTTATTTAATTGAGTTTGATAATTTAATTTTTATTTATTAATTTTATATTGGGTTCATAAAAAATGTCAAACTTTATTAAGTAGAATAAAAATCAACTTTTTGTGTATGAGTAATAATAAATGTCATGTTTGTGTATATTTAAAATTAATGTAATATTGTAATTTTTAAAATTATCATTAAATTTGTGATAAATTATTATTAAATTTTAATTAAATGATAATTTTAAAAGTATGATAAATTTTAGAAGTATGAGAAGGATAAGAGTATTTTGAGACTCAATAGTTTTGGTTGGTGTGTTAAATGAGTCGCTGACGAGTTTTGTGACTTGTGAGAATTGCAGGGGATATTACAAGTGTAGTAGCTTGAGGGGTTGCCCTGCACGGAAACACGTGGAGCGTGCTCTGGATGATCCGACGATGCTGATTGTGACCTACGAGGGCGATCACAATCACTCTGATCACTCCATCACGGAAGCAACGGCAGCTCTTGTCCTGGAATCATCCTAGTCGATCCGATCCACTCATCCAAAGGCCCAAACGATTAGTGGGTATGTTCGGAATTGCCAGCATCGACGCTTGGATTTGTGTACTTGTGTAGTAGAAGAAGAAGAAGAAGAATAGTTAGCTCCTTTATACAAAATAGGATTCCTTTGTTTTCTTCTTTCCTTTCACCCCTTCAAAACTTTGTTTAGATAAAAGAAAGAATAGGCGAGCGTAAAGATGGTGGATTTTTGTGGGGTTAATCATGCAACTAGTACTGTTTCGTTTTTCTTTTAACTTTTTAAAGTTATTATACTCATTAGAGTTTTGCTTTTATGATTAATTGTTCCAATTTCCACTACACATTTTTTTATGAAAAAGAAAAAGTTGCAATCAATGGGCAGGCTAGAATTTTGAAATTCCTTATAATGACTCGTATCAGAACATTTTTCACCAAAAAACATTATCAGAAACAGAGCCTTTAAGGTTGAGCATGTAAATTGAGGGGATAAAAGCTTTTCCAGAAGATCCCTATTTTGAGGGAATTCACCATCCCCACTTGAGCTTTGTTTGTTTTGATATCGTTCATGGCAAGATTGAACCTCAAAGATGAGTAAAGATGCTTCTCCTATTCCTCTTGGCTCTTCTGGCTCATTCAGGGGTCACTTAGACCCCCAAGAGAGTGTGACATTGTAAGTTGTATAGAAACAACACACTTTCAAACACTCCAGAATTCCTGGAACAGAAGCTTACCACATCAGACAAACAACAAAAACATCCATCAACCAAAAGAAACACAACCAAACCAATACAATACAGTTTTCAAAATTACAGCAGCTACATTCATTCTGCAGACTGCAGCAAAGTTTATATTTCTGAGATTCCCCAACTTTTACAAAGCTCTATATTTTCTTGTGTGCCCTGTTGAACCTTCCTGGAGCCATAATCCCAACTCTCATCTCCCAAGTGATACACTGCAACAACTTTCATCTTTCTGTCTTTCCATTATTGTATCCCCATTTCAGAATATCTTCCCTAGGAGTAGGATAATCATCAATTAAACACTTAATTCATAACCTCCCTCCAAATCATTTTACCAAAACCACAAGCAAAAAACAAGTGATCCCTCCCCTCAATGCAACTCCTACAAATCCAAGCACATTACTACTACATTAAATCCCCATTGCATAAATCTTCCACCCGTATTTAAACTATCCCTCATAGCCGACCAAAGAACAAACGCATGCTTTTGGGATGGCCAATGAATACCAAACTACATTTGTTAAATCACTACTTTTTTTAAAAGTTTAAACTAATAAGAAGAGATAAATTTAATCACTTAATCATTACCTTAACACTCTCTATCACATATGGGGTCAAACTCTCTTTTAATAGATAAGGACCAACAAGTAAAATATTTAATCTAAATATAGGTGATTTGACGGAGTCAAGATTCGATCCCAGAACCTTTAGCTCTAATACCAATACCATGTTAAATCACTAGTTTTCCTTAAAGCTTAAGCTAGTAGTAGACCTATGTGTCTAATGTTAAGCTACCTGAGGATCCTGCTAATCACATAGCCAGTAGCTTCTAGTGTAGCAGTATCACCTAATGATCCACACAACAGATATGGCATCGCAAGTGCACTCGAGCGCAGTCTCTGTAGCGCTCGAGCGTAACCCAACGGCTATAAGAGTTATGCATCAACTGCAACTCTTATTCGTGTCTCTCTTTCTAGTATTGAATGCAACCAGTAATTGATTGCATTCAATTACAACTCTTGTATTACCTATCGACTATTTCTCTCTCTCTTTTGTATGTATTTCTCTATAGTCTTCTAGTATATCTAACATTCTCATTAGATTACTTCTACTTCAAGTTAACCTTGTAAACTTGAAGTTGATTATACTTGTAATTCCTCTCTTATATATCCTCAATGAGAATGCAATGAAAAGTATTCCGCAAAATTCTACTCTTCTAGAATTCTTTTATGATATCAGAGCCTAGCACAGAACGAATGGGACCTACACTACTTACCCCGTAACAAGGACCAGGAAAAATACTGCCCTGCACGTGAGGGAGGGTGTTGAGAAATGATTCCACATTGTCTATGGACAAGATCTTTGACATGTTTATAAAAAATTGACAACCCTCTCTTATTGAACTAGTTTTATGAGATGAGTTAGGCCTACAAATTTCTTCATCTAACAATCAACTTTTGACATATGTTGCAGAATAGAACAAGAGTAAGTGCCCTTCTTCAAAACTACCCAAATAGGTTGATCATTTTCACCAATCTTAACCATACACAATTTGCTCTGCACACAAACATCTCTTCTGATCTAGCAGTTCGCCAACACCATTCTTTACTCTTCAAGACACTTGCCTATCTTCCTTTCATTACTTTGATTGTATTCAAATTTGATTGTAATCACCTACCTTTCAGGTAATTGGATTTGATTGTCTTCAAATTAAATACTATCTCTACCTACCATATTTGTATTATCTTCACTTATCTCAATACTCCTATAAAATACGAGCATTTTGTACCTAAAGTATCATCAAGAATAAGAGCATAATGTAGCCTTTTTGAGCTCTTCCCTAGTGGTGGACCTATGTGTCCAACACCAAACCACTCAAAAATTTTGTGCTTCTATTTTCTCTTATATTACTATTGGCTTTATTTTTTTTCATTTCATTATAAGTTTCTGCATGGTATCATCGATCCTAATCGTCATGTGGATAAAAGTTAGGATTAAAACGGCCTAAAATTTGAGATTTCGACATTGCAACTTTTAATAATTCAAAATTATGATTATAAAAGTCATCATACTTCGAAGGGTAAGTGAAATTTTGCGAAAAAGAAAAAAGAAAAATCTGAAATCTTAACCAATGCTGATTCTCAATGACTAAGAGGTAATTGGGTGGGCTAAGCATCGAATATTGGCATGCTGCTTCTCTACTGTTTCTGTTTCTCACAGCTGGCCCATGCTATTGGGTAGAACCGGGTAAGAATGGGTCAGTTGAAAGGCCCATTAGAATGTGGATCACCACACTATGCTCGTTCACTGTTCAGTAAGTCCGGTAAAGACAAAAAAAAAAAAAAAAAAAAGTTAAGTAAAAGACAACCTCAAAAGATTAAAATAAAAAAATAATTTATGTCACTTTCTGCAGCGACATAATTGTGCGTGTAAGTGTAATTACCATGCAGCACAATCACTCTTTTCTTCGTCGGTGTCGTTTTAAACTTTTTTACGGTCTTTGAATAATAATAACAAGGATGGTTAGGTGTGGTTTTAAACTTTTTTACGGTCATTGAATAATAATAACACAAATGGTTAGGTGTGGTTTTAAACTTTTTTAAGGTCTTCGAATAATAATAACACGGGTTGTTAAACTAACACATTCTATATTATTATTATTATTATCTTAGGCTGTGATTAGTATCTTATGTCACCTATATATTTTTTGGTGCTTAAAAGAAGTTCCCTAAGGCCGCATAGCGAAATCGAAAGATATGAACTTTGAAGCAAATACAGGTATATGAGTTTTATTGCGGTTAGAAGTAATACAACATAATATTCAGCAAGATAACAGACTAAATAGAACAAAAAGGATTGACATAATTATATTTGCTTGAAATACAAGCGTGCAAGGACGGAAAATGGTAGTAATTTATAGACTATCAATGAATTGATAGACCATGGACTTGTTTATTCTTATTTTAACCATGTTTTCTAAATTAGAATCATTAATTGAGATAAAATAATTTGACTTATATTGATCAACTCTTCTGATTATTGATTCAAGAGGGTCACTAAACTTTTTGTTTAAGACCACTACTAGATTAAATAGGAGTACATATCTGACCATTGTCTAAAAAGTGTCATAATCCCAGTTTAGATTATGCCAATTATATGAATATACTTGATTTGCAGATATTTTTTCTTCTACCTAATTAACTACCTTAGTTTTATCAAATAAAGTAACATCTATCTTATTTTTGCTTCATAATTTTGCTGTGATGTTTCTCTCTATTGGATTGTTCAAAACCTCTGACTAAAATACTTATAAATTTCTTATTTCTTTTTTAATTCTTCAATATGCTCTACACTAGGGATTAGATACATCAGAAAGTTGGACTTCCACTCGATTTGATAAATCCTTTCAAATTTTAAAATCTCTTAATTTGGTTCCCTGAACTTTCAATTGCTCTCAATGTGAACCCATTTGTCAGATTTTAAATGTTACATGGTGTTTATACCCATAATTTTTGTATAAAATTTCAACTTTACCTTTAATTCTAAAACGTTTTGTATTTTAAAAAAAATGAAAATCAAGAATATATTGGTCTTTTTTGACATTTTTAACTGCGAAAATTGATGAAAAAGTTTAAATTAATTGTAATTAAAAGTTTAATATATTAAATTAAGAAATTTTAAAGTTTAAAAGATATTTATTAAAAAAAACAAGTATGTATATCCTCATTCGATGACATATAAAGTTGGCATCTCTGACAATTTTGAACAAAACAATGTGGAAAATAGATGAATAAAAAAACATATTATCTTTACAGGTGTCACTCATTACAATTATAAAATAGATTTATGGTCGTCATTATTGATCCCTTATCATTAATTTTCTCCGACAGGATAGATTACAAAGCCATCTTGACCGTCCAAATTGAAGTGACGTGAGTGGCTGAGTCAGCAAAGTTACGTTGCACTTTGGAATTTTGTTCCTTCTCCTTTCGAAAAAGGAAGCAACTGGGCCATGCACGCAATGCACGCACTATTCCCGGAGACCCAAATGCCTTCTCCATTGACTGCGAAAACAAACACCAAGTCAAGAAGATTAAAACACCTAATTTCACTTAATTTAAACGATGAAAGTAGATAATCGGGTGCTTAGTACAACAACCAAGTGGAAATTCTCTTCGTCTCTTTTGCTTTTTCTTTGTTTAAATTTTTTTTTTTTTTAACTCTTTTGCTTTTCCTTTGTTAAGCATCTTTTGTGTTTCCTAACAACTCCTCCTTTCATATTGAAAGGAAAGAAAGCAAGAAACTGAAAATGATGTGGGTGTCGGTGAAATTTGGCTTACATGCTATTATTTTAATAATAACATGTATGTTATAGTTTAATCAACGATCCATAATGACTCTTAAAGTTGACTTACTTTTAAAAGTTTTTAATATGAGAGAGAAAATGAAGAGAGATTTAGAGAAATTCAATCTTGACTGTTGATTAAACTACAACATACATGTTATTATTTTAATAACAGCGTGTAAGCCGAATCTGTGTCAGTGTCACACCCAAGTGAATCTTTACTTGAATAGTCGGTGTGAATATAAATAATGTTAGTGTTTGGGTTATTTTACATTAGTTATGAAAATGATTGGTCATTAGTTTATAAATGTGAATAAAGACTCATATTTTGAATTAACTTTTAGAGTTGAGAAATACTCAAGACTACCCAACAGTTAGAAGAATGACAAGATTATTTTTGGTGTTATTTTAAATGTGACATAGTTATATTTGGGATAACACAATGAATAATCTACTTATCATTCTATCAATACTTGGGTGGATTTTTAAGTTTAACAAAGATGGATTTAAAAGTTAATTGGGACTACGTACAACATCATCATTGATTCATTATGCAATAATTATCATCAAATAAAAAGTGGTTTCTATCGTTATTTTGAAACAAAACTCTTAATTTTACTTGCTTCTTCTCCTTCTAACAATACGCATCACTTTAGAGCATTTTCAGCCGATGTTAGAAGGGTTCATATTTTGCTCATATGAACCCTTTTAGCTCTCCAGCAAATGCTCAAAAGTAAAACATTTGTTACACATACGAAAGTTCATTGTAGCACATAATATCGAGAACAATAGTTTATTTTTTATTGATTTCTTTAACCATTCTCTCTCTCTTATTACATTGAAAAATAATAATTAAAGAAAATAACAAGTAAAATAAATAATCTTTTCTCTGCCAATAAATCTTTTTATCTATTGCCCTTATCAAAGCCCAGTGTTCAAGCTCTTAATTAACCAGTGACGACGCCCTTGATTACAAGTTTTTGCCAACGTTATATGTTGCTTTCTCATAGTGTCGGTGGTCGTTCGTATGGAAATTATTTCCTGCTTTTAACGGGCTTACTACAATGGACCACGAAGATCGACTTTTTGATCTTTGATAATGCCTTTATTCTCGTTAGCTTTTTTCTCTGCCAAGAGATCTTTTAATCTATTCCTTCCTATCCTTACTTCCTTTTTTGTTTTTTTTTTTTTGTTTCTGATTTCTTCTTCGAGAAAACAGTACCTAGTTGCTTTATCTCTCTTGTGTCCATAAAAGAAACATATATATATATTTCTCCGTACACAGAACCACTCGGCAGATATTGAAATTTCTGAAGAAAGCAAAGGAATCCCACTCGGCAGATATAGAAATTTCTAAAGAAAGCAAAGGAATCCCACTCGGCTCTATGCTTGGATTGGCCCACTGTCTTTTTTTTTTTTTCCTTCTTCTTTTTACTTGCACCTCTTTTTATAGGCTTATGAAGAAAAAAAAAAAGAAAAGAAAAAAAAGAGGAAGCAGAATCACGTGGGAGGTTTCTTATATGATTGAATCAAATGAAATGATTGATGAGTGCTTTTATTTTTGTACCATATATTTGATTTGTGTCACACATGCATATCATTCTATTCAATGAATAGCTAATGTCATTGCAATCACCTGCTCCATTGAGTATATCGAATATTCTTTTGTTCCTATTTAAAACTCTTGCATGGGCTTGTTTGTTAATATTTTTTTAGGACTACTCTTTACCAAATATATATATATATATATATATAGTAACAAATAACTCAATATATAAAACAAGCACTCCAAATTATGTTCATCTTTAAATCAAACCATAACAAAAATATAAAAAGTACATTTTAAAAAGAATGAGAAATGTTTGGTTTTTATTATTTGCCCTTCTCTTTTCCATCTCCATATGAGAGATGAACAACTTCACCATTGAATTTGTGGAACCCAATTTTATAAATTCAATGTTAAATTAACAAAAAAAAAGAATGGACGGAGAATGTGTAAGAGAATTACAACAACAATATATATATATATATATATATATATATATATATATATATATATATATATATATATATATATATAAAATGACTCCATATACTTTTATTTTTATATTAATGATTGTGTCACTTCAAACTAAAATATACAAATTAGGAAGAAATTTTTTTATGGATCCACTTTGGTTTTAAGATAAGTGATGGATCTTAATTCAAATTAAGAGTGGTAAGGATCATTCCCCGTAACCATTTTTTTTATTCAATTAGAAAAAAAGAAAAAGAAAAAGAAAAAGTGATGTATCCTAACCTAGCTAGTGGGAAGCAACTATTCCATAGATTCAAGAAAAATCGAGGAGGATGAGTGTCGGCATGGGTTTTTTTCTAATCATAGGGTCGAGGAATAAGAACTACCTATGTATTGGATTGTTTGCCTAGAGTAGATCTGTTGTTACAACTGAAGATTAGTTATGGGTTAGTGGATGTTTGGCGTCATAGTTTGGACTTCAATATAAGATCTGTTTGTTATTGCCCTCTATGATGTATAATCTTTTAGCTTCGACTTTGATCTTTTAACTTCGGCTCGGATCTTGATTGTAAGAGCTTTTATGCTCTTGAGTACTTTTCTATAAATGAGATCAAATTGATTTTTCAAGAAAAAAAAAAAAAATCAAGAAAGTGCATAAAAACTAAAGAAAAAACACTCCTCAAGTGATTCTTACTAAGAAAACTGAAAATTACATCAACTAGGTGGCCATTCTGTCTTTATTGAGCTTAAATAGAAATAGGATTATAGCTAAGAAAAGAAAAATACAAAAATACCCTTATTGGAAGTTCGATCGATCAAACATTAATTTTGATCTATCAACATTTCATTCTCGATTGATCGAACCTCTCAAGAATTTGCACCGTACATATCACTTGGATTAATCGGATCAGCGATGGAGTCACTCAAAAACTAGTACTGAACATCATCCCTTCCATTCGATTGACCAACCGTTACCTTTCAATTGATGGAATTCTCATTCTCGAACCTTTTCATGAAATTATTCGCTATATGATCTACGTCAATAAACTCACCAAACATATATATACACTATTTGATGGTTCTTGGTTAAATAATAATGAATTGCTCATATAATTACATTATGAAAAAAGGTAGTTTTCGTGTATTAGATTATCATAGAGTAGATGTTATGTGTCCATAAACTATAGGGAGAAAAGAAAAGAAAAAGAAAAGAGAGATGTTCCCATGTACTCAATGTACAGGGTTAAATATAAAGTGGTTCATATATATGCTTTTTGTGGGTATCAAATTAGTCTTTGAATTTCCAAAAGTGATCAAATTAATTTTTGTGCTTTTTTGACAATGTAAAATAAATCTTTTTGTCTACTTCCGTTAAGAGTTTTTTTTTTTTTTTTTCTTGTACAATTTCTAGTTATAAGTGAAGAATGACATTTCAAAGCAAATAACGATGGGTTAGATGTAGAAGAAAACCCACGATTTGATTACAGGCTAAGCATGATTTTATCTTTAATGATATGGTGAGATTCCCGAAAGAATCAAATAGAGAATTGATTTAATAGTATTTGATGATTGTTCAACAATAATTATGTGAAGACATTACATATGGTGGACCGCAATTTGACCAACTGGCTTTTTCTTTTTCTCAACACATGACTGAAAAAAATAGATGAATAAATTATTTTAAGCTCAGAAAGTACAAAGAGTAATATATATCACTTTCGAAAACTCAAGGATTGATTTGATACACATTAAAAGCACATGTACCCTGCACTTTTCTATTTAACCCGAGTAGTGGCACGCCGTGTAGGAAATTTTTTTAAAAAAATATTTTAATGCAAAAAATTAAAAAAAAAATTGTCGGTGTGCTATTTTACTTGACCCATTTAACCCTATTGCATAACTACAAGCATAAAAACAATTGATAAACTTAAAAGCATAAGTACCGTCTGCTCGGCATTGCAATGACTATTTAAGTGTATATGTATTCATTTTTAAGAGGTAGCTCAATCGGTTAGGACTGTGTATAATAAAGTAGATATCACTATTTCAAATCTTCCTTCTCCCTTTTATACGGACATGTAAAAAAAGAAGAAGTGTATATGCATTCCTAATTGGATGAAAAACAATTGATAAACAACAATCATTTGAAGAGAGTGACAGTAAAGAGAGATGACCATAAAATGTAGATAATACTTTAATTAGGTCGTGATATAAATTGAGTGTTTTGTACTCTCGAATATGAAGTAAACATTTAACCTTACAATAATGAAAAATAATATAACCCTTCATATCAAATAATTTTTTTTAGGACATAAATTTCCTCTAAAACAGTTTGTAAAAAATTTCCTTTAAACCTATTTCAATAAGTGTCAAGTGTTATCTCTCTTATATTTTATTTAAAATTTTTAATAGTCATCTATTATCATTCTACTAACTTAGAAGCTTTTAGTTTAAGGACACTTGTCACTTATTAAAATTGGTCGATTTTTTTTTTTTCATAGTGGCCTAATTAAAATAAATGATAAACTTCACTTTAGCCCCATAACTTCTACACGATTTGACAAATCCCTTAAACTTTCAAATCTTTCAATTTGGACCTCTGAACTTTCAATTGCTCTCAATGTGGACCCCTCCGACAATTTAAGCCGTTAAAAATATATAAAAAAAAAACCAAAATATCTATGATTTTTCCTTTTCTTTTTTTTTTTTTAATAAAAAAAGTTTTGGAATTAAGGGTGAAGTTGAAATTTTATACAAATTAAAATCAGGAGTATAAATGTTATGTAATGTTTAAAATCTGATGAAAGGATCCACATTAAAAGCAATTGAAAGTTCAGATGCCTAAAATGAGAGATTTAAACGTCTAAAAATTATCAAAATCGCCTTAAAGTTTAATGAGTTAAATTAAAGACTCTCCTAGAATAAACAAAGATTTATAGTCGTCGGGGCCATCTCCTTCCCAGGGACATCTCTGTACTATAAAAGTAGCGATTCGCTTCTTCTGCCTGCACAAACTTGCTCCTTTCATCTTTCTGTCGAACTGTTGATGCACAGGACGATGCTCCCTCGGCTTCTTTTACCCCTGTTCGTCTTTTTCTCCTTTTTCTTGCAATATTCACTTGCCCAACCTGCCGGATGTCCGAGATGTCCTTTAATATCACCACCACCTCGTCCCAACCCTTTGATCAATCGCCGCCCGCGAGCCCCGCTATACCCACCATCACTTCATCTCATGCCCCGCCGCCCACCCAACAATCCTGGACCCTTGGCTAACAGAGCTAGGATTCTCTTCATCACCCAGGAGCTCAAAAGGAACATCACCTACGACCCCCAAAACTTTACCGGCACCTGGGTCGGCAACAACTACTGCCTCTTCAAGGGCTTCTATTGTGACACTGTGCCTGACTTGAACATCACCGGACTCGCCGGCATTCTCTTCAACGGCGCGAGGTTTGGCGGCCGCTTCTTAAACTTTTACCGCTTTATCCGCAACTTGCCCGACATTGCCATCTTCCATGCCAACTCCAACAACTTCAGCGGCGTGATTAACCGAAATCTCAACCAGTTGCGCTATTTCTACGAGCTCGACCTGAGTAACAACAAGTTCCTCGGAGGGTTCCCCTCGAGTGTCATCGGCGCCACCAATCTAACCTTCGTGGACCTTAGGTTCAACACTTACGCCGGGCAGGTCCCGGCTTCGTTGTTCAACGTTGACACCGACGTGTTGTTCATCAACAACAACGGGTTCAACCGGTCAATTCCAGCTGGCACATTCGGAAACACGCCGGCACTCTTCCTCACCCTAGCCAACAACAAGTTCACCGGTACGTTTAAAAAGTAAAGTTTCCGCGGATGCAACTGTGAGATTTGTTTTTCTCGCATCAAATAAAGTAAAAAGAAAGAGAGTAATATACTTAAATGATTAAGCCCATTGTCTTAAGACAAAGTTTTCCTCTAACCCAAATTTCCTTTGACATAGTAACATGTGTAATTTTTCATGTAAAAAATACATTAAAAAAGCATGCATTTCTCACATGCATGTTATTTTTTTTAGTTTGGAGGAAAATTATGTTCGTGTCTTAATATTTAAATTAATTTACTTTGGAGTAACTTCACTTTAAACTCTTAAATTACTAATTGATTTAAGTAGTCTTCAAACTTCAAAACTTCTCAATTTGGACCTTTGAACTTTCATGAATTGCAATCAATTTAAACTTTTCTGTCAGATTTAGCCGTTAACTTTCTTGATTTACCTCAATTTTTTTTTTAAAAAAAAACTTTATTATTATTTTTATTTTTTAATTTGAAATTTTATAAAAAATTTAGGGTTATAAACGTCATTGTCTTATTTTTAAGGTTTAAAATCTGACAAAATGGTTTAAATTAATTGTAATTGAAAGTTCAAAATCAAATTAAGAGATTTTGAAATTTGGGACTTCTCAAATTACTTAATAATTTAAGAGTATAAAGTGAAGTTACCCATTTACTTTTGTTTGATTTCCTTTGCATTTATTTCCCGACAAAATTTAAGGATGAAGAGATTATTTGAATTCGATTCAAAAATTCTTCTCTACTACCAAATTAATAATTTGATTTATAATCTAACAGGCGGCATTCCTCGGAGTATCGGCCGAGCTTGGAGGACCCTACTGGAGGTGCTATTCTTGAACAACAGGTTGACGGGTTGTCTCCCATTTGAAATCGGGTACTTGATAAAGGCCACCGTGTTCGACGTCGGCGGCAACCTCTTGACGGGGACGATACCGCAGTCATTCGGGTGCTTGCAAAAGCTGCAGCTACTAAACCTGGCGCACAACGAGTTCTACGGGACGATACCGGAGAACTTGTGCCGACTACCGAACGCGTACAATTTCTCGCTGTCATACAACTACTTCAGCCAAGTCGGGCCGGCGTGCCTGAGGTTGATAAGGGCGAGGAGGCTTGACGTGAGGAGGAACTGCATTGTGGGGCTCCCGCAGCAGAGGTCGGCCGCCGAGTGTACGCGCTTCTCCGCTAGGGCTAAAAGCTGCGCCCGAGCGAATACTTTCAACTTCGTTCCCTGTAGGCTAGCTACTAGTACGGCTAATTTGGCTGATGCTGAGGATGAGGAAGAAGGGCGGCGTCTTGCTACAATTGATGAGATGCCAGCTCCTACACCGAGGACCTACGCTGCGCTCGAGAAGCCTCACCATTGATGATCGATCGGATGACATTATTATCCAATTGGTCCATCTAGTGCTCTGTTTGTTATCCCTGCTATCTGCGTGTGTTGTAAGAGGCTTAATTAATTATCTTCTTTCTTTCTTTTTTCGTCAGAATCGGAACATTGTGGCTAATTGTAATTAGGTTCAAGTGTTTCGCGTTTGCTTCGTATGTAATGTAACTACTTTTTATTTGGGATGTTAGATCTTTCATCTGAAATTAATAAAATCTTGGTGTTTGTGTTTGTCTTCGTTCCTTTTCCTCTTCTCTCTCTTGTCTTTTAGTATTCAAAAGAAACAAAAATATATCGACAGCCTTTTTTTACGCTATATCCTATATGCGACTTTTGTGGTTTATTGGGAGTGTGATGCACTATTTTACAGATTCGGCTTCAGTGCTGTTGTTTAAAACTACAGAATATATGACAGATTTAATCTAACTTAAAGTGTGTTCTTACGTGTCTAACACCTTTACTTGGAAAAAGAAAAGAAAAGGCACCGTCTTTTTCTGTCTCTGTAATCTGTCACACTCTCTCTACTCTCTCTCTATAACGCGAACCTGAATTACTGTCTCTCTCTCTTTCTTTCTCCAATCTGATTTCAACGTGTAGACCCTTATTTCACCCTTTTCAACGTTGTTTTGGTCATATTCTCTCTTGCTTCGTTTCTCTCTTAGGTAAACAAAACCAAGATAGACTGTTTTGCTTCTATTCAAAAAAACAGTAAAAAATTCCATACGTTATACTGAAAAGAACCCAATTAATTGTCGTCACTAATATACAGAACGGTTTGTTTTTTGTCGGTGTATGCTGCCTCCATGAAGCTCAAAGGAATCAATAGTCTTTCGCACTGCAATCATAGATATGGACAAATAATTGAATTTCAACTGTTATCTTCAACTGGGGACACAGTGACTAAAATAGTGATGAGTACGTAAGACACAATTTTGCATCCTATGCTTAAAACTATGACATTAATGGCAGCTATGTGTTTGTTGTGGCAGGAGCATCCGCAACAGCACTGAGAGGAGGAAGCTGGGCATCTTCTTATGCGGAACCGGCAATCCCATTGATGGCTGCTGGCATTGTGACTCCAACAGCTGGCACAAAAACCACAAGCGTCTTGCCGGAGATTTGGTTCAGGTTAAAGAAAGAGAACAGAGAGAGAAAGTCTGTGAGAGAGAGCGAGAGACTGCCTTTTCTTTTCTTTTTCCAAGTAACGGCGTTAGTGGTTTTCTTTTTCCAAGTAACGGTGTATCCGTTACTGGGTTGGGCTTGAAATTGTTGAATGAGTGTTAAACAGCATATACCACTTTTAAAGACGGAATTCGAACCCGGAGAGCTCAACACTAGAGCGTTGGACGCAAGCTGTGGATTGGATTGGGCCGAATGTAGGCTTTGATCTGCCTAGCCTGGTGTGTTAGTTAGTGAGCTGGCGGCCTATTATAGGTCTGTGCTTATGTTATGTTGAGACAGGTTTCGGACACTCATTCAAAAATTTCAAGCCCAACCCAGTAACGGATACACCTAAAAGCTCCTGCAAGTGGTGTGCCAAATGTTGGATCCCAACATTCATGATTATTTGGACGACAACATAAGTTTACTCATCAAACTCTCCAAATATTTCGACAACACTTTTTGTCCGATCCGTTGTGTGTTTATAGAAACTATGAGATGTATCCGTACAAACTGATTCGTAGTTAATTCTTATAAATCAGTTTAAAAAATTATTAAATATTTTTTAACATATGAGAAGCACATATATATATTTTTTAATAATGTGCTTATAGTCGTACATGGTCTTATAATGCTTATAACATTTTGTTCTACATATTAATAACAGGAAAAATCGTACTTATAATTTGATTGTGAGTAATATATTCACAACTTGTTCTAAACAAAAAAAGTTGTCGGTCAAACAAACTAGATTGCATAAATGTATGTACCTTTGCTTTTTTTGTTTTTTTAACATGCCCGAGGAAAAACAATATTTAATCTTGTGATCGTTATCTCATGACACATGATTTTTAGCCGATTAAACTATCTTTAAAATTGTTAGATGGTTCAAAGCCAACATGATTACCAGCTGGACCCAATTATATGCAATAGCCGCCACAAGGAAATTGATGTGGGAATCCATTTGGGAAAAGGGAGCTATAAGTAAGAAAGAATTGAGAATAACCTGCAGCTCTCCTTTAATGGATATTGGACTGGGCAGGTAGTGAAGTGGACAACTGTTACTCACCAAACATTACTTTTTAAAAAAATTGGCTAAAGCTAGACTGATAACCCAAAATTAGTTTTAAGAGATTTTAAATTAAGAGAAATGTTTTATTTATTTATTTATTTTTTGTCTAACTCCAAAATATGTAAATCTATCATTAAATCTATATGACCCACATGTGAGTTCTACATATTTAATCATGTGGATCATATATATTCAATTGTGAATTTACAAAAGAGATGGACAAAAAATAAAAAGAAATGATTTAGGTCAATATTTGTTTCCATATTTTTCTCATCTCATTCTACAAATTCAATATATTAACAGTTAGATTTGTAGACTCCACACAAATTCAATGGTGAATTCATTCATTCACTATAAAAATAGTTAAAAATAAAATTAATTCCATCAATTCTCAAAAATAAATGTGTAACAGATCTCTTGAATTAAATTAAAGTTCATTTTGTTTCCATGTAAAGTGTGTTATATCGAAAAAAAAAAAAAGTTTAGCTTTTATTTTATTATTTTTTTTTTAATAAAAAGTGGTTATTTTTCGTTTTTTGTTTTGTAATCTTGAAAATAGTTAGTTAGAAAAATATTTTTCGAAATTTAGCTCTTATAGAAAATCAAAAAATATTTATTATATTTTCATATAATCTGAGAAGTTGCGAAAAAGATAGAGACGACGATGAAGAGCTACAAAGAAAAAGAATGTGTGAGAATATAAGGCATTCAGGGATAATTGCTTGCCTGTAAAGCTTGCAATTTGAGTAGGTAATTGCGAGATGATCTTTGTGGGGAGGGCAGATAGGCCCTATAAAGAGTTATCTCACAGTTGTTTGTCCAAGAGTATGGGAGAGCGGAAAAAATAGTTTACGCTTACGGATGGAGAAAATAGTTTACATATATGAAAGCGTAAACTATTTAAAGACTCGTGAATGTTATTTTTCTTTGTCAACTGAAAAGATTTTCAATTTAAGTAATATTTTTGTTGATTTAGCTAGCCACTTTTCAAAACCATTAAACATCAAACTCTCCAAATAATTTTATACTTTAACTAAATATTATTATTTATTAGTGAAACAAACTACCATGAAACTAACTTTAATATCTAGCTGATATGGCATGTACATGTCTCCGATGGACAGTTTAATCCGTTAGACCATACTTTATGGAGCGAAAGTCATTAATTTGAATCTCCTTCTCTCTTTTCCTGCATGGACATGTCAAAAAAAATGGCATATACATAATTAACTAATTTGCCCAACTACAACTTCAATTTAAACTGTTTTCACTCACAACATAAAATGTTAAATTGCACAAAATTTTTTATTTAATTCTCTTATAATAAGTCATCAAAATCAATTTTCAACTTTTTTCAGTCTTTTTAAAAGCAAAAGGCCAAAACAAGAATAAATAAAAATTCGGTAGTTGGTATGCAACTTTATCAATTTCAACTTTTGCCTTTTGTTTTGGCCTATACATGCATGTTCGGTTCCATCTGCATCTGCATCTGAGTGATTTTCGTAAATCTTTATTTATCGCATAGATCGGGCAGGAATAGTACGTAAAGACCTATGTAAAAACTTTACTTATGGCATAGATTTGCCTTTTGTTTATGGTAGACTAGATATAAGATATGGATAAATTATATCCTTATAATAAAAATTTTTATTTAACCGCCGTTAGAGATAAGCTCTCACATCGAAATGTATCCGTCCTCAACTTGAAAACTAGAACAACATAAACAAACAAAAAAGAAAAAATCACAAACAGCAGCAGGCACACACAAAAGCGCGTGAGATTCATGCGATCTACGCTCTAGTGTGTTCGAACCACAATCGTCGTGTGCTGACCGAATGGAAAATGTCTGTTGTTTACAGGACTCGTTGGTGCCAAGGAAGAAGGTGTAATAACACGTACAGAACTTGGACCGGCGACGAAAACGTAGATCTGCTTTGGAAAAAGCCGATCTAAGAACCCTTGTAGAAATCGACAAAGCCAAAAGATTGGGGAGGAAAACGAATGGAGAGGTGGAGTATAATGGCCAAAGCGGGGGAGGAGGCTGGCCGCTGCTGCTAGAGTCTAAATAAAATCTAAAACAAAAACAAGGAAAAAGAGGAAGGAAACCATCCTTCCTCCCTTTTGGATAGTTCGTAAATCTTTGTTTCAAGTGTGAAAGAAAAGATGATAAATGATACGGCAAATAAAATTACAAAAAAAAAAAACAACAACAACAAAGAGACAATTTTTACTTTTTGGGCTCTTTACATTTAGAAATAGTACGAGCATCTCCAACAATATAGAGTTATTTTAGCTACTTAAAACCTCATCTATTTTATTCTACTTGCTCATTTTTCAATATAAACTCCGGCCGTTGACAAGTTATTTTTTTTTTTTTCAGATAATATGTTTTTAACAAAGAGCTAGAGAAAGAGGAAACAGAAAGAGGAGATAAAATAATTAAAAAAATCCTATATGTTGATAGAATAGATTTTCATATTTGAAAATTCAATGCAACAAATTGTTGAAAAATTTTCATTTTAAAAGGTTTGTTGGAGGATAAAAATAACACATAATAGTTAAATTTAACTTAAAACACGTGTTTGAAGGCCTTGCTAGATCTGCTCAAGAGTTATATATATATATATATATAAAACTTAAATACTCAATGTGAGTATATATATATATATATAACTTAAAATACTCAATGTGAATACTCAATGTGAATGCTCTTACCGAAGAATGAGGGTTATCATCCGATGTCGATAGAGTTAGTTTTTTCTTTCTAAGCAGCAATCATTTGATATTGACAGAATACATGTCGAGTGGAGTAAGTGAGGACGGTCGACCACTTGAGAGATTTATCACCAATGCACAAGTCACAACCCACGCCACTTCTTGACTTTGTTATACGGAAAATATAGGACAAAAACAAAAAACATCATACGAAATAATACACGCTCACATTTGCATGCGTATCTGATCCTTAACTATTATACGGGGTTGAAACAAGTACAAAAATGAGCATAGATGTTGAAAACAATTCAACATGATTCTGTATTGGCCCATCTTGCCACCTCTTCTTATAACTACAACTACTCCTTTCTCTCCATTGAATTTCCTCTGAAAACCTTTCAATTCAATCCATAGCAGAATAGGTCAAGGAGAGAAGATGAGCTGCAAATCCAGCACCAAAGCTGCAGTTATGGCCTTCAGCATTCTCCTTACCTCTCTGATTGTCAACTCTGGTGTTGCAGCACATAGCAGAGGCTGCAACAGTGGATTCCACAGGTGTAAGAAATCACCAACAAATTCTCAAGCTCCGTCGCCTTCACCTCAGAAAGCTGAAACTTTGGTATTTGCAGAGCAAAGGCTTGCGGTGGTTTACCCTGTCATCCAAAAATTCAAGTCCATCATCACCTCTGACCCTCTGGGCATTACCAAATCGTGGGTTGGGTCGGATATATGCAAATACAGAGGCTTCTACTGTGAAACCCCCCCTGACAACCAGTCAGCAACGGCTCTCGCTTCCATCGACTTCAATGGCTTCCAGCTTGGCGCCCCAACGCTTGACGGCTTTCTTGATCGGCTTCCCGACATCGCTCTGTTCCACGCGAATTCCAACAACTTTGCCGGCACAATATCCCCAAACATCTCCAACCTTCCATATCTCTACGAGCTCGACATAAGCAACAACAAATTCTCCGGTCCATTTCCTACGGCTTTTCTGTTCATGAACAGCCTGACATTCTTGGATATTCGGTTCAATTTGTTCGCCGGCTCAGTCCCACCTCAAATATTCACGCAGAACCTCGACGTCCTCTTCATAAACGACAACAATTTTATGCAGAAGCTTCCTGACAATCTGGGCAGCTCTCACGTTCTCTATCTCACCCTCGCAAACAACAATTTCACCGGTCCAATCCCAGGAAGCATTGTCAAAGCTCTGTCGTTTCTAACAGAGGTGCTCTTTCTGAACAACCAACTAACAGGTTGTCTGCCATACGAGATAGGATTTCTGAAGGAGGCCATAGTGTTTGATGCTAGCAACAACCAGTTAACTGGGCCTTTGCCATTCTCGTTGGGTTGCCTAGACCAGGTGGAGCAGTTGAATTTCGCCGGTAATATGTTGTACGGCACGGTGCCGGAGGTGGTCTGTGGGCTAGAGAATTTGGTCAATTTTTCCTTGTCCAATAATTATTTTATGAATGTGGGGCTTCGTTGTAGGAGCTTGATTGAGAGAGGAGTGCTTGATGTTAGTAATAACTGCATCCTTGATCTTCCATTTCAAAGATCAGCAGCTGAATGTGGAGATTTCTTCAGATTCCCAAGGATTTGTCCAAGAATGGAAACTTATACTTGTGTAACTTGTGAGCTTCCTTACTGGCCCTCCTGTGACCTCATTTCCTGAAATATTGGCTCCTCTAACTTAATGGGACCCTTTACCTTCTCTTACTCTGTTTATAGAAGGCATTGGTTTTTCGATTTTGATTTTTGTCTTGTAATGCATGGAACTCTCATTTGTGTGCATATATGACAGATTATCATTAATTTCCTTCGGTGTAATGAATATTGTACATGTTAACCATGGGCACACTTAGGGCTGCAATTTTTTACAAGAAATTGACCGATTAGGGTTTTGTATAATTAGGTTTGAGTTTATTTGGGTCGATGGGTCCATTGCAGGTTAATTCAAAACAGAACCCTAAATGAGCATCAGGCTAAAAGTACTCCACAATCACACCAATAATGCCGCTTCTCACTAACTCATGTGGATGTTAACTGTGACATATTTAGGGCTGTTAAATTTTGAGATTATCTGCAAATCCAACACAAAATTAGCGGGTTAAAATTTTGTATAATTGAATTTAGATCAAATTCACCTAACCCATGTGGATGACCTAGATAGCCGGTATAAAATATAAATAATAATTATTATTCTTTAACAATTTAAAAACAAAACCCTAACCCCAAGGGATTGGCCTATTGGTTGAGGTTTATAATCTTAGGGAGTATCACCCCTTAGATCCCAAGTTCAAGACTTGTTAAGTGCAAACTCTCCCTTGAAGCCACAACACGTCATCATCCAAAAAAAAAAAACCTAAAAGAGTAAAACGGCTAAAAATGCTCCATAATCACACTAGTAGGAGTAGATTCTCTTCTCCTTCACTATTAGCATTGTTTGTTGTATGTAATTATTAAACTTTGAGCCTGATTATAGTTTGAAATTATTGAACTTTATCAATTGCTAATGAATATGTAGCCATCAAATAGTGTTTAAGCATTGTATATTTAATTGCTATGAGCCTATGACAGGAGTGGTCCAATTAATAAGAAAATATCCCTCCATGAGAAGGCACATATGCATGACAATGAAGAAAAGTTTCTTTTATAAAGAAAATGGTCCAAAATTTGTCCATTAAAGGGGATGAGTGATGAGAATTCGGTGCCTTCTTCTTTCTGCTGCCTTAAAACCTTTTACCGCTCTGCAACTCTCGCTTTTTTTCAGGGCAGGCAGCTCAAGTGATTATGATTTATGGCTCAGAAAGTTCCTCAACCAACCCAACGCATTACAATCTCCAACTACAACCATGAACCATGTGGTCCACCTCAAACAGAGCCTATCAAAAATAAAATTCAGTTAAATAGCCACCAAAATTATATTGTAATAATAATATCAGTCGACAGCCTCGTCACGGATCACTGTTCTTCGTTTAATTTGTGTTTTTTCTAATGTTAATGGAAACAGCAGATAGTCCAAGTTGTCTGTTAATTAAGATATTGATAAACTGGGAGTGGGCCTGATCCTGATGCAGATATTTAGCTCAAATTGCAACAAGATCGTGTATCCCGTCAGCAAAAAGTTTGGATAACTATCAACAGCAAGCAGGCTAATCCCGTTAATCACGTCTGCGAAGAAATTGGATGTTTATTCATGAGGTGTTTGTGGAACAGTACGAATTCCATTGGTGATGGGAGTATATTTGATTATCATATATTATGGAATTTGATTGCATTGATGGTAATCAACTATCTACCTCTAATTCTCCTTTTGAAGTATGAGTATTTTGTATTGTAACATTATCAATTGAATAAGAGAAAAATGTAGCTCTTGAAGCTTTACTTTTGTAGACGTATGTCATATATCAAACCACTTAAAACCCGTCTTTATTTTATTATTCCCCTTTAATTTCCTTTAACTTTTATCTTTTCTATCATAGCAATCTTGGGGAATTTCAATTTTTTTTTTTTTTCATTTCTATTCTCTTCTTATTGTTTTGTCCCTATTTTTCACATGGCATCACATATCAAAACAATATATTAGAGTCTATTTTCTTTTCCATTGTGACTATGATCTAATGGTGTGCTCATCTTCTTTAGTTTTCAGCCCCCCTAAAAAAGAGACCAAGTTGCCAATCTTTTGGCCGTTTGTTGGCCTAGGCATTTGACCTTGTGATATTGTTTGAATACTCATGCTTATTTATAGTCTATAGTTGGCCCCATCTTTCGGCCCTTGATGGCTTATTCCTAATCTTTGTGGTATTGTCTAAAAATTCAGGTCCGTTTAAGGCTCATTATTGGCCTCATTTTAGTATTTTGTTGACTTTCATTTTGGCCCATAATTAGCCATGTTTTGAAGATTCTCGGCCTATTGGTGTTAAAAGCCCAACTCCAATGAGTTTTCGGCCATTATATTTGGCCTAAAAAAAAAGATCATTATTTTCAAATTCAAGCTATCTTTTATCTCGAGTTTGAGGTGAAATGTCAGAGTATATTTGATTATCTTGTATAATTAGTTTTAAAGATCTAATCGAAAGAAGATTTGACGGTAATCAAATCAATCCATACTTTTCTACTTGCTTTAATTTATTTTATCTTTTATTTTAAGCCTAGGCATGAATTATCTCGAAGCTTGCCGATTTGCTTAAAGCCTTATTGGTCTTCAATGGACCAACATTATTGGGCATAAAGTGATTGAATAAATTGTTTGAGCAGAGTGGTTGGGAATTAGGATGCTTACAAAGGCAATCATCTCTAGATTTAATATAATGCCTAGAACGATGTAGTTTGATTTGTATGCTTAAAACTCTAGATTTAAAAACCTTTAAATCAATTTATAAGCCTTAGGAGTTTCTATTCATAACCTAAAATCATTCCTGAAATCCGTTTTTCAAAATTAATTTTGAAGAGTCAAAGCGACTATGCAATTTAGGAAATGAAAACATCAAGTCACAACAAGTATCCATGCGTGCATCCCAAGTGTATACACCCAATCATTTCTAACGGCTTAAAGTTTTTATTTTATTTTAATGAATTAGAAAATATATTGATAAAATCAATCAAGTAGGGGCAAACTGCTCTCTAGTTATTACACTACCAAAATAGCAAGACTATGAGCGGAAAAATGCACCTCCCTCTTTATATGTGCAATCCTCCACAATCTCTCGATCAGTTGGCGCAATCTCACTTTTATCAATTAAGGGTTTTTTCCTTTTTTTTTTTTTTTTAAAAAAAAACCCCTTCAATTTTTAAACATTCACAAGACTCAAATAAATATCTATATATATTAATTTGAAAATCTTTCAAGAGTCATTGTGGTTTGTTGTGAGGCTTGAGTGGTTGATTTGAAGCAAAGAAAATCACTGGCTGTCGTTGTCCGATTAGGGGTGATTTCTTTGGCTGTGGTTTTCCACATATTGAAGGTAGTGGCATATTTTGTGTTGTCTCTGGCTGTGCTCGGCAAAGGCTAAACCGGACCGGACCTAAAAATAAAAAAAATTATTTTCAAAATCAACTTCAACACTCTTATTTTTAACGTCACATCAATCATTTTTTATTACTATTCAAATAAAAAAATTACTACAAAATAATTTTTTTTTTTTTTTTTTTTTTTTTTTTTTTTTTCATATCAGTCAAATCTGCTACAATACCGTTCCACTCCCTTTTTTCCATTTCATTGCCAAACACAGCCTCGTGGGTGGTAGCCGATTGTTGACATGTCTTGTCCTTGCTTTGGGTGTCTTTGGTTCTTTGCTAAAATTCGCTGCATGGGATGGCCGAATGGGAGGGATTATATTTTATATTTCAAAATTTGAGCCATCAATTTTATTTAACGGTTTAAACAAATGCAGAAGTTTGTGTTACCAAAGCAAGTAGATTTGACATATTAAAAACTAAAATTAATTACATCGGTAACACACAAACTTCTGTATTTATTTAGATCGTTAGATGTAATGGATGATTCAAATTTTAAAAAATATGGGGGGATCTCAATCCAAACGTGAGAGGGATGATTGTTGGTGTACTAGTGCGGGGGAGATTGAAGTGGAGTTAAAGAAAATACTAAAAATTAAAGGTAATAGGTTTAAAAAATAAGAAACTACACATACTTCTCTCAAACTAGTAATTTATTATTAATGTCCATGGCTCCATACACTATCAAAACAATATCAATATACTCTCAAATGACATAAATACCCTTCATAAATTTTTTTTAAAAGAAAAATCTTAAAATTGTAACACAAATTTAAAATTTTAAAAAAATTTAAATAAAATTTAAAACGAAAAAAGTGAAAAGCCAAGGGGGTCAAATGTTACACTTAATAATTTTTTTTATTACTATTTTTTTTTTTTTCAAGTAATATGTAACCATCATATAATTAATTTTTGAAAAACAAATTTAGTAATTATAGCCTTTTCCATTCTAAATAGCTAAAAAGCCTAAAATAGCAAGGGTTAATCATAAGATTTGGTGAAACTTATTTTCAAATTAAGATAGCTTCAAATATGAAAGTCCACTTTAACAAATGGTAGCTGAAAGATCATTAACTATATTTACGTATAACGGGGTTAATCTTAACGATCTCGTGAAACATAATTTGAAATTAGAGGACAGAGCATCTAAAATTACGCTAACTGTGAAGTCACATGGCGCCGACCAAAGCCCCAAAAAAGGTGTAACGAATACAAAGCGACAAAGGTGACAGTCTCTCTTCAAAAGAGAGAAGAAATAGCAAAGCACTGGAGACTGAGGCTGTTGATGTAGGGCGGGCGGCGGGTTGGGAGTGGGACTCCGGAGCGGGACAGCCCATGCCATGAAGGCGGAACCCAGCTGTTATTAGAGCATTTATAGTAAATAAGTGAACAGTAATTATCGGGAAGCGTACGACCCAACAGTTACACGTCAGATACATGTTTTACCTTCACGTGATTCTCTGAGCTTGCAGTCCGACAACTGCTCCTAAGCTCTTACATGCTTTTGTCACGTACCGCTTGCCTCCTCTTCCCATCCTTTCTTTCTTTCTACTCTTCATTGTCTAAATCCTAATTCCTAATCCCCTAGCTCTAGCAGGCTAGCAGCCACCAGGGGATGAAAATATGGACAAATCATATACTTCTTGTTTTTGAAGAGAAAAAGTGAGAAGGAAAGAGAGAGAGAGAGAGAGAGAAAGAGAGGGGGAGAAGAGGGCTCACTGCTCAGAGGTTGCTTCCCCCTTCCAATAATGCTGAGGAGAAGGCAGCAGCCCCTTCCACTGTTCTTGTTGTTTCTATCAAATGCCTCCTTCTTGTTCTCACTTTGCACCACCTTAGTTGCTTCTTCTAAGCCTTTGCTTCCCCACTCTCCATCTTCCGCTAACTTATCACTACCCCATGGTGATGATGTACTCGCTCTTCTCGCATTCAAATCCAAAGCTGATTTGAGCAATAAACTTTTCTTCTCTCCAAATACCAGCGTCGGTTTCTGTCATTGGCAGGGAATCAAATGCGCCCAGCAAAAAGTTGTGCGCCTCGTCCTCGAAGGTCTAGATCTAGCTGGCGGCGTTTTTGCTCCCGACACATTGACCCGCCTTGACCAGCTCCGAGTCCTGAGTTTGCAGAACAACTCGCTCACCGGACCCATTCCCGACCTCGCCGGACTCGTCAACCTCAAAACCCTCTTTCTAGACCACAACTCCTTCACCGGCTCTTTCCCACCTTCGATTCTGTATCTCCACAGGCTCCGTACCATTGATATCTCCTACAACAACTTCACCGGACATTTACCCGCCTGGTTGGCCACTGTAGACCGCCTCTACTACCTCCGGCTCGAGTGGAACCGGTTCAACGGAACCGTTCCTCCGCTCAACCAGTCCTCCCTCCAGTCCTTCAACGTATCAGGAAACAACCTAGCCGGTCCCATTCCGGTTACTCCCACTCTGATACGCTTCGGTCCATCCTCCTTCTTATGGAACCCCAATCTCTGCGGCGAGATCATACACAAAGAGTGCCAGCCTGTCCAACCGTTTTTCGGCCAATCGGCTCCGCTGGAGGCTCCGCCACCGACGGTGCCGCTCGGTCAAAGCGCGCATGTACACGGTGTTGACCTGGCTCATGAACCATTTCAAAAGAAGCACAAGAGAGCCACCGTGATTATGGGGTTCTCCGTCGGTGTTTTGGTCCTCATCGGTTCGCTTATCTGCTTCGTGATGGCCGTGAAGAAAGAGAGGAGCCGGAAAGACCCGTCGGCGCCTGTAATGGCTACGGAGGACGCTGCGGCGACGGCTCATGCGGCGGCGGTGATGCAAATAGAGCAAGAGGAGTTGGAAGAGAAGGTGAAGCGAGTGCAAGGAATGCAAGTGGCAAAGAGTGGAAACTTGGTATTCTGTGCGGGCGAGGCGCAGCTGTATACGCTGGACCAGTTGATGAGAGCCTCCGCTGAGTTGCTTGGGAGAGGGACCATAGGGACCACCTATAAAGCCGTGCTTGATAACCGTCTGATCGTCAGCGTGAAGAGGCTTGATGCTGCAAAATTAGCGGGCACGAATCAGGAAATGTTCGAGCGACACATGGAATCAGTGGGTGGGCTTAGGCATCCTAATCTGGTGCCGCTTCGGGCTTATTTTCACGCCAAGGAAGAACGGCTTCTAGTATATGATTACCAGCCCAACGGCAGTCTCTTCTCTCTCATTCACGGTAAGCTCCTCCTCCTTTCTCCGCTTCATTATCTTCCTCATTATCGCTCACTGAGTCCACTCAGTGTAGACTCAGTACTAGGATAGTTACCCCTTATCTTTAGGTCTATTAAAATTGATGCTTTTTTAAAGCTTTATTGGTAGCCAGTAAATGGAGGATCATTATTGGCACATGATGGGATCGTGTTTTGGTTGGTTATATTTTTAGGACATGGTGTTAATGGTCACATTTTTATGTGACAATTCTTGTTTTTTCTATTTTTATTTAAAAAAAAGTACAAAATTATGTTAAATAGGGCTTTTGGCTCTAGAGATCATGCTAGTACTAGATTATGATGGTATCTGGGTTTCAATTAACACCGAGAATATTGCTGCTGGGTACATTGGGACTTTGATTTGACGATAAAAGCACCTTTCTTGGAATTGAGTCCATTGATTTGACCCTGATGGCTTGTGAACCTAAATATATTAGAAACGGTACGAGTGAGGACCAGGTGGTCCTGTGTTCTTCGCTTGATTGTTCGATCACGCCCGATCATCTAGCGAGTTTGCGAGGAATTGAAATTTTGACACGACCCCACCAACAGTCAGAACTGTCTGTCTGTAAGTTTACTTGTCCCACGCGCGTGGATGCACATTCGCTCAATAGGAGAGGAGATCGTTTGTTTAGCTAGCTAGGATTTGGCTGGTAGTTGTGGGAACCTACGTCCGGTCAAGTCATATGTGGGGGGCCTTAATAAGGTCCAGAAACTGGACGGCTACTGTTCCGGTGGACCTTCATTCCGTTCGTAGCTGTTGGAATTGATTGGTCAATTCTGTCAGTCAATTATGATAGGCTCTGGTTGGATCCATCTGTTCAAAATTTAATGTTAATTTTTGATATAGATAGTTTGTAAGACATGAGTGAAAAATATTATTTTGATAGTTGCTGTATTAAAAAAAAAAAAAATTAAAAAAAAAAGAGGTTAAAAGACTAATATTGGGCTCGCCAAAATAATAGCAAAATAAATCTTTCCATTCACGTTATTGCAACTTTTATATTTAAAAAGTTATTGTAGTAATTTGTAAGTAATATTTTATTTTATATATATATATATATATATATATATATATATATATTTTTTTTTTTTCTTTTTTATCTCTTTCTTCATCTCTTTTTATGAGAAAAACAAGAAAATAATAAAAAACTAATAAAATAATACTGAAAAATAATATTTAATTAGAGTAAATAGTTAAAATAAATGTTCTTGTTAGAGTGTGTACTGAAAAACTAGTAGCTAAAATGAAAAAAAGTTGTATTTTGAGTAGTAAAGTGGAAACTCTTGCTGGAGATGCTCTTAGTGTGTAAGACTAACGTGATAACCACTGCACTACAGCAACTCAACATATGTTCACATGCTTTATATAGTATTGAGTAATGTTAAAAGTATGACTTTTGACGTGGTTTTTAAAATTATTATTGAACTATTTAAAATCGTAATTAAAATAGTTCAATAATGATTTTAAAAGCCATGTCACCTCAATTCAAAACAAAAGATAAAAACTTCTAGTATTAAACTATGATATCATATGTGTATCGTCTATGAATGTTAAAGCACAAATTTAAAAGAGTAATGATTCGCACATTCTTACTTTCACACTTCTTAACAAAACTTTTAAAATTACTATTGAATTTAAGATTAATTATTATTGAATTTTAATCTAATATTGATTTTAAAAGCTAGGTACAAAAGCCTAAAAATGTTACACGCATTCTTACTTGACACATGCTATATATATATATTGACATTTTTAGACACTACGCAATTTGTTATATCCTATATATGTAATTTGGTACTGATAAACTCCCCCTTCATGTGGTACGTATAAAAAATGCATGTGCAGGTTCAAAATCAACAAGGGCAAGGCCACTCCATTGGACATCATGCTTAAAAATAGCGGAGGACGTAGCACAAGGCCTCTCTTACATCCACCAAGCATGGCGGCTCGTCCACGGCAATCTCAAGTCCTCCAATGTCCTCCTCGGGCCTGAGTTTGAGGCTTGCGTCGCTGACTACTGCCTCTCCATCTTAACCAACGCATCTTCCGACGATGACAACGACTCGGCCACATATAAAGCCCCGGAAAGGCGGAATCCAAATCACCAAGCTACCTCCAAATCCGACGTCTACTCGTTTGGAATTTTGTTGCTAGAGCTTCTCACTGGCAAGCACCCATCAGAGCACCCGTTTTTGGCGCCCAATGATATGGTAACTTGGGTTAGGTCCATAAGGGAAGAAGATGGGGAAGACAATAGGATGGAGATGCTTCTTGAGGTTGCCATAGCTTGTAGCTTGACCTCGCCTGAGCAGAGGCCCACTATGTGGCAGGTATTGAAGATGTTACAGGAGATTAAAGAGACTGTATTAATGGTGGATAGTGAATTGGACCCGCAGAGTGGGATGTCCTAGTTAATATTATTTGTACGACACCATTAAGTAATGCATAGAAAATATATAGATGACAGCAAATATTGCAATGCTACTTTCCCTCTGCTTTTCCTCCGAAACTTGCTTCCTTTTCCCGTCTCCCCTGTTTATTATGGTGGGTGCAGGATTCAGAATGCATGCAAGTTCTGGTAATGCAATACATTTTATTGCAGCTGTTTATTTAAATTAACCGCCCACAAAGCGACATGTCAGCACATAGACTTGGCGTGCTAAATATTTTCTCTTTCACCCGAAACTTACAGGGGACCGGCATAAGTCATGGCCTCCCCAAGTTTTGAATGATTTTATATAAATATGTTTTAGTATACATCATTTGGTCAAAAAATTTTAGTTTACACAAATAAACAAGGTGGTTTGGCATGTAGATCCTTTATGGCGAGCATCCACCCAACTTTCCTATGTTGGATGTTCCGGTTGTTGGTCGGGTTTTCTCTACGATTTTCGCTGCTACTTTTGCGATCTCCCATTAGTCTTTGCTCTATGCTCGAACGCAGGGGTGAAACTAAAATTTTTAGTTTGGAAGGCAAAATTTTTTAAAAAAATTCTTGGTTTGCCAAAATTTAATTTTTAAAGATCCTTTTTTTCTTTTTTAATTTTAAAAAAAATTACTTTTTTAGGGACCACCCTATGTCTTGGGGGGCTGGGCCGCCCAAGCCAATGAGTGGTTTTGCCCCTGCATGGAAGTGAGTCTTCGTAGTTCAAATGGGTGGCTATGTGTTTTATGCTTTGTGGTATCGATGGCATTGCATCATTTTGTAATTTTGTTGTAGAAAGAGATTCATGTTCTACACATAGACCGTTGTTTCCCGCCTCTTCTCACTGAAGTATGAGCTCTAGGGGAGTACCTGAAGAATTATGATCCTTTCCAGTTCAACTGAATTGGAGAATATCCAGTTAGTTATAGTGCAGCAGTATTTTTGTCCCCTCAAAAAGTGAAAAACACAAAAATACCTCTAAAGTATAACTAACTGAAATGAACTAGAGATGATCATGTTCCATACTTGGGACTCCCGCTCATTTCTAGTTGCAACGGTAGAGTATCCTTCACTAGGAATCTCGAGGAAGTTATCCCGTATGTTCGAAAGGTAGAGCGACGTGGAGTGGTAGTGATTCGGTATGTTGCGCCTTATAACAGTTTGCTAATGAAGATGCATTGTTTCTTTCAGATTAAAGAAAGCGAACTGCTTTAGGCTTCATTTGTTTTGACGTAAAATGTTTTTTTTAAAAAAATATTTTTCATATTTTTTGATGTTTGGTACGATCGAAAATTATGATCAAATCGAAAACATTTTTCGGTTAACCAGATTTTTTTTTAGTTTATGTAAAATGGTTACTTTTTTTAAAACATCAATTATTTTTTTGAATTTTAGCTTTTCTATCTTGTATGTACTCTCTTGCAATTCATTATCAGTTGTCGTATGGGTTTGCCACAAAACCTCCTCCAGCCGCCATAATTCTCCGTTGACCACTAGTCGTCGCCATTAGAGTTTGTAGAAATCCTTTGCCAGTATTCACCAAAAGTTACCACTGTTTTTGGCCGCCGTCGGAGGTCGCCAACCATTGTCTATTGTTGGTGACTTTCTGTACGAGCTAAATGTTGAAGTTGAAAATATTTAGGAAACTTCACTTAAGCCCCATGAACTCTCATTTCTTTTGCAATCACCTCCTTAAAGTATAAAAACTCTTGAAATCCTAACGAAATGACGACATTGCAAACTTTTTTAAGTTGGATATACTAAATTGAGAGTTTTTGAACTTTTAGGGGTTGATTGCAAAAGTAATAAAAGTTTAGAACGATTAAGTTAAATTTCTCCAAATATTTTTCAATAGAAACATTTCACGTCAAAACAAGAATAGCTTTAAATGCAATTTGAATGTTTTGGGCCAGAGTAATGCTAAAAAGAAGACTCTTGTCCTTCCAAATGGAGTAATTCTTTAAGTCACTCATGTGTTCCTTTTGTGTCACTCTAAGAATGAGGTGGCTTTTAAAATCACAATTTGATCAAAATTCAATAATAATCGATTACAAGGCTAATGGTTATTTTAAAAGATATATCATTATTTGAGTGACACAAGATGGACACAAGAGTGACTTTTAGCATTACTCTTGCAAATGTGATATAACTTTTAAAATCACTAATATATGAAAATTTAATAATGATCATCTCGAATTTTAAAAACCGCAATTGCCCTGCTTAGGCAGTTAGCCATTATTTGTATAATCGGCGGTTAGCGATTATTTAAACTAATAATCATTTGGTTTATAACTACTATTTATATATGGGCTTTCGAGCCTATTAGAAAAGATATTAGGGTTTGAGTCATTAGGGTTTCAAGGGTAGTTTGGTCTTTGTGTCAATAGGGTTTAGCCTATATATTTGGTTGTCCGTATTAAGTTTAATAAGCCGAATAATAGAATAGCCTCTACCTTTTGTGTCTAAACCGCTCATACAAACTTTAACATAGTATCAGAGCCTTAGGGTTTGAATCCTTTGGAGTAGTGTTTTTCCGCTATATTTGTGGTGGTGGTATTGTTGTTGTTGTTGTTTTTTTTTTTTTGGTGGCTGCACCGCCCATGTGGGCATGGTAGTACCTTCGAAGAGCACTCTAGAGCAGTTTTTTTTTTTTTTTTTTTTTTTTTTTTTTTCTTTCTTTCTTTCTTTCATGGTGACCGGAACACTCTTCCGATGAGAAAAAAAAAAAAGATTTTGGTTGTGTTTTGATGTTCTGTGATGTTGGCCGGCCTGTTCTGTGGTTGCCGATGTTGTCTATAGTGGTTGGTGTATGGTGGCTGGGAAAGTTGCAGCGGCCATCGATAAAATAAAAAATAAAAAAAATTCGGCAATTTGATGTTTTTTGTTGTTGAAACGTTACTGTGTGGCCCTTGTTTGATTCTGTTGTTGCCTTTTTTGGTGTGGTTGGCTTGTTCTATCTTCTCCGGCCAGTTCCGGCAAGCTCCAGCAAAGTTTTTTCCAATAGCTATTTTCCAACGAATCTTGTTGGTTAATCATGTGAAAATTTTGTTATTTGTTATTTGTTGGTGATTGATGTATTCGACTGGCCTTGGATTCTCCTGCGAGAATCGATCAAGTGATCGTTGCATCTGATCGGCCTTGGTGTTTTACGGCGAGAACCAATCCCAAGATCGATGTATTCGACCGGCCTTGGATTCTCCGGCGAGAACCGATCAAATAGTTGTTCAAGTTTTCGACGAGTTTTTCGGCTGGCGTTGAAGTTTTATTTAATTATCTTATTGTTTGTATTGTGAACTTCAAGCTGTTTCAGCTTTAGGGGGAGTGTTGGTGTTGGTGTATGTTTTTCTAGTTGTTGTTTTATGTTTTTCTAGTTGTTTTTTTTTTTTTATTTACTTGTATCTTCCAAACTGGATTCATATGATGTATATGCTCCAGTTTAAGAGGGAGTGTTAGAAGAGATATTAGGGTTTGGGTCATTAGGATTTTAAGGATAGTTTGGTCTTTGTGTCAGTAGGGTTTAGCCTATATATTTAGTTGTTTGTATTAAATTTAATAAGCCGAATAATATAATGGTCTCCACTTTTTATGTCTAGACTGCTCATACAAACTTTAATAGAGCTTTTGGACATTTTTTGGGCTTAATTTAAATAATTTTGGGTCAAAGTATTCCTCAAAAGAACATGATGTGTTTTGAGCTAGGCTATGTTCACAATACTGTGAACAAGCCAACGACTCATTTACACATACTCAGTTACTCACCCAAATCCACTAATCCATATACAAATTAAAATGAAAAGAACATACAATCAGAAAAATTAAATAAAGCCAAAAGCCAAAAGCCAAAATAATAATAATAAAAAAAAAAACCCACCGAAATCCAAATAAAAACCCCAAAGCCAAAAAAACACCAAAATTTCAAATTCAAAACATCGAAAAATATAAAGTCAGTTCGACACATTCAAAAGTGGAGGAAATATATGATCATTTGAAATTCGAGTTAGGATGGTCTTCATTTCATTTGAAGTGAAGAATATTCAATTAGTTATAGTGTATGAATATTTTTGTCTCCTCAAAAAGTGAAAAGACAAAAATACCCCTTCACTATAACTAAGTGGATATTATTTAGTTTATTTGAACTGTAGATGATCTTATTCCTTCAAATTCAATTGTAATTTTAAATGCCCCATTACATTTATGATAACTCTAGAAAGACTAGAGTCCTTATATCTTTACTCATATATATATATATATATATATATATATATATATATATATATATATATATATAAAAGGAGGACTAGAGTCCTCACAAATGTGACATGACTGTTAAAATCACAATTGAATTTGAGATGCATATTTTTGAATTTTAATTTAATAGTTATTTTAAATGACACATCACATTTGAAATGACTATAATCCTCCTTATATCTTTACTCACATTTAGAAGACTATAGTCCTTTTTATATTTTTAGCGGTTTTTCTGATTGTTTATTTTTAAAACAGCTAGCCACCTCGGACGAGGTGGTTAGTAATTTTTTTTATTACTGTTTACCAAAGTGGTTAGTGGCTAATTATAACCGCCCCATTTGTCGATGGCCTAGACTCTCTTTGGGCCAATAGTCCAAAAGCCTGGTCTATCACCTTTGGAAACCCAATTCTGTCGCGGAGTAAAGGCCAGAAGAAAAATGGAAAAGAGAAGCTTGCACTGCAGAAATTGCTAGAATCATCTAGCGAGCTAAATTAAACAACTTCCACAAAAGACAGAAACCCAAATCCCTGTGTGATCCTCGGAGATATATCCGTGTAAAAATCTTCAGAAACCTAGTAATGTGTGAAATGCCCTGCGCCATGGACCGCGCGGACACGGAGATGATGGAGACCGAGACCAGCGACCCGCAGCAGGAGCTGGACTCGAACACCGGCCAAAACGACGTCGTCAGAGACTTGCTCACGTTGGCTCGCCAATTCATCGAGCAAGGAAAGCCTTCCCAGGCTCTCCAAGCGGTAACCATTCCAAACATTCTGTTTCCCTTTCTTTTGATTTTTGTGTCTGTGATTGATATTTCGAAGACGTTTTGAGGTGTAAAATAGATGCATCACAGAATCTTTATCTCTTGTATCTACATTATTAGAATTCACTCCTATAATACTCAGTGGTAGGGCTACAGTATCAGTCGTTGGGTGACCATGTGTCAGTGGAGTATTTGAATGCAATTCTTTGTGTAACGATCCCAGATGCTTGAAAATTTTCAACTTTATCAGTAATTTAGGTTCTATGATGTTGCGGCAATCTTAGATGGTTGCCAAGGTAAAGTTTCATTGCCAGCACTTTCAAAAAGCCTCTACACTAAGATGGTGCTCCTATCTTTTACTCCTTATGCTTCCTTTTTCATTAAGTTGTGGGTTCAACTATTTTTGTCCCTTGAAAGATATCTTGGGATTTTTTTTTTAATAATCAATAATAATAATTTTATTGAAAAAGAAGTATACAAGAGAGCAACTACCTTAAAGGCTACTAAAATCTTAAAAAAAAAAAAAAAAAAAAAATTCAATCTACCAAATTATCTGAGTTAAAATTAGGATCATATACAATAACTCAATCCAAAAGAGATCTTAGAAAGGAGGATTTTTGAAAAAGTACATTGGACTCGCTTTCTTCAAAGAGACGTGGATTCCTTTCTCTTCAAATGCTCTACATTAAGAGAGCATAAGTAACTTTCCAGATGCCTTTTTGGGGTGTCCCCGCCCTTGAAATTTCTAGCAATGAAGAAGCTCTAGGATGTTACTAGACATGACCCAAGAAACCCCGAAAATGCTAAAAACCAAGTGCCAGAGATCAACAACATACTCGCACTGGATGGGAAGATGATTAATAGTTTCCTCATTTTTTTAATAAAGGCAACACCAGTTAGCTAGATGGAAACCCTGCCTTCTAAGGTTATCCACTATAAGGATTCTACCCATTGCTGCTGTCTATAAGAAGAAAGCATGCATGGAGGGGTCATAACCTTCCAAATACTTTTCCAAGGGAATGAACTATACTCACCTGACTGTAACATATTATAATAGCTCTTCACTGTAAAGCCGTCCGTAGCTGCTAGATGGAATCCACAACATACTATCCACTTCTCCTGGATGAGTTTTCAAGGAGTATGATAGATTGAGAAAGGAGTTAAGAGATTCTAGCTCCCAATCATGGGCTGCCCTAATGAAGATTGGATTCCAATGGATTGGGGAACTGGAGAGGTCCAAGTAGTCTGACACTAAAGCCTCCACACTTTCACCTCTTGTGATCAAGTTGGTTACACTTTGGGACTCAAACAAATGGAACATAAACATGTGATGCGCAATTGCTGGTTAGAACCCAAAAAGCGACGTGAAATGACTATGAACATCCCTTTTTTCTTCTTGAAGTCTGCTAGGAAACTGGAGAGGAAACTTTACAGAGTTACATCTGCTTGAAAGATCATTCCCTTATTTTGGGTGTGGGCTCAAAAAAGCGCTTGTGTGTGTCCACAGTTTCCAGATCGAACAGTCTCTCTGTTGTAGGTGTATGATGACACTAGAAGGTTGTTGATGGTCATGTACGGCAAGATCACTGGGATCTGTTTGTTGATCTTGTTGTACCCTGACTTACACTTCAAAAAAAGAAAGGAAAATTAAGGCTAAGATGGGCGGGTAGCGGATTTTTTATGAACCAGCAAAGGAAATTACACTGGCCTGGTTAGGGTAAGAGGGCCTAAATCGAATTAATTAAATTCACCAAGTTTGGAGATCAATTATGGAGCCGATCTTGGACCTCGGTCCATAATTAGAAAAGAAAAATGTTATGGGTTTACTGATTGTATTTTTCGGCTCATTCAGGAGGAGTTTTAAAATTGTTCGAAAATGGGCTTGAAAATTGGTGTTAAATTGGATTTTATTGTTCTAAATAATTTCATCCTATTAAAACCAGATTTTTAAATTGGACTAAATGGACTTGAGGTTGGATGAAATGGCTTGGAGTGGGCCTTGGAAAAGCCCACCCGAGGTCTGGCCCATTTAAGGTTTACAAAAAAAAAAAAAAATGCATGACACCAGGCCATGCCATGCCATCCCCTTAGCTAAGGGAGATGGCATAAATTTTTTGATCATTGAGCTTTCATGCATGGTGGTAAAAAAAAAACAAAAACTTGACCAAGGCTATAACCTTAGTCAAGTTAACTGGATGTATTCAAGTTCAAAATGAAGACAATGTCTTCATTTTGTACAAGCCACACTTTTGGCCAGCAAGAGAGAGAAAGGAAGAAAGAAGGAAGAAAAGGGAGTAAAGTAAAGGAAACGTGCTGTTCGGCTAAGGAGGAAGAAGAAAAAGGAAGAGAGCTAGAGAAGGATAGAAAGACACCAAGGAATGATTTGTCCAGCTGGAGAAAATAGGTCTAAACACCTTCCTTTTTCAGCCTTTAAGTTCAAATCGTGTTTGGATGATGAGAAAAGGGTGGCTGATTGGTTGAAACAAACATGAAAGGTGATTATGTTTTGTGTTTCAAGCAAAATGCATAATGTTTTGGTATACTATGAACATGCATGGTAGATTGAAGAAGGTTTAGCATGTTGTGTAGCATATGTTGACTTCCTAAGGAGAAGTGCATGATTAGGTGATGTGGTTAAAAAACAAAACCAACCACAACGTAGATATGACTAATGCTTTTTCCTGGGTCTTTTCATAAATGGTGTGAATCCAAGCCCAAGAGAAATAAATTACTATAGTTTTCATGTGTTAATAACTTGTTATGTTATGATAACTGCCACGAGGGAAAATGGCCAATTTTAGATGGCTAGTTGCTATGAAACGAAACGACTGAGTTTCACATGGCATTTACCATGAACTGGTTTTACCATGTTTTTAATGAAGGAATAACTTTTGCACGGGTTCTAGGTTGTGGGTACACAAAGTGGTCCTACCTTGGAGAGGCTCCTCGTCATCAAAAGTAAAAATAAAAATGAAAGAATAACTTGAAAAGTCAAGTTTGATAAAAGATTGTGATTGAGAAATATGCATGAAAAAAAAAAACATCCGTAAATTGTTATGCCGATGAGCCATGTTCTACAAAGAAATGAAATGAGTTATGTTATATGAAAGGTGCATGGGTAATATTTCTTCTATGAGCTCAACTCCGCAGAAACCATGGAGTGGCATAAATGTTATCAGTACCGGATGTAAAAGGAATGAGGTATAGCTGGGGCAACCACACTAAAAGATGTTTGAGAAGGTGTGTGCTATCACCAAGTGGTCTTCTTTTGAGTATGCAGCCATGGTTAAGGACTTTTGAGAAGCCATGGTCGATCAGGGAAGTTCCCACTTCACAGACAGCTTCCTTGTGGCTACAAGTTAAGCTTAAAGAGGTCCTCAAGGACGCTTCAGCCGCAGATTATACAGAGGTTAATAACATGAGTATAACCAAGGGGGAGAGTTGCAAAACAATATGATAGTTTATGATTTTTGGAAGCTAGAAAAAGAAAATATATGATTTTCCAATTAAATGAATTTTTTGAGAGAAAGGATATATATGCTTTACAAAGCCTATAAAATAAAGTTAGAATTTCGAATTTTTTTTTTAAAAAATTTCTTTTGTTAAGAAATGGGTTTGAGTTTTTGTTCATGTTATACAATTTCAAAGGGAAAGGGTCTCACTTCACACATTGTTTTAGACCTTACTTATTGAGTCGTGGACTTATCCTTCTACTTGTAAATTTTATTTTATAGAGGATTCTGAGAAGGATGCCGATCAGTGGGCCTAGAAGGTGGTACCAATGTCTAAGGGTCATCTTGAAGGTGTTTCATTTAGTGCGAATTGACATAAGTTATGTTATTTAGTTCAGTTCATGTTGTGAGGACCTTTTATGGTTTACTTTATGCAGACTTTGGTGGCTTTTTCTTTCCTTGTTTTATGGTGTAAAATTAGTGCTCTAATGCTTCCATTGCCCTTGCTATGTAAAATTCCGTTGTGCAAAGACAGGGAGACGCGGTCTATCTCCCCCCTGCCCCCCAAAAGTAGGCAGGGAGGTGGGGGAGTGACAGAGCTCTCTCCAACTGCTTGAGGAAAATCATGGATCACTTAAGGCGACAGAATTGAACCTAGAAAGTCACGCTGCAAGATTTTAATAGTTGAAGTCACCAGGAGTTGAGGACTTTTGGCACCATATCAAAGTGGTTATGCGCTAGATTTATGAGCAACTTTCTTAGGCTTATTCTTTTGATGATGGATTAATTTAGGCTTCTTTTTTTTTTTTTTTCTTTTTTTTTCCTGTCTTATCTAATCAATTCTATTTGGTTCATGGGAATTTTATGGGTTTTGTTTGGGTTGTAATCACTCACTGTGGGGGGTGGTAGTAATTTTAATTTTACATTTTTTTTAATAAATTTCTGCAATTTTCCTCACAAGTTGATTTTTTTGCCTACTAAAAATAATGATAAGTGATAACGGGGTGGTGGATGATGATAGAGAGGAAAGAGTAGATTCTAAGTTTTACGATGAAATGATGGTGCATTTCTTTAATTTTGGTTTTCTTTTTTGTTGTTGTTGTTTTCACATGTTGATTGAAACTTGAACAAGTACTTAGATTCTTTTGCTGTCATATGTTCTCTTGCGTGCTCTTTCCTTTTCTTTTCTTTCTTTTCTTTTTCCTTGCCTTTTGGGCTTGCTCTTGTTAGTATTTTATTGCTGTCATTTATTCATGTCTAAGTTTTACGCTTGCTGTTCCTTGTTTATTTATTTAGTTTTATGTATCAGAAATTTTGATCATGGAAAGTTATGGAATAAAAGGTAGTAGATGGAAGTACATTTATGGCGACCATAATAATGATAACATTAGCAATAAATGGCCTAAGAGAATATTCAGTATCTAGGTACTTATCTAAAGTTTGAAACAGGTTGTAGTGGCAATGAGAAGAGAAGGTGGGGATGAGGCTGTACTTCAGTCCCTGAATCGGGCTCGTGAGCTTTACAGAAGCAAGCTTCAAGAAAATGCTGCTGCTGATCAGCTGGCTAGTTTGTTTGCTGAGTGCGCAATTGCTGAAGCCCATCCTTTAAAAACTAAACCATCACCAAGTAACGAGGGTAGCTCGTCAATTTCACCGGATGCTCAAGGGACTTCTATACTGGCAGAAAGTGGCAGGATGCAAGTAGTGCTGGATGCATTCTCAGATGGGAGCAGCTTCATTTGCTTACAGTGTGGGGGCCTTGTTAGTAACCATCGGAAAGACGAGCACTACGCATACTGGTGTTGCCAAATCTGATGCCGAGGTACGTGCAACGGGTAGTTTGCTCTCACTTGATGTGATGCTGCTCTATATGCATGGTGACCATACCAATGTCCTACTGATTTTATACTAGACATTGTATTTTGCTCTTCTAATGGTCACATATGCATGCAATCGACACAGTATGGTATGTAGAGGAGGTCATACTATAAAATTTGTTGCCTTGTAAGAGTGGTCTAGAATCATCTTGTAATCCTCTTAGTCATTGAATTGTGTCATTATAAACAAAATTTTCAAAGGTGATATTTCAAGCTGATGTATGTAATATGTATTTTAACATTTGAGTGGAAATGATGCGAGTTAGAAGTAAAGAATATGAGGGACAAGGAGTCTCATCTCTCGGTTTATGTTGAATATAAAGAAAAAGGCCATAGTTGAGTATCACTCTCTTCCACCACAGCCTGAGTACAGGCGCGTGGGTGGCGCGTGTGATCTGTTAGGGTGTCCAGATTGTTTAGTTATTTGTTTGGTGGTATGGCTGATGCGAGAAGGTGGTCTGTGGAGTCCAAGAAGTTTGAGCTGCTGATAAAAAGTACAGGGGTGAGGATATTTGAAAGGAGCAGCAGATTGCAAAAATCCATTTTTTTGAAAAAGGATGAGGTGCTGTGGTTGGTGCGCATTGTGGAAGACTTGGTGGCAGGGGAAACGTCTGAGGTTTTTTGGGACCAATCCAGAGCAGGGTTTCCACGGATTATAGCGCAGAAGTGTGCCAACAGGAATGGGCGTTTTCTGACGGTAGAAGAGTTTGAGGGTAGGCAGAGAACTGGTTCGATTATTGTTCCAGAAGGACGAGTTGGACAAGGTTGGGAACGTTTCATCTCAGAGGTGCGTTTGGCTAAGTCATCCCTGTGCGAGGTCAGGGAGGTAAGGGTAGAAAAGAAGAAGTTTGAGGGGGCGGGAAGAAGGAGTTTTGCAGAAGTTTTGGGATCGTCACTGAAACCAGCAGATGATTGTTTTGTTGATTATTCCAAGCCGATTGCCAGGGTACCCATATGGTTGAAGGAGGCCGCTGCAGTGAAGGATAAGCAAATCCATGCTCTCACGGAGAAGGAGATGGGCTCGCACAAGGCAAGCATTAAGGCAAAGATTGGCGGGGGTGGTGTGGAGGGTCCAAAGAAGAACCAACTTTCTGACGAGATGGGATTGGGCAACATGAAGGTAGGGGAGTCATGGGATGCTCGCAATTGGGCTCCGTTAAGCAGGTTACCGCCTCCGGTGAGTAGTTTGAATTCCTCGGCAAAGCTGACAATATCGGAAATTGGAGCTGATCACGTGAAGGGATGGGAGGGGGTAGGTAGGCTCGATGTGCAGAACTGGTGTCGTGTGAAAAATGAACTAATTAATGCGAAGGAGTCGTTGAGTAGGCTGAGGGGAGAGATTGACGTGGGTCTAGAAAGGATGGAAACTGTTATTAAATATCTGGGAGAGAAGAATGATTATTCATGGGCTGGAGGGGAGTGTGTTTGTGGTCTGGCTGGAGGGTTTTCATCCAAGCAAGGGGAGGCCCAGCCCAAGAAGATGAACATGGAGGGTGATAATCTGGAGGGGAAGGAAATGTCTAAGAGGGGAGACCAACGGCCCACAAAGAGGTTTAAGGGGAAAAAGAAAGTGGTGGCTGTGTATAGGCGTCGGAAGGTGGGCCTGGGTCTGGGTCAGACCGGCCCAAGCTCGTCCGGCCTTAACTGGGTTAGACCCACGGGATCCGATTACCCATCGAATGGTTCGCCGGAGGGTTGGCGTAGGTGCCCGGCAGGTGATCCAGGTGCGTCGACGTCGGCGACAGTAGTGGAGCGCACAGAGGAGATCTCGCCGGTTGTAGTGGAAGTTATTACTGACGGACCCGGAGTGCCTTCCGGTGGGGAGGAAACGTCGATTCAGCCCGGAAGTAGCTGTAGCACTCTGGAGGACGTGACAGACAAAGCCGGAGAGGCCGGAGGGAAGACTAACTCGTGTCAGACAACGCCGAAGAGGCCTCTAGTGGTGGTCGCTGGGGCCATAGAACTGGTCGGCGATAAACCCAGTGCTCCGGCGGTCGAGATTAAGGACAGGGGGAGGTCTTTGCCAGTCCAGACTTCGCCGGAGGTAAAGTCCTTGAGTGCCGCTGGTGAGTCTCTTGAGTGGGCTGAGTCCGAGGAGGTGTATGGAGATGGAGGCTCGCCGGGGAAGGTGGTTCTGGGTAGCGGGGACGATGCCTTGTACCAGAGGCTGCCGGTGATGCCAGATATAGTAAATGAGGGTATTCTGGTGCCCTGGTCAGCCGGCGAAGTGACACAAGTTGACAGTCAGGCTAGTGAGGGTCTGGGTCAGATGCAAGAACAAGGGGATAAGGGCGGGTTGAATGTTTTCTGTTCCTTTTGGGATGGTGATCATTCTAATCTAGGATTCAGGTGCTCAGGTGTGACTGAGTCTCGAGGGGCTGGTCAGCTGGTAGCTATGAGTTCTGGAGGGGAAGGCAGTGTTGAAGCTAGGAGAATGGAAGGTGGGAAGGCAGGGGAGGGTGAAACAGAGAGGCTTTCGCCTTTGAACAGTTATGATCCTAATTCAGGGGGTGAGGCAGGGCACTCAGATTGGGTTATTCAGTGTGCAAATGAGATTTATCCGATATTGGGAATTTCGTTCGTGGGCCATAAGATGCAGCTGTTAGCTTTGCTAAATTCCCTGGAAGAGGAGCGCCGCAATAATGGAATGGTAACTAATGCAAGTAGTGGCACTAAGGGGAAAAGGGAGATGAAGAATTTGGAGTGCTCGGTGAATTATGATGCTAGAAGTGGGAGCTCGACTAGGGGTAACAGGAAGGAGAGGGGGAATATCGGCGTTTAATGAAGATAAGTATACTTTCTTGGAACGTAAGAGGGTTGAACAAGAGGGACAAGCGATTGAGGGTGAGTAATTTGCTTAGGGATTGGAATGCAGATGTTGTGTGCCTTCAAGAAACCAAGATACGGAGTATGTCTAGAAACATTGTTCGCAGTTTATGGAGGCGAAATCATGTGGATTGGTGTTGCTTGGATTCGAGAGGAGCCTCGGGTGGAATTTTAATCATGTGGGATACTAGGGTGGTGGAGAAGATCGATGTCTGTATAGGGGAGTTTACCATGGCTGTGTCTTTTAAGAATGTGGTAGATCTCTCGGTGTGGGCATTCGCAGGAGTGTATGGTCCAAATCTTGATAGGGATAGAAGGTTACTTTGGGACGAGTTGGCTGGTGTTCTTAGTTGGTGGAACTTGCCATGGTGTGTAGGGGGAGATTTCAATGTTACTCGTTTCCCTAGTGAAAGATCAGGAGGAGCTAGTCTGGATTCTGCTATGATGAGCTTCTCTGATTTTATTTCTGAACAAGGGCTTATGGACTTGCCTCTTGTAGGGGGTGCGTGCACTTGGTCAGTTTCTCAAGATCCTCCTCTATGGTCTAGGATCGATCGGTTTCTTGTTTCTCCAGAATTGGAAGCTCGGTTTCCTGGGGTGAGGCAGAAGAGGCTTCCTCGTCTTTGCTCGGATCACTTTCCGATCATTCTTGAGTTGGGAGAGGTCTCCAAGGGGAAAAGGCCGTTCAGGTTTGAGAATATGTGGCTTAAGGCGGATGGGTTTGTTGATCTAGTGAAACAATGGTGGGATTCTTATGAGTTCCAAGGCACGCCGAGCTTTGTTTTCGCTTGCAAGCTCAAGGCCCTGAAGTTGAACCTGAAGACATGGAATGAGGAAGTGTTTGGTAACATTGAGAGGAATAAGAGGGTGCTTCTTGAAGATCTTCGGGTGTTTGATGAGCACGAAGAAAGTAGGGCTTTGAATGAGGAGGAGCTAGCGAGGAAGGCCGAGGTTGTGAGAGAATTAGAGAAGTGTACTCTTATGGAGGAGATTAGTTGGAGACAAAAATCTAGAGTGTGTTGGTTGAAGGAAGGGGACAAGTGCACCAAATTCTTTCATTCCATTGCCAACTCTAATAGAAGATTTAATTCGATAGAGACGTTGATGATTGGGGATAACATGTGCTCGAATAAGGATGAGATTAGTGAGCATATTGTCGATTTCTATCAAAAGCTTTTTACCGAGCAACACAATGGGAGGCCCTTGGTCGATGGTATCTCTTTGGACTCCATTTCGGAGGAAGAGGCTAGCTGGTTGGAAAGAGTCTTTGAAGAGGAAGAGGTTAAAAAGGTCGTGTTTAAGATGAATGGCAATAAGGCGTCGGGCCCCGATGGGTTTTCTTTGGCTTTCTTCCAAGTTTGTTGGGATGTGGTGAGGGAGGATATTATGAGGGTGTTTAGTGCTTTCCATGAGGGAGGGATGTTTGTAAAGAGCCTCAACGCTTCTTTCATTTCGCTTATTCCGAAGATTCCTGGTGCCACCAATCTCAAAGATTTCCGCCCGATTAGCCTTGTGGGAGGTATGTATAAAATTATTGCCAAGGTTTTAGCAAACAGATTGAAGGTTGTGTTGGATAAGATCATTTCCAAGTCGCAAAATGCCTTTATCAAAGGTAGACAGATTCTAGATCCCATATTGATTGCTAATGAATGCCTTGGAAGTAGGCTGAGATCTGGGGAGCCAGGGGTCATTTGCAAAATGGACTTGGAAAAAGCTTATGATAATGTGAATTGGGGCTTCTTGTTGTATGTGCTAAGGAGATGTGGTTTTGGAGGGGTTTGGTGTTCTTGGATTCAACATTGCATTTCCACGGTGCGGTTTTCGATTCTGGTAAATGGGTCTCCCGAAGGTTTTTTTAGCAGCTCCAAGGGTTTGAGACAAGGGGATCCTCTCTCTCCTTTGTTGTTTGTGTTTGTGATGGAGATATTGAGTAGGATGATTTCGGCAGCGGTTCAGAGGGGGCTGTTAGAAGGCTTCAAAATCAGCAACACTACAGTCTCTCACCTTTTATTTGCCGATGACACCTTGATTTTCTGCAATGCCAGGCCTGCCCAGTTACGTTACCTGCGGTGTTTGTTTCTGTGGTTTGAAGCTGTTTCAGGGTTGAAGGTTAATTTGGCTAAAACGATGCTTATTCCGGTGGGGAATGTGGAGCACGTGGATATGCTAGCCGGTATCCTAGGGTGTGAGGCGGTTACCTTGCCAGTGAAGTATCTTGGTCTCCCATTGGGAGGCTCTTATAAGTCCAAGCATATTTGGGATGAAGTTATTGAAAAGATTGAACACCGGTTAGCCAGTTGGAAAAGGTTGTATTTATCGAAAGGGGGCAGGGTCACCCTTATCAAGAGTACCCTTGCTAATATGCCCACTTATTTTTTGTCTCTTTTCCATATTCCGGCGAGTGTTGCGAGGCGCATTGAGAAGCTTCAACGCAATTTTCTATGGGGAGGGATAGGAGAAGAGTTTAAATACCACTTGGTGAAGTGGGCGCAGATCTGCACTCCGATCAAGGAAGGAGGGTTGGGTATTAGGAATCTAATGATCTTCAACCGCGCTCTTTTAGGGAAGTGGTTGTGGCGTTATGGGTCGGAAAGAGATGCTTGGTGGAGAGTTGTGGTAGATGCGAAGTATGGAAGTTTATGGGGAGGGTGGTGTTCTGCTGAGCCTGGAGGGACGTGTGGGGTGGGGTTATGGAAGAATATTAGGAAAGGGTGGGATACTTTCAAAGGCTTTACGAGATTTGAAGTGGGGGATGGGACCAGGATTAGCTTTTGGCATGATTGGTGGTGTGGAGATTCTGCTCTCAAGATAGCCTTCCCAATCCTTTTTAGTATTGCTTGTGCGAAGGATGCCTCAGTTGCGGATAACGTGGAGATGTTGGGTGGGTCCATTCAGTGGAATGTGAGTTTTTCCAGAGAGGCTCATGATTGGGAGGTGGAGGCCTTTGCCTCCTTTTTCCAGGTGTTACATTCTACTAGAGTAAGAAGAGGGTCGGAAGATAAGTTATGGTGGAACTCTTCCAAAAGAGGATCATTCAAGGTCAAGTATCTCTTTTTCTCTTTGGCTTGTTCGGAAGGGAGGAGGTTTCCTTGGAAGAGGGTGTGGCGGACTCAGGCTCCCCCTAGGGCAGCGTTCTTTGTGTGGTTGGCAGCGTGGGGGAAAATTCTGACATTAGATAATCTCAGAAAGCGTAATGTGATTGTGGTGAACAGATGTTGGATGTGCAAGAAAAGTGAAGAGACGGTGGATCATCTTCTTCTTCATTGTGAGGTGGCGTCTGCTCTGTGGAGTGCCTTTTTTGGCCGTTTTGGGTTATCATGGGTGATGCCTAGACGGGTTTTCGAGTTGCTAGCATGTTGGTGGTCTGCAGGAAGGGGGGGGAGTGCTGCAGTCTGGAAGATGGTGCCTATTTGCTTTTTTTGGTGTATATGGAGAGAGAGAAATAATAGGTGTTTCGAGGATGTGGAGAGGTCTATTGAGGACACTTTAGCCTATTGTTTCCATACTCTTTATCTTTGGACTGTAGCTTATGTTTCTCCGGTTCCGCTTAGCTTTGTTGATTTCCTTGTACGCTTTTCCCCTTCTAGTTAGGTGTTCCTAGTTGTATACTTCTAGTGTACTTTGGGGCGCCCTACGCTTTTAATAATATCAGTACTTACCTATCAAAAAAAAAAAACATTTGAGGTTTTGGGCAATGGTGCCCTTTAGCATTTCAAGTGTTCTACTTGCGCCTGTTTTTGTCCTGGTGATGCCATTCATATTCCAATTATCAAGTACACATGATAGCTGCTTCAAACTAAATATCGCAAAATAATCCATTTTCTCCTCTTCTGCCTCGTGCATCCAGTGCATCTGGTTCAGTTATGAAGAGATAATTTCATGCAGCTGATTATTTGTAATGTGTATGCGGTCGAGTGATATCTACCATTTCGACTTTGGTAGTTTGACGTATCATAGTGTCACGTTTGGCAGTTCATGAAGGCTCAAGTATATTTTTCCTTAAAATAGTTAATAAGTTACAGTTCTATCATATAAAATGTCAAATTTTATCACTGATCGTGATCTCAATTTTACAAATTGAAAGGAATTTGGTGATTTAGATATTTTATACATGAGTTACACTCGATGCACACAAATCACATACAATATAACGTGAGGACATTAATTTATCTTTTATGAATTATAACTGCTCAATTATCATGATTCTCTAAATAAAATAATTTTATTTAAATAATATCATCAAGTTCAAAATTGGGTTTTAGGGCACGACCTTGACGAGAAAAATTACAAATTGCTCCAATCCTATAAGATATTCGCCTTCTTGGAATATCAGAAAAATTTACCATAATGCCAACAATATTGCACGCCAACTTAGCTTGATGACACTATCAGCGGTGATGGTTCAGTGGTTTCAAGTTAATCTTAATAAATACTAAGACATAAGTTTGACTCTCGCAATGAAAATCCTCATATCTCATTAGTGTAAATCGACTTGATTTTCTTTTTGCTTTTTGGCTTGGCAATAGAAGGGAAATAACTTTTGATCTCAGTCTCAATGAAGTGAGACGTAAGGATGAGATTGATTGTATAATTGAATGCAATTCAATGTATTGGAGAAGTGAAATTATTATAAGACTAGTGCTGTATTCCATATTTAAAAAAAAAAAAAATCAAAAGTTGGTTGGGACTGCTACGTAGCATTGTGAGGTAAAAATATAGTTTCTAGCATTATTATCTCACAATATTGACGTGTCAGTCTCAATCAACCTTTATTTTTTATTTTTTTTTAATGATTGATTCAAAGATTGGTTAAAATTGACATATCAGTATTATGAGATAGCTGTGAGATAAAAATATAATTTTTAATATTTTTCTTTTCACAATATTAATTTCACAGTTCTAATTTACCCTCATATCAGTCCAAATAACCAAGTCTTTTTCTGCGTAGGAAAATGACAATTACTTTATTATTATTTTTTTCTCGGTGAACCGCAAAAGATGAAGTGTACGCAGAGTAAAAAAGGGATAAATTGTGGATAGCAATGAAGGGTCCCTAATCAGTAATCCCTATCATCTTCACCTAAATACAAAAATAATTGGACAAGCATGCGCCATTTGGTGGGCCTTCTCTAAAGCTTAAGCTTTTAAAAAGCAAGCGTTACCTGCAAATTATTTGTCACCGGTTTGGCGAAGCAGTTTGGGCACTGCAAGTGTAAAAGGGATTTTTGAGAAGAAACAACGAGGGTTGCTTATCAAAGCAGCAGCTATAAAGCCTATTAACCTACACCTTAAGAAAACTGAAGCCATTGGCCTTTTTATATCCGCTTTGAGCAAAACTTTGTCCAGAGGAAGATAAAAATATATGGAAATTGACCATAGCTTTACACAAAACAAGAACTGGGAAAATATAATCTCTATAAAGAATTTCTTTGTCATACGGCAGAAACCCTAAGGAGTTCATTTCTTTCAACAATATCACTATTGCTTACACACAATAAACAGTTAAGCACTAAAACATATTGGCCAGTCAAAATTACAATTTAAAAAAGAAAAGAAAAAAAGAGAGAACAGAAATAAAACCCTTTATACACATTTATACGACTTGATCAAAGAATTTCGTCTTTTGAACTATGATTATGGAGAGAAAATATGCCAAAAATTGGCAGATACCTCGAGCAAGATACCCCTTCACCAACGCATCACCACCATCTTTCAGCGTCTTCTTCTAATTATCTTGTATTACTGGCAGCATCAACAAAACTTTACAAGATGCTCCGAATGCAGCAACCACCGCAAAAGAATTCAAGATCACAGACTAAACTTTTTCAAAATCAACTCATCGAAGACTGCTACAAGCACATATCCTCGACAACCACTTAAAGCACACTGCATACATTGAGAATAACAAGGTAAGCTTCACCCATGTGTACTTAGTTCTATCAACCAACCCTTTTGATATTTGACCTACATACAAAAGTATTGATGACCATCAGTTCATTTGGCTATTTCGTTGAAGAAGCCGGTCTCCATTTCAAGTACTTGATTGCTAGGACTAGTTTTTATTAGTAATTTTAAATAAGTACAGCGAGTTCTATTTTACATGAATACAAGAATTGCACACATTACTCATTACCATAGCCACCATGAATGACACAAGTATGTCCTTGAGACCTAGAAGTCTTATCACTGAGTGCTATAGATCTTAGATATTAGTGTTTCATGTACATATAACTATGAAATTCCTGGTAATCACATTCTTCTTCTTTTTTCTTTTTTTTTTCAGTGGTGTCTATACATACAATTCAAGCCCCCCTGTCCAAGGGAAAAAAGAAAAAGAAAAAGAAAAAGAAAACAAGTTTAAATGTAGACTTGTAAATATTTAACAAAGATGTGCTGGTCACACTTACTAAAGATTACCTGCACTTATTTTTTTCCTCTACCCGTGATATGTGTTGGATTGTAGTTTCAGGTCAAAGATGAATATTGGCAACCAAAACCTAGTGAGCTTAGAGCATTAAATCATATCTGGCAGCGCTTGGGGACGAGGCCTTCTCATGATTGTTTCGTCACTGTGTCTAATCCATTCAGAAAGTCTCCATGGCTTCTGCCACTTCCATTTAAATTGTAATAGCCACTGGTGATGACTTCTCTTCCACTTCCAGAGCTTCCCAGCATGTCCCACAACTGCCAACTTTTTCATTGATAACTGCCCTAATGGTACCATCTGCGCCAACAACAAATCCAACTTTCTTAGCCAAAGAGGAAAGCAGATTGCAAATGAACAATTGAAGGATCAGAAAATTAACCTTTCGTGTCTGATCTCTAAATGCCACTGATTCTCTGACGGAGCCATTAGCAATGCCTGGTGTATATTTGAGCTGTTTCTGTGCTGGCACAGACATTGGAGATAAGGGACCACTCATGTCATCAGAGAAGTGTTTCAATGAATTCTGTGAGTTAACCTGTTCAAGGCCAGCCCAAAGAGCTTCAATAAAAATGATTACAACAACAAAGTTCATAATAAAAGTGTATTTCACACTCTTGAAACATAGGTTAAGGAAACCATAACAACACCAACAATAGCTTCATAAAGTTGTAGAAAGAATCCCATAGGCCTACATACCTCTACAAATTTAATGCAATACAATTAAAGGTAAATTTGCAACTCCAATGGCTGCTTAAAAGTCACTTGACCAATTTATGATGTTATCAATATTAAAATTCAATCTTATAGTTAAGGTAGTCTAAAATCAGGTACATAAATTTTAGTTTTTAGCTACAATTAGGCTTTAAAAGTCGTCTTTATATCAGTGCATAAAAGAAAACACAGACACAATGTCATAATCTCACCGAAGCCGACGTAGCCAACGCAATTGCAACAGCTTGCTCTCTCAATTTTAGCTCCTTCTCAACTTCCTTTCTTCTAGTCTCACTCTGCCGCAATAGTCCTACTAGTTCTGTAAGTTGCTCTTTCATTTCCTTGATTTCCATATCCTTCTCCCACAATTGGCACCTGTAGAAAACATGGAACCTAAAATTTAAAATTTCGATAAGGAAAGCAACATTATGCTTAACTACCATTATTGAAATAGGAAATACTGATATTGCTTAGAATCATTGTGAAATTAGAATGAGCATATTAATGATAAGTTGACAGAATCAAACAAGTTGGCCAACTTTACATCGTGTTACTTTAAGTTATTAAAAATATTGCTAGGTCAAAGAAAGCACCTATCATCTGCAAGAGAAATGAACATGTATTGAAGGAGGTTCTTTGCATCTCCCATTGAGCGCAGCTGGTTCCAACGTCCACGGTTAGTGAAGGCACGCTCCCGCTCTTCTGCCTCTGAAAGTTGTGAGGCCATAGCTACAAGTGAATTTGAGGACATACTAAGCATGTTCTCAAGTGAAGATATTCTGGCCATTCTTGCATTTGGTGACATGGAGGATGCTCTGAACAAGTAAGAGTAAGTAGTAAAATCTTCAGTTCTACCTGCTGCATGCTATCTTGTCTATCAAATCCTAGGCTATTGAGAATAAAAGTCAAGAGTAACTATACAAATTCATTGCACAAAATTTACCTAGCAAATCCATTCTTTCCTCTTGGAGGACTAAGGCCTTTTGAAGCAAACTCATCCACTTGCCTAAGCATGGCCAACTCTTCTGCCAGTGCAGCTCGCCTGGAGATTGCAGTAAAACTAGTAAATAGAGTATTACCACACAGCTGATATTATCAAACGAAAATATATATTATACATACACTTGACTTTGCTTCTCATACTCATAACGAACTTCATGCACATTCACCATGACTTCTAGCTCATGATCAAGCCAACGTTGCAAGGCTTTCTCATTGCTCTAAAGATGCAACTTATGTTAGGATGAATTTGAAATCATAGGATACAATCAAATACATATCCCAAGAAGAAGAAATAAACATCATTACCTGCCCATTTGTTCCATTTCCATTTCCATTGGCAATAACTGGAAGAAGACACACAATTAGAAAATTGGAGAATAAAAGGGAGGAAATGCCCCACATTTTTCTATAATGGATGGCCCTTCTGTTCAAGGCATTACTCTATTGAATGCATACTATCTGATGAAGGGTAAAGTTGACATTTTAATGTTTCATAGAGGAGTCACACATTAGTAGAAAACAAGGGGCTTCCATATAGAGATAATTTTTCATCAACTCAAACAAAAAATACCTGAGCTGTCACGGGCAGAAGACTTTCGAGCTTCTAGTAATTCTTTTAGCCTCTTGGTGGCCATTGCAGCCTCTTCTGTCTTTCTTTGAAGAACCTAAACAAGAACACAGACATCAGAAAACAAACAAACAAAGAAAAAAGGGTTTGTACCAACCCTTACCAAAAATAGAAAAAGTATCAATAAATAGAAGCAATTAATTTGGTTACATACAAGTATGTTACAGGCATGGAATAGCAAAACTGCTCGTCAGTTTCGTTTTACATTTTCCTTTTTCCTTAAGTATTAAGCTCATCACTAGAAGACCTCAGAATTCAGAATCATAACAGGTTCTGTTGTTCCTCCTTGTTGTTTTAGCGCATACATTTCTTATAAATCTAAAAACAATAACTCTAAAGTCAGAAGGTAACATATCTAAAGCATTTTCTCTAACCGATAACCAATACAGATCAAAACATTTAACTCCTACAGTTTCTAATATTAGAAGACTTTGGAATTTGAAGTCATTGCGACTTTGTTGTTTCTCCTTGTTTAATCATTTCTCATAAATCTGAAAAAATTAACTCTGAAGTCGGAAGGTCATGTATCTAAAAGCATATCCTCTAATAGAGTTCAAAACCTTCTATGCCAACAGTTTCTAACACTTTCTTCTCTCTCTCAACTCTTCAAAGGTAAGTGTTCCTTCTTTGATGGCAACATCTGAGGTGTGTTCTCAATAATGAAGGAGAGGCATTTATTCCAGATCCTGGTGACTCTAGTGGAACTACTCGACATCCATAAAAACACAATTTATGGAAGCAGCATATAAAATATTAAATACGATTTTGTCTTAGAGAGGCATGATAAAATAACTAAACAAACCAGCAACAGAGAATCACTTACCATTTTCTGGCGCTGATTCAAAGCTTGAAGTTTATGCCTTTCATATTCATTTCTTCTTCCCTCCTTCCGTAACTGATTTTGCAAATGTATAATAAGAATATGTATATGATAATATAACATAGTTAATCCAAGTAAGATTTACAGTTAATTTAAATCTGAAAGCATACTCGGTAGAAGCTTGTAACTTTGTACGGGGAAAAAATATCGTAAAGAAGCTCGCATAATTGCGAAATTCACATAAGGTGCTATTCTATCATAAGGGCCTTTTTTTTCTTTTTTTTTGAAATTTGCAAGCGACTCATATTCCATGGGATGTGAACCTATGACCTTGCCCACGACCCCATTCTTTTGGGGGTGGAGGTGGCATTTGGCCCAAAGGAAATTGCAAGTTCTGTCACAAAGGAGCTCAACTAACAGAACTTGAAAATTTACTTCCTTAAAAGCAACATAGACCACACCTCCAGCCCCAAAAGAATTTCAGGTAAGAATGTAAGAGTGGGTGGACCAGCATTATTAAAAATGTTAAATGCAAAAAAAAAAAAAAAAAAAAAAACAAAGAAGGGAGAACGTTACCTGCAGTAGCTCCTTCTCTCGAGAGGCCTTCCACTGCCGGAATTGTTCCGCCTCTTGTTTTATCTTATGTTGCAATTGAACCTAAAAGGCCAAAAAGTAGCACATAGAGTAAACATAAAAGGACAAAGAATGTAAAGATAATCAAAACCTATATGAGATTCAACCTTTTGTGCCTTTATAAATTGAATTTCTTCTTGCAATCGCTTTGCTGCTTCATCACTTTTTTGCTTTTGCTTTAAAAGTTGAACCTGGCTCTCCTGTTTCTTCTTAAGATCCAAAATCTGTTGTTTATATTTGCAAAACATGTTTATAATTTTAGTTATGACGAGTTGAGGGGTACATTCTAAAAGAACTGGCATTTGAACAAATTAAAAAGAAAAAGGAAAAAGTGAGAAGATCTTCACCTGAGCCTCAAGTGTTTTCAATTTCTGGGCATGGATATCTTGCAACTTCTGTGTTTGCCCATCAGAACTAGCAGCAAGGTTTTCAACTTCAGCAAACAAACGATCCCTTTCTTGCTGCAATAATAATACAGGTGAACAAGTAAAGTAAATATTGGTTTCCTCAATAAAACCACGCAAATTTCAAAAGTTCTATTAACCTGCACTGCTTTTTTCTCATCCTCCAGTTCCACGATTTTCTTTCCAAAGTGTTGCTTGAGTGCCACAGTGTCAAAATCTCCAAAGCGTTTCATCTCTGACTGCACAGACGTACGAACCAAACATAGATACATTATTATATGAACATGTCATGTAATTATGTTCCATGTGTATGTTTAAATTAAGCAATATGGACAGAGATTCTTAAACAGATAATCATAATAATAACAAAAACATCAACAACAATAACAATAAGACTAATAATAGTAATAATAATAATAATAATAATAATAATAATATTTTGTGTGGGTTGATAACACACACACGCTCTAATAATAATAAAAAACTAATGCCAATCAATACATACAGGAAGTAAATTTCATAAATGCTCAAATGTACCAATAAAATATTTCCAGATTCGGATTTTTCTATGTCTATTTTATAACCAGAAAATGCCATATTTCTTATAATATTCCTTTTTAGAATAATATTCCAGTAAAAATAAGTAATCAATGCTACAATCATAATTTTTCCTGGCTTTCACACTTATCCAGTAAAGATAAATTACATATAGAAGAGTCAGATAGCAGTAGAATGCCGTAACAAAGTGTTTTGATGAAACAAACATGCATACCTCTTTCTCTTCTAAACGCTTATTTAATTCATTTAGCTCTTTGTCCATAGTATTTTGCAGAAGGGTGTGCTCCCACTCCTTTGCTACTTCTTCATCAATTTCCCTTGAATCACCTGCTAAATTTGGCATTGTAGCCTTGATGAAATGGTCCCAACTGGGAAAACTTAAGACAAATACAACAAACTAAAGATGAAGCTTAAACTTAATTTCAGTTGATATCATTGTTGAAAAAAAGATATATTGAGCTAGTCCCAAACAAGAAAAGAGTCATACCTGTTATTGTTTCAGCCATTTGATAATCAGATGACTCCATGCTATGCAAGCCCCTTTTAAGGCCATCACTTTTTACAGGGCAAATATTACCATCCTGGAAGATAAAGTTTTAGGTTCACACATGTATCCAGCTGATAATATTGAGCCTAGTCTTTTGGTAACAATTTTACATTACCAAAATATAAGGCACAGTGTAAAATTTCTAAAAAAACACAAGATAATATAATCAGTCACATATTATGGACATAAATGATAGTAGATGACTAGAAGTCACAAAAGAATATCAATTGGAGTATCTTGCACATACTTGACCATCTGTTTCATATTGTTCAGCACCAGTGCATCTGCTGCGGTATTCATGAAGTTCCCGACAAAGATCCTCATTAGCAGCTTCAAGCCAAGCAATCCTTTCCTTGAGAACCTATACAAATTAGTCCAATTAGATAAATTATTTAAATAATAAAAAACATTATCTTCAACAAAAGATTGAAGAAAGAATAGTTAAGTTGATTCTAGCAATCAAGAAACATTTAGAGATATAAGTTGAAATAAGCCAAAGTGACATTTTTCCTAACAATCTGCATATTAGTTTTATTAATTAACTTTCATTGATGACTCAAGTATCTCCAAGAAGGTATTTGAAAAACATGGTCAATTTATTGTACTAATCAACATTTAATGAGAGTATAAGTTGCCCAATACCTGTACTTCATCAGATGAAGATCCTCCTGTGCGAGCACAGAGCTCAGCCTGCAAATACTCTAGTTGTTGACGCATTTTTAGCATCTCATTGGACATGGGATCTCTATTGACCTGTTCAAGGATATAACAAAGAAGCTATATACATGGAACTTTCACAATGGCAACAAATATTTATAATAAGGGACAATCTGAGAGACTTACAACAGGCTTATTTTGGATGTTGCGAGCACGATTTGCATACTTTAGAGTGTTAAGGGTTTCTTCAGCATTGATATCCGCAGGACTAATGCAGGCTGGAAAAGGATGAGATATGAGGAAAATGTGACAAAGTTGCAACCGCAGGTAAGAGTAAGCATCCCACAGACAATGCTAGGAAGAAAATAGAAGGAAAATATAGGAGATAGAAGAAACGAGGAAACACATAAATACGGCATACAGATAGTAGTTATTATTGTAGTATCTTATTCAAGTTTCTGAAAACCTGCAAACTGTTTAAAATATGTTGAAAAGAATTTAATGGAAACAATGGTGATGCCAGAATGCACAATCTAGATTATTGAGCTTATGTATTATTGACCGTTTGGCATGAGCAATGATAGACAATGTGAAGCATGCATCTTCATTTCTAGCTTCTTAGCAATATGACCATGTTTGTGAGACTTTGGAGGTAACACCTTTTGGGAACAAGATGGGACAAAGTTGAGATAATGTACTGAATTGCAATGTAGACCAATTATTGCACCAATAGACAGATTTTATTGAGGGGAAACTTTCATAAGAAACAAAGAGAAAAATGAGGTTTCTTATCATGCTTACAATATAATAGGCCTCGCATACACATATTTTTCATATGAGTTCCATGTACAAATAAAATAAAATCCAATTCAGGTGTCTCCTATGAAAGAAAATACAAAAGTCTGGTCAACCCATTGCCAAAAGCAACATAGGATGCCCATCTGCAAATCAAATTGATAAAGATAAGTAACTTACCTATCATAACAGTTCTGCTGTTACCACCAAGTGAATCCTGCCAAAATGCATTAGTTTAGTTTAAACAAAAAATATAAAGAAATAACAAAGAATGTATATAAAATTAAAATATAAAAAGAACAAGAAAAAGGAAGGTTTTCTGGCCTTGAATACACTTATTAGATTACATCATGTTCATTTTTGGTAATGACCATGGATAATCTAAGTAAAAATGTCAAATACTGCTGTCGAGTAAGTTCCAGATGACTAGATACTGGACAACACTTAGCTGAGGATTGTTCAATAGTAAGACTTGATTTGGCTTTGAGAAAAAGAAAAACTTCTAAGAATCCAATGAGCTATATTTCGTACATTTTTGTCCATAAGGTAATGACCATGGATAATCTAAGTAAAAATGTCAAATACTGCTGTCGAGTAAGTTCCAGATGTCTAGATACTGGACAACACTTAGCTGAGGATTGTTCAATAGTAAGACTTGATTTGGCTTTGAGAAAAAGAAAAACTTCTAAGAATCCAATGAGCTATATTTCGTACATTTTTGTCCATAAGGTAATCCACAATCAAATGAAATAAATTAATGGGTCCACATTTTTTTTTTTGGATGAATAATGGGTCCACATTGATGATAAATGGATGTCATTTCTATGGCTATCATCAAAACTACAGACTGGACAGCAGAGTAAGGAATAGCTAAGACGTCCGTTTGGCAAAAGAATTTCCCATCAGAATCCAATTCTTCACATCTTTAACCTCCTTAATTATAACAAAGAAGGACAATTTAGCCTTTACAGCATGAGAGTTGCATATTCAAATATATCAAACCTGCAAAAGGCGAGTAAGTTTACTGTCTCTGTAAGGAACGTGAACACCTTCTTTGCGCTTTTTCTCATCTCCAAGTGCACTGATGACATTACCAAGTGCAAGAAGGCCCTTGTTAATGTGAACGCCTGTTTAAAAGTTAAAAGTGTTCATGTGATTTTGTTACGAACAGAAATGACATATAGATGCAACATGTCATGTATATTGTCACCTACCTTCCTTAAAACGCAGACCATCAGAGCCTGTTCTTTTAGCTCGCTCTGATCCAGCAAGATCTACTAAATGCAACTTGGCGCATAGATATTCTTCATTCATTGACTCATTAAGACTGCTATCACTAGGAACAACTGGACTGAGCTTGCGCATTTGCTCTAATGTGATGGTGAATATGGCATGAGAACGACTATAAAGTCAAACAAAAAATGGAAGAATGTCACTAAAGCCAATAGACTGCAAGACGGGACAATAAGAACTCATTTTACTCCAACGCTTACAAAAGAAAGGTTGGTAGACAGAATTAAGATATTAGAACTGGTCAGAAAGGTAAAATATAAGAGGGGAAAAAAATCTAGATATTGTTCCAATGTTTGTATAATAAACCTGAATTCTTAAGTATTTTGAGTAAGGCATCATTGAGTGAACTAAGCATTTTATATCTTGAACTATATTTTGCAATGTGAAAAATATTTTATTATATTAGAGTGTCCCAAAAATTTGACATGTAATGGGGTTTTATGGATAAACACGCAAGGTCATCCTCGGTTTTTTTTTTTTCTTTTCAAAACAATTGTAACCCATGAAATAAGCCTTGCCAAACATTTAATTTTATCTTTGAAATTTATTCCAACTGTGCCCCCTACTGCACCCATCATAAGATCACAATATGCATAACGTAATCTTCCAGGTTTGATCAATAAAATCTGAAAAAGAGAGCTCATTCCCTATATGCCAGGAATATATACAAGTCAAAGATATTCTTCAGTTAGAAGAAATGAAAGCACATAAATATTCATACACAGTATAATTTAGAAAGAAAGGTGAAATGCACAAGTAACCTTGACTGGTTGTTCATATTTGTACTCCCAGTTGCCCTACTCAATGATCCTTGTTCCAGGCAAGCAGCCATTTCCTTAAGCGTACTTACACTGACTTCGGTGGAACCTGCCAATGTAATTACACCATTCGATGTTTCACGAATTTGTATGGGTGGTTTCCCAGGACTAGGAACTTTCCCTGCATGCCCATTTGCAGTCTCTGTTTTGTTCAAAGAAGCGGTATCCAGCAAATCTCGTACTTCTTCTTTCAGAATCTTTCACATTGAAATCTTTTGGTTAGATAGATGCTCTAGAAAGGCAGAATTGCTTCAAATGCATGGCATAGGCACTAGCAAGTATGGTGAAACTTCACAGACAAGGACCGCAATATTACATAAATCCACAGGGAAATCCAAATCAATAAAGATTTGAAGTTACATTCAGAAATAGGACAAACCATTTCATAGCAATTAGTTAAACCAATACGGAGATTTTGTTGCTTGGTACAGGAATGTTGCACTACAAGATGTAAGTCAATAAAAAATAATGGAAGAGACCTAGTCCAACCTAACTAATTAAAAAGGAGGCATTACATAAACTATGCTTAATAATATGAAATAATTTACACTGCTAGTCACATATTATATAAGTCTATAGTATAAATATAAATGGTTGACAAATACTTCTACAGCCAAGATGAAAAATTCATCTAATTTCTTGCTATTTGTGATGTGATTGATGCATCCTAACCCTTGAGAAAATAATTACTTTCTAGAAGACAGAAATATAACACGTGACTCCTATTTGTAGTGAACACAATCTTTTAATTTAAATATCCATAACTGATGGCATTTCAAATCATTTAAAACAAGCAAGGAACAAGTTCCATCAACAGACCTCAATAAAGGAAACATGCAATTGGAATTCGGTTTGACCCTTCAGAGTTTCCATCTTGCTGAACAGAACATTCATAACTTGAGGGATTATTCCTGTTTGGCAACCATCTCTGAAGCCAGTGCCCATGGTATATGTTTTACCAGAACCTGTCTGCAACAGATTGAAAATCTCCACCCTAAGGAAAAGTAAACGGAAAAGCATGTAAGCATTGCATGAGCAGTCAACCATTACCTGACCGTAAGCGAGAACTGTAGCATTATATCCTTGGAAAAGACCGTCAACAAGTGAAACAACACATTCTTCAAACATGTCAGATGAGGGAGAACCAGTGCTTCCGTAGACATGATCAAAGGTAAAGGAATGTGTGCCAATTTGCACCTGCACCGAAGTCACACCCAGCTTGTAATCCCACTCAACAATAACTTTATGACAATAAGTTAAAATGCAACGTTACCATACATGGAGGGAAAGAAATCCTAAATTAGCTGTGTATTTCTCAGTTAGTCATGACTCATGTAGGAGATACACAGTACAAAAAATCCAAGTAATTAGTAATTATCTTGTTTTTTCCTTTTAACAAGATTAAATTCTTATCCCGAACAAGCAAACTTTAATGCAATTTTCATCTAACAACCACTACAACTCTTTTGTTCATTCAACCGACGAACCCAGTAGATACCCAATATTTATCAAAGAAAAAAATGTATGTCAACTTGAACTTGGGTACAGAAAGTGCAACAAGGAGCACGAAACAAGGTCGGATAGAGAAGGTTTTGGCAGGTGAAATTAAAAATTAACAAAAAGGGACAATTAATGGAGATATTTACAGTATATAATTTGCAAAGGCAGCAGAAGCTTTGACCTGGTCTTATGCTAGAAGTTAGCAGAAGAACACAATATTGTAAATTTTAATCCAAATTAGGAAACAAAAATCCAAAAACATAAAAGTCAAAACTGACATAGCAAGCAGGGTATAACCCCCTATGCAATCAAAGAATTACTTTCCTTTACTCGTGTTACACATTTTTTATCTGACCAGAAATCCGTTGGCTGATAAAACCTTAATACCCGAGAAACTCTAGGCCACTATAAGCAAAATAAAAACGGTTGCCCATTGATTGCCCAAATTGGACCAAGAACATGAAGTCAGTAAAAAATTTCAGAAAATTTAACCGACTATATAAATGACTCCGATCCACAATCAGATTAGACAGCACAATCCAGTGACTCAAACGCAAGGAAAAGAACAACTAAGCCCTCAATGATGGGTAACGAACCATATATGGATCCAGATCTCCCAAGATTTACTAGTCTAAAATTTTCTGGTGAAAAAGGACAAAAAAAGTATAAACACTCCATCATCACCGGTCACTAAACGACCAAAGTGAGAATTGGTTGAACTGAGAATTATCACATTGAGTGGTTGAATGTGAGTGAGAGAGAGAGAGAGAGAGAGTGTGTGTGTGTGTGAGTCTATACCTGAGGCTTCCCGGGGACGACAGTGACGCAGTCTTTACACCCTTGGAGCCGCTCATCGCCGATGAGCGGTCGGATGTGAACCGCTACTTTCACACAGCAATCTTCCCCGGCTTCCATAGGAAGCAGCTAGCTCGAGAAAGAGAGCGAACAATCCTTGAGAAAATTCAGAAATAGAGAGAGAGAAAGAGAGTGATAAGCAGTCCCGGAAAGATCAATTCCCGTGGAAACACGTTCTCATTGTCCAAGAATTCCTATGACTAGAAAGCGATAGAGCAACCAGAGGAGCAGACAGAGAAAGAGATAGAGAAGCTCAGACAATGGTAGAGAGAGAGAGAGAGAGAGAGAAAGGGAGGGGTAGTTGGGGAATTAGCGGCTGGGGTGTGCATAGAAGTAGTAGCAGGTAACTGCAACGACAGCAACAACCACTATCATTTTGCCTTAAGCTTCACTACATCACACCACCAGCCCAGACGGTTGCGTTTGTGAAACTTTTATGGCACTCCTTCCCAATATGCCCCCACTTCTCCTTTCGCAACGGCTCTCACCTTCCCCGCATCAAGGACTTGTCCCTCCTTCCCGCCGTTTTTACCATCTTACCCCTCTCCTCCCACTATTCTTAATTCTCCAAATTACTAGTAAATACGTGTATTAATCCAGCTTTCACGTTGCTTGTTGTCAAGAGTGAGGACCAATCACAGCACACAAGGCACGTGACGCGGAATCATAGAATCATGGAATACGATTACGTAGCTAGAACTTGTTTCTGTGTCTGGGTCATCCACGTGACAACAAATTTTGTGCTTGTTCATGGGCTACTAAACTAATCTTTTTTTTAATCAATAAGTTTAAGAAGACTTTCGGATTAAGAAATTAGTGTGGAGATGGTGAGGTAGTTTGGGAAGGAAAAATGGGGGCGCCTATCCTAACTGGCGTTGTTGGAAAGTAAAAGGCAAACCAAAAAAAAAAAAAAAAGAAAAGAAAAGAAAGAAAGAGGTGGTGGTGGTGGCAGGGGAAGAGAAGTAAAGCGAGGGATCGGGAAGAGAGACCCACACAGTGGACATAGCCAGCTGGTGGTCTCCTCTCATCACATGGCCTTTTACTGTCTACATCCAAGTGGACCCCACACCTCTCTCTCTGGCCCACCCTTTTACACTTGTTCTGGCGGTGTTTGTATTTTATTTTCCACCATGTTTTCATCGGAAACACCTCAGGTAAGCTCAGGACCCAACAACATCTTTCATTGACTACGTTTTTGGGAATATTAATAAACATTTGGGAAAAAAAATATATCAATATCACATGATCTTCGGTCGATTTACGACTCAAATTACAATAATGTTTCTCCGTTATGCAACTGTTTTGGTGACCATTAACACCCTACTCATCGATCTAATGAGTTTTAGGTGTGGCGGTGGGATGGCGTTGGGAGTAGCCGACGGCTATAGCCAGGCAGTAGAGAGAAAGTATAATTGTATTATTTGTTGAAGCCGTTGCTGCTGGTTGTTGAGTTGTTGGATCATTAAGAGGATTTAAAGAAGTGATCAAAGTAGATAAACCAGGGCCATCAATCACTTGGTTTTGTTACGTCAGGTTAATTGAGAAGGTGAGCTTACGCATTTCCTACTTGGTTTTATCATTGGAGCCTTCCCCTTCAAGCCTGCTCCATCATTGCCTGCTGCATCTTTAACTCTCAGGTCCAAATCACAGAAGTACACCAAGCTTATTCACCCCTAATGGGGATCACATTACAAGTAATAATTTGGGTTTCAAGTATATGTCAGACCCTCCAATTCTAATTTACTAATTTTGTATCATATTGATATAAAATTTATAAGTCGTGTAAAAAATTGTCATCTTTAATGTCGTGTATTTAGTTCAGGTCGTATCGAAATATAAATATAAAATTATTACTCTATTTAATTAAACGGGTCAAATTATTTTACCCTAAATTTATAATTTGGTATCAAATTTATAAGTCTCCGGATGCATACAAACTAAAGGTGTGGATATGAAATTAGGAACATAACATTGCCCCACTCGCAAATAGGCGACTCCACCATATATCATGAAGCGTGCCATACTTTTTAAGTGGGTCACAGCTAAATGTCATTTCTATTTTCCTTTATTTTTATTATTATTTTTTTCTTCTTTTGTATTTTTCTGGATATAATCACAATACCATTAACGAGCGAAGACTACGGATCAGTCCCGAAAAATTGGGGAAAGCTGAAGACAAATATATCCAATCAGATGCCAGGATATACATATTGACCCCAATTGATCAAATATATTATTTTTGTTTTTATTTTTTCCCCGGGCACCCAAGAATCAAATACCCAATAATTTTCTTCATAGACAGACAATCAAAAATAAACTTGGACAAGTGATTGAAAGTTATTTGTTTTCTTTTTTATATTGATTTTCGTAAAAAACAAACCACTCATCTTTTGCGCAGAGACCCTTTTTTCTCTTGTGGGTAGACTGCAAGCTAAGCAACTCATTTCATCAGAAGGAAGAGCTGCTGCGCCCAAGACCAAGAGCTCCCTTTTTTCTTTCACACCTAACTCCTGCCTCCATTGGATCTTTTCATGATCGGACCGTTAGATTGGATGAAGACCAAGCAACTAAGCTAGGATAGGGTCCCACGTAAATTGTCCCATACAAGTTTCTTAATTCCGGCAATATATGTAGTTTTGTTAATTTTTTTTTTTTTTTTTGAGTTTGTGTCTTGAGAAGGGATCTGAATAATTAATGTTCATTTGTTATTTCTATTAATAATGATTGATATTTTGACTGCAAAGGGGCATCTCTTTGAGATTTTGATTACTAAAATGCTAAGATTATGGAAATGATCCTATGTTTGAGAAAAGTCCTCCGTGGCACGGAACTTGAACAAGTTTCTCAAAGACCCATTATGGTACTAATTAGTCGTCGTATTAAAGGTTAGAAAAAAAAAAAAAAAAGACAAACAAAGTAATTAACCAGCTTTCGGCCATGGAAAAACTTACTGTAATCCAACAGAAAAACTCTCATTAGGGCATGAGCATGAGGACAAGCACATCATTTGGATGGACAAATTCATTTTTTTTTTAAGAAAAAAAGAAAGCAATGAAGTATTCCTTTTTCAGAGAGGCTGCTAGTGCTTTCTTTACTGTTTATTCTTCAACACCTCTTCTCACAAGGACCTTTTTTGCTAGAGCTTTTTAGCCCATGTGGAGCTTTGCATCACATGCTCCCACCTCTCCTTCACATCATGACAGTATTCTCAAGCCTCTCCTTTTTATCCAAGCTCTCATCTTTCTGTCCCTTTTCATTCTGTCATTCTCACAACCAAATCCTTCTCTCTTTACCACCATAAGTATACTATAATTATAACTCATTTGGACTATCTTATGTTTCAATAGCGCAGTTTTCTTAGTCAGTGCACTCAATTCTAAGACCATTAAACATAAAATTATGGTTTCATAGAGGAGATATATATGATTCTGATGGCATAATTATCATTGCGGTCCTCTTGTCCACTCAAAAGGGAATAGGCAATCTAATTGTGCTTCTTTTAGTTTTGTCTTTCCATCATATTACATATATATCCTGTCTTAGATAACACCTGCAATGCCCTCTAAAGTTCTGTACCACCACTCCCTTATTTCTAGCTCTAACCTTAAAAGCTTGGGAGAGTGGAGACACAACATGTGCATTACTGCAAATATTCATTATGACCCTGCCTCGTATGTGGTCTCACCCCTAGAGCTACTTCTATAGGTGGATTTTGGAATACTATGTTTTGGGGCTGGTCCTTATATGGGCTAAGGCTAAGTGGCATGCCCAAAAACCATAAAAAGACATGTTAGTATATAACCCGTGACTACAACAATCTCTAGAAGACGTACATCTAGAGCAACATATACAACACGAACCCGAACCTGAACCACCAATAAATTTACAGTCTGTTCCCATTAACTGCTCAGGCATCAACTCAGGAAGAATCAATTTCCCACTTATTGATAATCCATGATCAACTTCCTTTCCTAGTACCCTACCCCTAGGAAAATTTGAATCCATGTTGCCTCCTTGAAAGAGAGATGTCCTGAACCACTAGATGATGAGGGCAAGTATGCCCAACGCCACCATCATATTATGCTCATTATATGAGCATTTCTTTTTTCTTTTCTTTTTTTCTTTTTTTTAATTTTCAATATAATGTGGTATGATTAAATCTAAAAGACATCTTTGTTCAAAACCAATTGCTCTTTACTTACTATATAATTATCTATTTATAGTCTAAATTATAATCTCTCATAAAAAAATAATAATAATAATAATATAAACTGAAGTAGTTGTCCCTTTATTCCCAGAATTGTTCTCCAAAATTTGATCTCCAAATGATGTGTCACAATCTCATGATATGATGACACATTTTTTCAAAATAATAGATTATATAAGATTGTGACACTTTATTAGGGAAGTAATTTTGGAGAAAGTTTTGAGAAGTGTAGCATTTTTTATCTTTATATTGTTTATCTACAACGTGCTATATTTATACATGTAATAAGATACATCAAAAAGTTTAGAAGCCAACCCTTAATTTTATATATATATTTATTAATTGCTTAATTAGTCAAGCTCGAAAAAAGAGTGCACCTAAATAAGATTTTCAAATTCAAAATGAGACACATAGTTAATGTGTTAAAGCATACATAATTTTTTTATAAAGAAAAGTCATTTTATTTTAGTAATTCCTTCAATCAATTCAAAACTGCATTGGTTAATGATTCTGAATGAACAAAAAAAAAAAAAAAAAAAAAAGCTCTTATTTCCTTGAGTTAAGTTATGTATAGACTATGTTTATCTTTTATGAATCATATCAAAATAAAACACTATTTTTGGTGTAATTATTGTCCTTAATATACATATAACCAATTAATTATTGTTACTTAATATATAGGAAAATTATATTTAAAATCCTTAGGTAAACGCGCCTTTATTAAAAACTCCATAGGTTTTTTTTTCTCGGAAATTTAGTCCTTGGGTCACTCGAAACTACTAGAAACTCCATACCGTTAATTTTTGGTAACTGCCGTTAGTCCACTCAAAACTCACCGTTTCATCTGATTAAAATATTAATTTTTTATTAATTTAATTTAAAAAAATTAAACTTAAAAAAAAAAAAAAAAAAAAATTGAAGAGTGGCCAGGGGTGGCCGGGCCACCCCTGGCCACCCCCCAACCCTTAAGGGGTGGCCGCAAGCCACCCCAGGGGTGGGTTGACCACCCCTGGGGTGGCTTGCGGCCACCCCCGGGTGGTTTGGGGTGGCCTGCGGGCCACCCCTGATGGCCAGGGGTGGCTCGCGGCCACCCCAGGGGTGGTTTGGGGTGGCCGCGAGCCACCCCAGGGGTGGCCGCGAGCCACCCCTGGCTTGGAGGGGTGGCCCGCAGGCCACCCCAAACCACCTAAGGGGTGGCCAGGGGTGGCCGTGCCACCCCTGGCCACCCTTCAATTTTTTTTTTTTTTTTTTTTTTTTTAAAAAAAAAAAATTAATTTTTTTAAATTAAATTAATAAAAAATTAATATTTTAATCAGATGAAACGGTGAGTTTTGAGTGGACTAACTGCAGTTAACAAAAATTGACGGTAGAGAGTTTTCTAGTAGTTTCGAGTGACCTAGGGACTAAATTTCCGGAAAAAAAAAAAACACAGAGAGTTTTTAATAAAGGCGCGTTTACCTAAGGATTTTATATACAATTTCCCTAATATATATTGACTATGGTTACTTGATAACTAATATTGTAACACCCCCAAAATTGAATAATTAAAATACTTAACTTTGAATGTTACTTGTAGTGCCTTCATATTAATTAAATAGAAATTATTTGAAAACACTACAAAACACTAATCTATCAGAGTATACTACAGTGGAAAACATTAGAAGAAAAAAAAAAAAAAAATCTAAGAGAAACTAAAATATCTCTAAACATCATCATTTATCATCAATACATGCTCAGAGCTTCCAAATGAATATTACTATAAGATTAACAACTAGTATCTATCTATGCAAACCTGAAAATGTGAGCCATTCGATCGGCATCTTCATCCCAATAAAATGCTAATTCTATAGCCTGGCAACCTACTAATCTGCAAAACATCAAGGTAAAAAAATAATTGCATAAGTCCACAACTTAGCTAGTAAAGTATTCTGAAACTTGTTTATGTAATGAGCATTTAGTAACGTTTCACATCAACTCTAGTAATCCAAGAATGTCATGAGATTTCACAAAACAATATGTGTTGCCTTTGTTATTATGCTAGTATAAAAATTGGTTATTTCAAAATAGGATAGACATAATCCTAGTAACAAATCAATCGTTTTAATGAAGAGCAATTAAGCATTATGCACATATATTTAATAATAATAAGGGAAAATTACAGTTTACCCCCCTAAAGTTGTCAACGATTTGCAATTCAGCCTCCAAAGTTTCAATTTTTGCAATCCACCCCCCTAAAGTTTCAATTTTTTTCAATTCGACCAATATCATCCCAAAATTCCCATATTGCCCCTGATTTTTTTATTTTTTTTTTATTTTTTATGAAAACGAAAACAAATTTGGGGGTGCAAAAATGACCAGATGACCAAAAGGGTGGCTACGGCCACCACAAATTTTTTTAAATTTTTTTTATAAAAAATAAAAATAATAAAAATTAGGGGCAATATGGGAAGTTTTGGATAAAATTGGTTAAATTGCAAAAATTTGGAACTTTGGGGGGGTGGATTGCAAAAATTGAAACTTTGGTGTTCGAATTGAAAAACGCTGTCAACTTTGAGGGGGTAAACTGTAATTTTCCCTAATAATAAATTTATAACTTTCCTTCATATGGTTTATCGAAGCCCTTAACTCCTTCTTTGTAGGGTTACTCTTGTCCTAGAGGACTTGTAGTACAATATTGGTGCCTTGAATATTGATGTAGTCATTAGTGGCCCAATTAGATTTAAACCTTAGGTGATTCACACCACTAACAAAGCCATAGTTGTAACCCCCATCCATACATGGTGTATCGATCACCAGCAAAAACCATTGGATTCAAAGCCAAGCAATAAAGATAAAACTCTTCGGCCATATGGTCGTGCCCGAATAATAGTAGCTCATGGCCATTATCCCATGACATGGTTTATCATGCTATACAATGCAATTATCAAATTGAAGCATTTATAAACATTTGATCAATAAAATAGGCTCATGACATATTTTGTATTGAAATAAGAAATAGAAGTATGCTCAATTCGTAAACATATTGCATAGTGAAAAAGAACAGTTTTGTAAGCATTTATTTACCTCAGGCGATTCTCCTTAGTCTCAGACATCTTAACATTCATGTCACTGCAATCATACTTTAGTATTCCCTAAACTAGAACCTCAATATAAGACATAATTAAAACCCTAATCATGTAGATTATTGTCTTTATCAAATGTTCGGCTTTGAGGTCGATCGTTCGATCGTTAGGATTGAACGTTTGGCGATTGCCAGAATGCACGAACAACTTAGATCTCATATACAAACATACTACCTAGCTAAACCACGGCTCCTAATGATCTTAAAAAAGCCTAACAAGTAATAGTAACAGGTTAAATACAAGACCAACCAAACTCATGTAAAACCCATGCATGAATTAACATAAAAACCCCTAAGATAGTAAACCCAAATGCTTTAAACCCACATGATGCGTGTTAAATCTTAAAAACAACTTTATTGATAATAATAAGGTTAATATAAATACCAAAGCAAGATCGGGTTTAGGCCCTGGGGTTACATTCTATTGAAGATGAAGTCTTTCAAGAGTCACATTCTCTCTCAAGAGCTCACTTTCTCTAAGAATATGGTGCGCAAAATGTGACAAAAATAATAACTATGGTTTATTCTAGGTCCTTAAATTCACATAAGGTCGCACAAGAAGTTAAAACTTTTTTGACATGTTTCATGCAGACTGTAATCAATTGTTTGACAAGAAAGGTCGAACATTCGGGGGGAAAGTTCATTTGTTTGGGAGGAAAGTCGAATGTTTGAGGTGAGAATCTCGACCGTTCGAGAGGAAAGTCGAACGTTTGAAAACACATTTTATTTTAAAACACACATTTTGTTAAAATACTTTGAGGCTTTAATTTAGAGGATTATAATTACATTATTGAAAATCTTTTCTGTGTGTTACAAAAAAAAAAAATGAAAAAAATTCTATGTGAGTATAAACTAAGGGTTTTGTTTGTAAATTACCATTATCATTTAAATAAATATATATATTTCCAAGGTATATATATATATATATATATATATATATATAGCTCAATTAGTAAACGATACATATTCTTATAAAACTTAGTATAAGGCTCAACTCATATATATATATATATATATATATATATATATATATATATATGAGTTGAGCCTTATACTAAGTTTTATAAGAATATGTATCGTTTAATAATTGAGCCTAATTTTGCGCTCCTGAACGACCCATTTAATAATTGAGTCTAGTTAACTCATATATATATATATATATATATATATATATATATGAGTTGAGCCTTATACTAAGTTTTATAAGAATATGTATCGTTTAATAATTGAGCCTAATTTTGCGTTCCTGAACGACCCATTTAATAATTGAGTATAGTTAACTCATATATATATATATATGAATTGAGCCTTATACTAAGTTTTATAAGAATATGTATCGTTTAATAATTGAGCCTAATTTTGCGCTCCTGGACGACCCATTTAATAATTGAGTCTAGTTAACTCATATATATATATATATATATATATATATATATATATGAGTTGAGCCTTATACTAAGTTTTATAAGAATATGTATCGTTTAATAATTGAGCCTAATTTTGCACTCCTGAACGACCCATTTAATAATTGAGTCTAATTAACTCATATATATATATATATATATATATATATATATATATATGAATTGAGCCTTATACTAAGTTTTATAAGAATATATATCGTTTAATAATTGAGTCTAATTTTGCGCTCCTAAACAACCCATTTAATAATTGAGTCGAATTAGACTGAGTAGAGTCTAGGCATGTTTATGAGTAACATTGTTCATTTACGGCCACACCCCCACCTCCAGGAAGACCCACAACCTTGGCATCCCTCTCTATCCAATCCCCATAATTGATTTTTTTAAAGGTAAAACTCAAGAGTTGTTTTTTTTGTAATGATTCAATGAAAATCCGTGGACCAGTTTTTAGTATTTGGGGTTTGAATAAAGAAAAGGCATCTCTTATCATGTAATTGTTTTATCTAATAATCCTCTCTACACTACCAAAGCAAAGATGAATGATGAAATGCATGCAAAAGCTTCCGAATGGTCATGGATGAGAGGGATTTGATCATGTCAGTTGAAAAGTCAGAGGTATTACTTGGACAATTTTTCTTTCTATTTATTTGTTTTTTTTTTTTTTTTTGAGGAAAGAGAAAGGAAAGTCGTAAAAGATGGCTAAAGTATCTTGCATATTAAATGTAAAAAATTTAGGTTATAATTAATAAATTAATGGAGACTATATTTGAAATGGGACTCTGTCGTTATCTTCAATTGCTACGGTAGAGGATTTCCAAGTCTGCGCGTCAGAATCCGAAACCCCATTCCAGTCGCAGAGCAAGAGAGGGAGAGGGAGAGAGAGAATGTCTGGAGGTATTGCGCGTGGCCGTCTTGCCGAGGAGCGGAAATCCTGGCGTAAGAATCACCCCCATGTCCGTACGCTCACTTTCAATTGCCTTTGTTCTATATCCTCCCTTGACGTTCTTCCTTACTTTTTTTTTTTTTGGTATCTACTCATTCGTTCAATTCATTCATTGTTAGGGCTTTGTGGCGAAGCCGGAGACCGCTGCAGATGGGTCTGTGAATTTGATGAACTGGCAGTGTATCATCCCTGGCAAGCCTGGGGTGAGTCCCTTTATTTATTTTCTTCTTGATGCAATTAGTGCAATTTGGGAACTTTGCAAGTTTGACGAATATCTCATTAATGCAAATTGTAGAGAAGTGGTTGTGAAATTTCTTTATTTTCTGGGTGCTTCTATTGGTGATGATATAATATTTGATTTCATGTCCACCGTTCATCCGTTGCTTTTTGCTAGTTTTAATTTTTTGAGCTTTCACTAAGTGCAATATGTTCCTTTTAATTCTTAATTTTGAATTACATCCTATGGTGTTTTGACATGATCGCAAGAGAGTTGGTTTGGTGAACTGGTCTTGTGGGACAGAGATTAGTAAATGCACATAACAAGGACATGGGAGTGATATCTTTAGGTAATCTAGCTTGCAAAAGGATATATGGATGTGGGTCGAGTAGTGATGGATATTGGATGGCATGATGGTCTCTGATGTGAGAAAATACATGCTTTTGGATAGATTTGATTTGTGAAGCAGAATTTTTGTAGCTGACCCAAATAGTTAAACAAGGGTTTGTTGATTTCATGATAATGGGTATTCATTTTTATTGAGACAATATTCAATACGATGCATAACGAACCACCTGATCATGATAAGAATCACCACCGTAGCAGCAATAGCAAGAAGATAAATGCAGATAAGAAGGCAACAGTTCAAACTCAAGATGAACTTAAACCAAATTCAAATGATTAGATAAAAATTGTTTTTATTTTATTTTTTATAGGCAATCAAGCTACTTTATAGAAAAGTGTGAGGTGCCCCTAAGTACACCTGAAGTATACACAAGGACACTAAGAAACAAAAGCAAATAATGATTAGATTACAATTGTAGATTTGTAACAGCTGTCAATGTGATGCTTAAACTAAAGAATCAATAACATTCAAAGGAATCAATTCAAGTCATGCATAAACTAAAACTCTTTATGGTATCATAACACGCCTACTAAATGTCATTTTTTTTTTAATCCTCTGTTTCTTTGTGGTTTTTCTTCAACACCTTACCTGCTATTTATCATGATTCAGCCCTTGCATCATGTCCACAGTCCCCTCTTGATCATTGTCCAGTTGTGCCAACTGCACCAGTGCAGCCAATGCACACCAGAGCTCGAAATAACAACTTCAAACCAAAGCCAGTGTTTGATGGCTTCATACAGTACCCTAAGCCAAGGCCCTCACTGTCTCCACTTCAGGTCCCTCCTCCATCGAGCCCACCTCTTTTTTTTCATCTTCCAAGCATGCTGAATGGCGACAGGCCATGAATGAAGAATGGAACTTGGAATCTTGTGCCTCCACGGCCTAACATGAATTTGGTGGGTTGTAAGTGGGTTTTTCAAATAAAAAGAAGGGCTGATGGTTCAATTAAGTGTTACAAAGCTTGTCTTGTCGCTGTAGGTTTTCATTGACAACAAGAATGATTACGAGGAGACCTGTAGTCCTGTTTTAAATCGGTTCCCATTTGATTGGTATTGTCTCTTGCCATTTCTTCAAACTGGCTCACTCGTCAACTTGATGTCGAGAATGCTTTTCTTCATGGAGTCTTTGAAGAAAAATGTTTTCATGACTCATGCCCGGGCTTCGCTTGCCCATCTTTCCCTGATCGTGTTTACCATTTACAGAAGGCACTTTATGGCCTTAAACAAGTTCCTCGGGCTTGGTTTTCACGGCTGAGCGCTCGACTATTGGAATTAGAATTTCCGGGCTCTAAATCAGATGCCTCTTCGTTTGTGTGTAACAGTGGCCGGTCTCCTATATACATTTTAATCTATGTTGATGATATATTTATAACTGGGCCTGAGTCTTTGTCAATCTTAGCTTATTTGCAATCTATAGAAGGAATTTGCCTTGAAGGATGTGGGGACTCTTCATTATTTCCTTGGCGTCGAGGTGTTATTTGATCAGCAATTTTTCTATCCCAACACCGGTACATCACCAAGCTGCTACGTAAAAGTAACATGCTTGGTGGCAAGGGGATTTCTTCTCTCATGTCATCGTCAACGTCACTCTCTCAATTCACGAGTGATTCTTTTTTTGATGAGACGCACGTGTCGTTGGACTTCTTCATGGTTGCTTCGTGCAACCATCCAAACTCCACATGTCATCTTCAAGCCTTTTCTGATGCAAAGCGAGCTGATTTCCTAGACGACCATCCCTCAACCAGCAGTTATTGTTTATTCCTTTTCATAATCTCATTTCATGGAGTTCTTGTAAACAAAAAACTGTTTCCCACTTCAGCATTGAGGCTGAATACATGGTCATTGAGGTTTCCCTTCCTCAGTCACCTGTGCTCTGGTGTGACAACAAGGTGCACGGAAAATCCTCTATTCCATGTATGAACAAAGCACATTTCCATTGATTATCACTTCATGCAAGATCAAGTCTCAGATTGCCGATACATTTACTAAACCAGGCCAAGTTCACTTCTCGTAACCTCCTGTTTGATGTTGAGTGGCTTATTGAGACATTATCCAATACGATGGATAACGAACCACCTGAGATGAGGAACTAGAGGTGATGTAATTATGTGACAAACATTTCTATTGATACATTCTTTTTACTTTTGAATGTTGAGGTTGGTAATGGTAATTATCAGGTTTTTCTTTTGTCTGAGGCTATGTGATTTAATGATTTTCCATTTCTATGGATTAAAGGTTATTTCAAATGCTAAGTGAAAGCAAAGTAAAGGCTCTTTTAGCTTTTAGGAATCTAGAAGATTTAATTTGTTGGAAGTATAAGGCCGATATAACTTTATTGTGTAATTGCATTGGTTTGATGCCTCATTTTATTATAAATGCGTCTATCTTCCTGACATTGCAGACTGATTGGGAAGGGGGCTACTTTCCTCTTACCCTCCAATTCAGTGAAGACTACCCTAGCAGGCCCCCAAAGTGCAAGTTTCCACAAGGTTTCTTCCACCCAAATGTCTACCCATCTGGAACTGTGTGTTTGTCAATCCTCAATGAGGACAGTGTAAGTACTCAACATTGCCATTGCATGTATTTGCAGATTGTGCTTCTTAGTGCACACATTTGACTAAGAAAAATTGCAGTTAACTGATCTCTTAATATTGTTTTCAGGGGTGGAGACCAGCCATTACTGTAAAACAAATTCTAGTGGGCATTCAGGATTTGCTGGACCAACCCAACCCTGCTGATCCAGCACAGACCGATGGCTACCAGCTCTTCATCCAGGTTTTTCCAATCCCACAAATCTCTAATTCTAGACTTCTTGTCCAAAATTTTTAGTCTTGCTAATTTGGAATTGTTGCTTCTATGGTCCCGTTTTGCAGGAACTAACTGAGTACAGAAGAAGGGTGCGGCAGCAGGCCAAGCAGTTTCCCCCTCTTGTCTAGCTTTGTGCTTGCTTTTGCTGGATATGGTTAAATTATTTTACTGGTTCCAGAATTACATGCTTAAATCTCTTTCTATGATTGGACAACCTCATTAGAGGGATTCTCGCTGTCTTTTAAACATGGCTATATCTTATAGTGGAGTTGCTGTTATGCATTCCATTTTGGCTGAAATGGATTAAAAACATCAATTGTCAGAGTTTTGTCACTGGCAAGTAAATTGAAACACTTGATTTCCTTGTTTTATATCACTCAAACATTCTGGTCTATTCCACTCTATTGTATCCATTTCTGCCTGTTTTGCTCATTTTAGCTGATGTTTGTGTTTCAGCTTTGGTATGCTTTTGTCAGAGAGCAAGGCCTTAGTCTTTTTTTCTTTTCTTTTCTTTCCTTCTGGGCTAGGCCTTAATAATTTGATTTGTGATTAAAAAAGGCCAATTTAATGTAAAGTAAGCCATGGGATTATAATGGAGTTTCTTGGACTAGGTTTTGATAAAAAAAAAAGCTCTTAGCAATTCCTCAAGATGGCATGCAGGATCCAGCTAGGTGGGTGATTTGCTTGGGATTTTAATAAATCACCCAATGATAATTTGAACCCCTACCCATTTGTCTTATTAGCTTGAGCCATTAAACTACATGCTATTTTTAGACATTTAGAAAATAAAATTTTTAACCAAAAGTTTATTAGCCTTTTAATCCCATGTTCTAAACTAAGGCCCAATTAAACGGGCCTACATATTCTAAGCCCATCACATTGGGCTCCGCCGAAAACTACTCAGAGGCCCAAAAGTAGTCCATATTGGCGACGAGGCAATCGGGTGGGTGCCCCCGGATAATTTGCACCCATTGGTTGTTGGAGCATCACGAAACCTCTGAACATTTCCCCTGCGCAGAGCTGAAGTTTTCGATACTTTCCGGCTGACCCACCCCTTGGGAAGGGAACCGGAGCTTGAGGACCGAACTGCCCCTTGTTCTCCGAGTAGATTTTATTCACAAAATAATATAATATCAATTTTATTTCGTATGGGCATCACGTTGGCGAACTTGGCGTAAGTCTGCTAATTAAGCATGAGAAGTTAGAGAAAAGGGTCGTATGGTATTTAAATATCATTTAATTAAACACCTATCCTAACTCCTAAGATTTGCTGATTTCCAAAATCTTTGGTTACCCATATTAATTATTTCCTGGTACAACTACGTGCGGCCCATTAATTCAATGTCTGTCAATTGCTTTTCATTTGGTTTTTATGTTAAACTCTCATTAGCCCTCTTCCTATGGAGTAGCTCTGGGACCATAGCTTATGAAATGAAGACCACTATCTCTCCTTGTGCAGACATGTTAAAAATAAAATAAAATAAAATAAAAAACTTTCATTAGCCTTGTGTTAAAGGGACGTGATGCTTTTTATTCTCATTGAACATAAAACGGACAAATTATTTTATGTTTTAAATTTTAAATGACGTGACAACATATTCACCATGTGACAATGTATATGCTCAAAAAGCTTGCACTCCATGATTTTCGTCATTAGAGCGTGCCCATTGTTTGTAATTAGACCACGCTAATTAAGGCTTTGATTCCAATTGACGTAGCTGAAGCGATAAAAATGAAGAAAATCAGGGTCTTCAATCCAAAAACTCTTAACAAGCTAAAGAAAATAGCTTTGTGAAGAGATAAAAGTCGAAATTGTATTATGCCAAAACTTGTGTTCTTCACTACAACAACGTTGTTCATATATATATATAACAATAGTCTAATGTCCAAGGAAGGCAAGAAAATTTCTTGAAGATGGAAAACTAGAGAAAATACAGAAAGTTCTAATGCCATAAATAAGTCAAAAATCGGTGAGCAAATTGAAGAACATCGAGAAAATCGATCGCTCTGGTATCCTGCTTCAATTCCCCTGTTTTTCTATGAATGGGTGCATTAATAGCTTTGAATATTTGCATGCCAAATTGCCCATGCAAGACAATGGTTCATATGAACGATCCATAAACGTATTTTACAACTACTTGTTAATGCCATCACCTTCTCTTTGATTACAAAAATACATTATTGGTGATACAACAAAAATTACAACTTGAACAAACAATAAATAGTGTCTTGATATTCACAAGGAACAAATACTCCTTTCGGGACAAAATACATTAAGAAAGAAAGGGTTGAATACCAAAAAATAACAAAACAAGTTTGCCCACTGCAGCTGTCGGAGATGAGCAAGCCAATGAGGTCCCAAAACATCTTCATTTGATGATGTAACAGAAAAATGTAACTCCAAAATTTAGTTAATTTTTTTTTTTTCCTTCCTTTCTTTCTGAGCAGTTGGTTCAAGTTTGATTGTTGAACCACCCAAACCCATGTTTATCTTCTGCCATGTTCCAAGACAATTTCAAATAGTTCCACCTCAGGATCATGGTCAGGAGCTTTTGCCTGTCTATTATTGCTGTTCTGGGTGCCTCTGATTGCAGATGCATGAAAGCTCTGGGAGTCAAATGTCATTGAGAAGAGATCGCTGCTGTCTTCATAGCCCATAGCAGCAGCAGGGGAGTTTAGAGGAGGGCGTATGAAGCAAGGATTTGATGTCCGTTGTGCATTTGCTGGCCCGTATCTGAACAGACTTTGTCCCATATTAACCACAACCAAAATCTCTGCGTTTGCTGCTAGAATTGGGTACAATGGAGTCCCAAATTCCTCTGACTTACAATGGACTACATGCAGCAGCTGTGAATCTACCGTGAAAAACACCTTCTTTTGTCTCGGATCAAACCCACAACCAATCACCTTTTCTGTTCTTCCCCATTCTGCTTCTTCTTCCGATTCAAACACAAGTTTTATCCCTGAAAGAAGAAACCCAACAAAAGATAAGTAATGTAAAAATACCCAATACTGTAACAGAGAAATTCAACAAAAAACAGAAAAGAATTTACCGTCAAGAAGGACAGAACCGTTGGAATTGAATCCGATGCTTCCTGGGTAGGTGCCGGGAAGTTTTGATGGAGTAGAGCCCCCTGTTGTGAGCCCCAATGACAGCTTCACTGCCTCATCTCTTTTGCTACTTTCTTCACCTTCCATCTTCAACTCTTCAACCTTGCTAATTTTTGCATTTGAATTATCTTGTATGAGTTTCATCTTCTCACCTTCCCTAACCTTGCCAACCGACCCATCATCATCGCTATGAGAATTTAGAATCGTGATTTCGAAATAGGCTTCTTGAGGGAAAGCAGAGTTGTTTCCCAAGGAAGGGCCTGGGAGAGGCAAAGATGTCCTGATAACAGACGCAGCATATGAAGAAGGTTGGCTTGTACTCACCCTTTTCAAACCAGAATTAAACCTTATCTTCTGCATGAATTCCGCCGATCCCTGAAAAACTTCCCAGATTATCTCAGCCTCTGCCTCTTTTCCATGATCGCCAACGGCGCATGACAAACCCAACACCGTTGATCTCGCCGGCGCTGACGTGTTGCCCGAGAAAGCGAATTGGGACCATCCATTCTCCACGGCGTCGTTAATTAGCGACGGATGATCAGCCCAACTGAACAGATGTTTCCCGGAAACCCCGCGAGGAAAAACATGCTGATTCCCTCTTCTTTTCCCGTCTGGATAGTAAGGTTGATGATGAACACTCGCAGCTTGGTGGACTCTAGAAATCCCATGAGTTGCTCGAAAGCTCAGAGCTTTTGCGGTGATCGTCTGAACCAAGTCTTCACGTTTTCTGAAACAGAGCCAGCGCCAGATGACGAGTATCAAAAGAAACGTAGAAACTCCGGCGGCGAAGGCCACCACTAAAACGTTTGTCAATCCATCCATTTCTTTCTCCCAATTTTGGCTCCTCTGAATATTTTAGTGTATTAGAAGGTGGAGAATTTTGAAGATTTTTTGTGGGATGGAAGAAAGGTATATTACGCAGAAGCGACAGAGAGGCGTGGACGACGACTGGTTCAAGAAAGTCAGGAGCGAGCGTGGTGTGTGAAATACAGTAAAGATGGCAGAAACGTTTTCAATACAGTGGAAGACTTTTTATAATTGTCTAAATTCTTTAATTAATTAATTAATTCAACGTGAAAATACGCGTTTCCATGATTCAGTTTTTGATTCTAAAGGATGAAAACAAGACGGCATAAGCAGTGCTTCTAGAAGAAAGCCAAAGGGTCCGAATTCTTGAACTCTAAAACTGGGGGCTTTCATGTTGTCGTCTTTTCCATCTTGTTTCCTATTTTTGTTGTCTGTCTTTTGGGTTTTGTGAGGGGACAGTGAGAGCATTTGGAACATCGCCAAACCGGCAACGACGGAGACAGTTAAAAAGTGTGAAAAGAAACGAGAGAAAAACGGAGGAACATGGGATCTTTTTGTTGTACGTGATGGTAGTTACTTGTCGACTGACAATTTATCCAATCTTATGTAACTAATATCATTTACCAATCAAGTACAGGAGATTCAACGAAGGACTATCCAATATCTGAGTGATTACTGTCTAACGTGACAATAAAAATTATTATTGAATGTTCTTAGAACAAGTAAAGATCATATAAACATTTTAATGTCTCATTGCATCATGGGCATTTTTCGAAATGAGTTACGATTTATATGAAGCGATCACAGTATAATAATGTATGCTAGCACTTTCACTCATTCAATTATCTCTCATTGAGTGATAGGTTTCCATACGAGGTGTTTGTTGGTAAAGGATAACGCCTATCATTTCAAGAATTGTGTTTCTCTCGATTGAGTTGCACAACTCTTGCAAGATATGCAACTATTGGGAAATAGTTGCAATAATTCAAAAGGTTCTCATTAGTTTTCCCACATGATTAATATATCCCCTAACAGAAATTACCACTAATCCTTTGCATTTCATTTTCCAAAAATGAGCTCCAAGAGCATATATAATATCTAGAGAAGGAAAACAAATTCCATATAAAAGATTTGTCGCACTAGAAACTTTAGTACAATAAGGGCATTTTAGTTTTAAATTAGTCACTTGTGTCTATTTAATACTATTCAACTTTATTTGTGGTGACACTTTGCTGAAAACACTGACTAAACTGTGTTTTTATTTTTATTTTAATGCAATAGTATTCGAAGGATCATTGTCATGGACTTCCAAACGTCCAAGTCTTTTTGGATTATAAATATTTCACTCAACCCCTTTCAATCTTTCTTTATTGTAGCAGTTCCCATTCTACACATAGAACAAAAATGCTTTTACAGATAAAACAAAAATGTTTATGCTAGAAATGAACAAAGCACCAGAAAATGTTGTGGATTTGGATATATGTGATGCTTCATATATGCCAACTCAGATTCAAGAAGAGTAAACTAGAGAACACCACCAAAGTTGGTTACTTAATCAATTTCTTTCATAATCAATTACAATTAAAAAATAGAAAGAGTAATCGATTATCTGAGTAACTGATAAGTGATAACAATCCCGTGCCCAATAAGCTTTATGAAAATATATAATTAGGATGGATGAATGATGATCCTTTTTGTATTGGGAATATATGCGAAAAAAGTGCCTATCATACATAATTTTAGTAATAATTGCCATAAATCAAGGAGCAAATTATTAAATTGAAAATGAAAAGGCAAAAGATTCTAAATTTTGAAAATTGCAAAAGAAAAAAAGATGCCATATTGTCCTAATGGTAGGGAACTGGTGTTACAAGATTCATGTTTAAATTCTGTGTCTTATCTGAATATAATCGTACATCGGTAGTCTAGCCAAGAATACCTAAAAGAAAAAAAAAAAGAAAAAGGGTGACTTTTTGAAGGTGCCGATAAACGATACTCTAATGCTTAAGTTAGTAGCTAGAGGGTTTTTGGGGAAGACTAGGAGAAGCAAGAGAATGAGAAGGGAAAATTGGGCATACCTCATAATAAGGTTCGTCTCCTTTACTTATAGGAATGACATCATTATTGCAAGTCCAAATGTGCAAGGCCGTTAATGATGGGATGCCTTTCCCTCTATGGTCCCTCTTTCCATATATCCATCGGTTAGGCGTCCGATGGTCAAGGGATCGTCGGCCAGTGAATCTCTTGATAGGCTGATTGGTTCTTGGGAAAACAATATTTAGTGACACTCCAGAGGGGGACTATGTTTGTCGGTGACGTGGATAAACTTTCTTGGACTCCTCAGATAACAGGCTTCGTTGGATATGAGTAGGCCCTTAGGGATCTCTAGTAAATGGTATCACCAACAACTATGAAAACTTTTTTTTTTTCTTGGAAAGTTCACGTATCTTTTTAAAATTATCACAAAATTGACAATGTTACACCCAAAATTTCAATTATGACAATGTTCTCTCAAACTACAAAAAATTTGTCGATGTTCCTCCCAATGAAAAAGGTACCCTTAGCAAATTATGACAATGTTTCGACCGGGTCTTGACAGTGACCTTGTCGGGTCCCCACGAGTCTTGACCAGGTCCAAGAAGGGTCCCGGTGAAGTCTTGACGCAGTTTTGACTGAGTCTCGATGAGTCCTGATCAAATCCAAGCGGGGTCCTGACTACATCTCGACGGTGTCTTGACTAGGTCTCGATGGTGTCTCGGCCAAATCCCAATCAAGTTTCGATAGGGTCTTAACTGGATCCTAACGGTGGCCTCGTGAAGTCTTGGCGGGGTCCCAGCAACGTTCAGGTTGGATTTGTTGATTTAAGAATGAAATCCTCAAACTTAAAAAATAGTTTACTGTTTTCAAAAATTAAAACCATTTTACGGAAATTAAAGAGGTTTTTTTGGTCAAACTAAAAATATTTTTCTTGAACTATTATTTTTCATTGCACCAAACACCTAAAAAAATATTTTTTAAAAATTATTATACACCAAAACAAACGAAGCCTAATGTTAAAAAATGTGGAAGCAGGAGGAAAGAATATGTGCCATAATTTTTCAAAAAACAAGTAAAGTCTACGATTTTTGGTTTGCCTAGTCGGCACAAACAAACAAATTGAGTTAACGATTTTTCTGAACAAACAAGGATAGGCACGGGCGACGAACTTTCTGACCGAATAAGTCAAGACTCAATGCGACCGTCATCTTTTTTTAACAAAGGGATCGAACGGGGTAGGAATGGAACCGCAATCTTATTATTGTAAAAGAATTGAGATGTCTTCCGATTGAAGAGAAATTAAAGATTTTTTAATTGTTAACCGTGATTCTTTATTTTAAATTTAATAATTTATAAAATGCTAGCTGTTTTTGTATAACTATGCATTAAATGTTGACTTTTGTTTTACATAGGTTTAAATGATTTTATAGACCATTAGATTTAAAATAAAGGGTCACGATTAACAATTGGAGAATCTCCAATTTTTCCCCAATTAGAGGGGATCCAGATCCAAATGGGTTAATTAATGTTGTTAAGTACAAATTAGTCCGATGCAATTAAGTGATTGCATTTAAACGTGTGCCCCATGTTACTTGGAGCACTAACACGCAACTTAATGGTGATTAAATTCTCAAATAAGAATTCTTGAGAAAAGGCCTGTCCATTTAATTTTTAAAAAACTTAGAAGATATTTGTGTCACACCCTTACTCTAGCCCATGTTTACCATGTGAGTTGATCCAAAGTGTTTAGCTCTATACACCAACCATAATTTAAAATTCCGTGATTTTAGCATAACATAATTTTTTGCTAAATAAGCTATTTACATAGCATTAACCATAATTTTTTATTTTATTTTTATGACCAAGAAATACTCCGACTTCGTTGTCGGGCTGGTCAAAAAAATTGCTTGTACCCAAGACAATTCAAACCTTAGACCTGATAGAATGCTACCAAGACCAAGATCTTTACCACTTGATCTAACTCCTTGGGGTTAACCATAATTTATTTAATAAATATTTGCATGATTTTAACCTCAGTTCATGAAACTTTTCATTCATTGACCACTAGACTATAGAAAAGCAACATTACATGATGTTAACTCTTGGATTTCAAGACAAAAACATGCCAAAACCCTAAATAAGAGACCAACTTTTGAGACAATAGTGAAAACCTATATGTTTTTGTAGAAAAGATTTTTAAGAACTATGTAATGGTCTAACTAGTGATGGTTTTTGTGAGAGTGCTTTAAGATCTTATACCCAAAGTTCATGGCTTGTTAAATGATGTGAAAGGTGTTTTTAAAATGGGTAATGAACATGGATTCTTAGGTCATATCATAAACTTTTATGGCCAAAAATCTCATATCAAATGGTTCTTTTGAGTGTTAAAGCATTTTTCTCTTAAATTGCATCAAGAACAACCATTGAATCAACTTTGAGATTTATCCAAAACATGTTTAGTAGGTTATTTGATCCAATTTTTTCAAGTGTTTATTCTTAATCATGTTTTGGTTTTGTTGGGCCAAATTGACTTGTGTAGTATGCTAGTTTAGGCCCATACTAGTTGGGCCAAGTCTTTTACAATCAAGTATTTGTTGCTAGTAGAGATTTGATTAGTATTTTCTAAGTATTTCAAATGAGTTTGTTTTCCAGTTTTAGTAAGCATGATAGTAGAAAACCAGCTTGAGATATAACTACTTTACAGCTTTAATATTCACCAAAAGAAAACTTCTCTCTCGTTGTGTTTGAATAAAAGAATTTCACCGCAATTTTCAACCAGAGTAAATTAGTTTATTGAATTCTCAAGCAAAAAAGAGTATTTTATTTTGAAATATTTTGTCCCCTGATCGTAGAAAAACAATTTTTAGCATTTTAACGTTTTCAGTTCAATAAAAGAGAGATACTTTATCAGAATAAAGAGGGCACACACCGCACACCAATTTAATTGGACTTTTTGTTTCCAAGAGGTAGCTCAATCAGCTGGGACCACGCCTAATGAAACGAAAGTCACTAGTTCAAATTCCCATCTCCCCTCTTATGCGGACATGTCCAAAAAAAAAAAAAAATAGTTGGGCTTTTACTTATTGAGTTGTTGACGCATAGTTTCACCTCTAAAATGTGTTACTTTTATAACTGTAGTTACTTACAACTCAGAGTGGCCTGACGAGGTAGTGCGATTTGACCCCTATTATTATTATTATTATTTATTTATTTTTTTTTTTTTTACATGTCCACACGAAGGGAAAGGGAGGGAGATTTAAACTAATGACCTCCATTTCATATAGATTGATATACTTTAGACAAGTTCAACTCTTATTAAAACTTAGAGTGACAGTGTATTTTTTGGTCCCAAATTATTTGGAGATCATTAGGTTAATTATGACAAAAAGTCGGCCAATGCTCTTTAATTAAGGCCTCAATTATGGTAAAAAAAAAGGTTAGTTAGTGCTCTTTAATTAAGGCTCCAATTACCATAAAATATAAATACAAAGAATTGAATTTTAAGATATTAAGACTTTAAAATAAAAGAAATATAAAACAAATGGAAAGTCACATTAATTGCACTCCTAAGACAGTTACTTAAGCCACTTACTTAACAAAATTGAGATTCCTAGAATTCTTTTTAAATTTGAGATTCTCAAATTCATAAATTTCAGCTGTCTATCTCATCCAAGCATCTAAAATAAGCTATGTTTCAGAATTTAATGAGGAAGTTACCTTATTAAATTTCTATCACTTAGCAGCTTCCTCATTAAGAAGAATTCTAAGGGATATCAATTTATAAATATTATAAAATAATATAATTATTCCACGTGGTGTTACACCTGTTCTAACGACAATAAAGGAAATTATGTTCTCAAGGGATAGTTCAATCATGAAAAAGAGGTCATTAATTTAAATTATTCTCTCATTCCCTAATGTGAACATGTCAAAAAAAAAAAAAAAAAAAAAAAACAATAAAGGAAATTATTGTCCTTTTCCTCCCATCTAACGACAAAGTCGTCAAAAAAGGAAATTATCTCTCCCAACAGCAATAGTCTATCTTTTTAAATAACCTACGATGACGCAAACATTTATCCCCTTCTTTACGAAATCTTTAATGAATAGGTGGCTTTTAACGGAATTGAATCTTCGATCATTTGAATTAGTGAGAATTCAGTTATATATATATATATATATATATATATTAGAGATAGATATGTGGATCAAATATAATTAATCGGATCTCTCAAATTCATTTGAACTAAAGATAGTCTTAATTTACCAAATATGAGATGAATTTTTATTGAATTTTAATCCAATGATGGCTTAAAAGCCAGGTGTGTGAAAATAAGTAATGCTACAAGTCATTTTTGTGTCTCTCTAAGAATAACGTGGCTCTTAAAATCACCATTAGACTTGTGATTTATCATTATTAGATTTTAAATATCACTTTATTTTTGGAAGGATACAAGAGTAATACTATAGAGACTTTTAGAATTACTCGTTTGAAAATAAGTGTCAAGAAGTGAGTAAGTGTAGCATTACTCCTCTACGACCTTGAAGATAGTTGTCCCATGACCATTGAGCACTACGTTGGACCCTTTGCTCAGCACAGCCCATCCGCTCTCATTCTTGTAGGAAACCAGTTTCTAGATTTCCACTGTCACAGCCGAGTCGGTGTCGGTTAATAACAGATGGATGTCAAGAAATTAACTTGTGTTAGCAACGTTGATTTCAAACATGAAGAGAGTAAGACAATTCTTCTTAATTCACGCATTAATTGTTCAGCCATGACAGGATTAAACTATTGACAAACACTTCATACATAACTTGTTTATATATAAATTAACTCTTTGTTTATATATTAATTATGGTCTTTGTTTAATGTATGGTGCTAGTTATCTATATCTATATTATATATATACCAGTACTTTTTTTTCTCGATCTCCACAATGCTGAAATTCTTGTTTGTTTTATCAGTTATGGAAATGAGGCTCAAATCAAAGGCTACTGTCAGTATTTCTTTTTTTGGATGGTAAGAATATATTAGTTAAAACAAATTTCATAAAACAAGTAACCGTATCTTTAAAATCTGTTATTTTTTTTGACACAGTTAATATCATATACCAGAGCTGGAAACAAATTATACAGTCTGTAATATTGCAAACTGGAAAGTAATTAATATAAAATGAAACCATATATCTTGCTTCCAACATAGCAGAAGAGACATCCCGACAAAAAGGATGTTTCTCTCCTTGTTCTTCTGCTTAGCATTCGTTGCTAATGTGAAGGTTGGAAGATGTCAACCTAACAGCATATTTCTGTTGGCCGGACAAAGCAACATGTCCGGTCGAGGAGGCAACCATAACGACACCAAAAACATCGTCAGATGGGACGGCAAAATCCCTCCGGAATGCGCCTCCAACAAAAACATCCTCCGACTAAATGCAAACAAGACCTGGGTTCCCGCCCATGAGCCTCTCCACAAGGATATTGATGTTTTGAAGACCTGTGGGATCGGACCCGGGATGCCTTTTGCGAATGAAATCTTGTCTAAAGTGCCGACCTTTGGGACCATTGGTCTGGTGCCCTGTGCTATAGGAGGAACCAGGATAGCGATGTGGGGTCGGGGGACTGTACTAAACAACCGGCTGGTGGATAGGGCAAAAGCCTCCTTGAATGGCGGTGGGAAAATTCGAGCGCTGCTTTGGTTCCAAGGTGAGAGCGATACGTCGGATAATGATTCCAAGTTATATAAGGGCAGATTGGAGAATTTCATCAACAATCTCCGACAGGATCTCAACATTTCTAACCTTCCCGTAATCATGGTACGGATTTTTATTTATTTTTGTTATTAAAAAGTTGTCATATATTATACATCAAAATGTTAGCTGAACTCCTTAGTGTTTTCTTTTGTGTCTTCTGGGTCTTTAGATACATATATATTATTTTTTTAAAACCAAGTGAGATAAATAAGATATAGTTTCTTTAGAGTCATATTTTATAGCATTTTTTGCTGCTTCACTAAATTCATTTTTTTTGGTTATTTTGATGAGGCAATTTGATGAAAGTGGCTAAAATCTTCTATTTTCAGCCTCATCATTTTAATCCAAAATAAAGGGAGAGTAAACAGTACTCACTAATGATAGTGAGTACCATTTGGTCACTCACCAAATGAATATGAAATAATATAAATTTTTATCTCTTTCCCTATTATTCTTTGAATTTTTTTTTTTTTTTTTTTTTTTTTTTTTTTTTTTTTTAAGTTGGTTTTACCAATAAAACAAAGGGTTAAATACTAAAAACCCCCTGGGGTTTAAAATCTTTATTTTTTGCTCCGTAAGTTTTTATTTTTATCACAGGAGGTATTTGTGGTTTTCATAAAGACGGAGATGGTACATCCATTAAAATTCTATTCAAAACTTAACGGAATACCACGTCAGCACCAATCAAATTGTGCCACGTGTTCTATAATTAATTTTTTGATTTTTTTTAAAGAATTAAAAATATTAAAAAATTATATTTAATTAAATTAAATTTTTTTAAAAAAAGGTTAAATACTAAATACCCCATGAGGTTTCACAACTTTATTTTTTTTTCCCTAGAGTTTGATTTTTATCACAGAAGGTCCATGTGGTTTTGATAATAGACCAAATTAGTCCTCAATCAGTTGACCGTCAGTTGACTTAACAGAATTTCATGTGGACCAATCAAATGTTGACACGTGACACTTACTTAATTTTTTAAAAAAATAAAAAAATAAAAAAATGTATTTTTTTTTTTTTAAAAAAAAAAAAGGAAAAAAATTGGGGGTGGTTCTTGGCCATTTGGGGTTGGCTCGGCCACCCCCTGGGTGACCAAGGGGGTGGCCGAAACCACCCCCAGTGGGTACTGGGGGTGGCCGAGCCACCCCCATGGAGCCTCGGCCACCCCCAATGGTGGTTGGGGGTGGTTTCGGCCACCCCCTTGGGCACCCAGGGGGTGGTCGGCTAGATGGGGGTGGCCTGGCCACCCCCATGGCCAAAGGGGGTGGCCGAGCCACCCACAAATGGCCCGATCCACCCCAAATTTTTTTCCTTTTCTTTTTTCTTTGTTTTTTTTTTTTTTTTTTAATTTTAAAAAAATTAAGTAAGTGCCACATGTCAACATCTGATTGATCCACGTGAAATTCCGTTAAGTCAACTAACGACCAACTAACGAAGGACTAATTTGGTCTATTATCAAAACCACAGAGACCTCCTGTGATAAAAATCAAACCCTAGGAAAAAAAAAATAAAGTTGTGAAATCCCAAGGGGTATTTAGTATTTAACCCAAAAAAAAAAAAATTATATTCTTCGCTTGGACCGACGCCTGCTGCGCCTGCTCTTTCTTGTCGGCCAAGAAGCCGTTCATAATCTGGGATCCCCACCGCAACGTTGAAGGGTTGCTATTGCCTTTGCTGTTTTCGAGGCTTTTTGGAATCGGAACACCTAACAGAAAACTGTTTGTGCAATCCGAAAATCTATCCAACAGAAACCATCAGATTTTTATGCCCCGGATACAAATACAGACAAATAAGTAAACATTCACACATTCAGTAATGAAGAGTTCTTTCAGAAAAAGCCCTTTTCGTTGTTTGATCTCTTCTACACTATTTATGCGTTGAGGAAAAGGGTGTTGCCTGTTGGCCTTAAAACATGCTAAAAAGTGCGCTTTTCATAAAGAAGAGAATGGCTTAAAACAGGGGATTTTGGGGAGGGAGGAGGGTGGGGGTTTTGAAGTGGGGGAGGTGGAGCTGGTGATTGTTCTTTGAATGGGAAAGTGTGCTGACGGCTCCAATCTGCTCCAAAGGCTTCCGGCCAGATGGGGGAATTGAAGGGTTCAAACCTTAGAGAGGTTTTTAGTATTTAACCTTAAAACAAAATATTTAAAGTAGAGATATATTTAGAGAGTTTCATATTTAGTGATTTTGAAGTAGCAAGCTTTTGTTTGCAGGTAGCAATATGCTCAGCAGATCAAGGACCATATATGAATCGTATAAGATCTATTCAGCTGAATTATAATGATACATATGTTAAGACTGTTGATGCCATGGGATCAACCTTTTTAAAAGATCAGAAGCACTTGGATACCAAGTCCCAGATTCAAGTCGGTCACAAACTAGCCGCTGCATTTCTTTCCTCTTTTGATGGTCTTCATCCACAGTACTAGTCGATGTCTCGCTATATATGGAAAAAAGCATTTGTATTTTTTAGTCGTATTGAATGTTAATACATTCAAATTCAATAAATTTAACTAGTACTTTCTTTGTTAGTGTTTGGTAAAGAATATATATATATATATATATATATATATATATATAGAAGTGTTATAACGTGACACAAAAGTGAAAGTAATTTGAAGTGTTTTGTAAATGTTTTGTGTTTTGAATTGTTTTATAATATATATAGATTTTTTTTTTTTTAAATTCCCATTATATATATATATATAGTTAAACTTTCTAGTTTCTATCTCGCCCTCTACTAGAGTCACAGACATGGAGACTAATCTCCATAATCGCGGTGGTCGGTTGAGGGAGGAGAGGTTGAAGAAAGAGAATAGACAGAAATTAAGAAGGGTGTAATTGAACAGTAAGAAAATTCTATCCAAAAATTGAGAGAAAAACTAACGAGTTCAGGGAGTAAGAACAAACCAAAACTCAAGTTTTACAATCATGAAATTAAAAACTGAGGTATGTCTTATATATGAAAGAATAATAAAAGGAGTCCACAAATTTTTATAATGGTAACGTAGGTTTAATCAATTATTAGATAAATTATTGTTCAAAAAATTATTAAAACATTGTAAAATAATTATAAAATAAAAAAGTAATAAATAACACTACTCTAATAATTAGGTAATCTTCCTTCCTCAATTACGTACCCATTCAAATCCATCACCAGACTTCCATCCCAATGCCAAACCATAATATGCGCCTCCAACAGCGTTTTATTCTCCGCGGCCTTCGATATTGACATGGTCAAGAACAAGCATGTCATTTGTTTTTGGCATCAATCTCGGATGATGTGGAGTGACACGTGCCATTTTGTCATCATTTTAGTGCTCACATGGCATACTAATAAAATCCGTCAAATGTTTTGACGAAATTTGATTGTAAAAATTAAATTGTTATTTTGACCTACCCCGTTGAGCTATGAATTAGTTTTTATACCGCAAGGAGCGATTTATAATTTAAGTCAATTACATGAATTGATTTTGCATTTATCCTTTTAAAATAAGCCCAAAAAAATAAAAAAATAAAAATAAATAAAAAAAAACCTCAAGGAATGCCCAAAACACCATCAATAGGCCCAAATGCCTATATATAAAAAGTGGTTATCAACTAGTGCTTATGGGTTCTCATAACCGCTTATCACCTAAGCGAAGTGGTTGTATTTATTAAAATCTAATAACTAGATTAAGTAGTATTTGGTGGTCTTAGGCTTATTTCAACCCCAAAAGCTAGCTCAAGAGGTGAGGCTTTCCCTCACACTTATAAACTGACCAACAGCTCTTTTCATAACCGATGTGGGATAACCCTAACAATCTCCCCCTCACACATCGAGCCCTAGGTCGGAGCAACGACAACCCGTTTCTCCCGTAGATTGTTAGGCCAAGACTTGTTGGTAAACCTAGACTCAGATACCAGTATTGGATGGTCTTAGGCCTATCTCAACCCAAAAAACTAGCTAATGAGGTGAAGCTTCCCTTCATACTTATAAACTAATCACTAACCCCTTCCACAACTAATATGGGATAACCCCAATAGGTAGTTCCGGTTAGCAGTTAGAGCAATAACCGCTAATCGTAACTAGTTGTACATGCCTAGCATGTGAGTTAGGTCCAAAGTATTGGACATAGATGTACATGTTGTTGATATTGGGCCTAGATAGCTTAGTAAAAATTAGATCTAAGCCTTTAAAAAAAAAAAAAAAAAAATCCAACTTTATCTCTAATGATATGAATGATTTAATGGTTTGATTCATGGCAAATGACATATAGGGCAATTGATTTAAACTTAAAATAATTTTTTGATAAATTAGGTGATTTGCTTACCATGAACCATAATTTATTTAATTAACCCTTGCATGATTTTAACCTTAGTTGATGAAACTTTTCATGCAATTGACCACTAGACTATAGAAAAGCGACATTACATGATTTTAACTCTAGGATTTCAAGACAAAAACATGCCAAAACCCTAATTAATTATGAGACCAAATTTTGACACGAGTGAAAACGCTTTATCCTTGTGAATATGTAGTATTCACAAGGAATCAAGAGGGAGAAACGAAGCAGGAGTGAGGGAGAACGAAATGGAGAAAAGCAGAACGGAGAGGGAGGATGGGCGTGAGAGATAAAATCAAGAGGGAGATTGAGAGAGAGAGAGAACAGAGAAGACGTGATTGAGAAAGAAAGTCGGAGAGCATTGACAGCAGAAGAGAGGGACAATTTTTCGAACAATAAATGAGTAAGTTTTGAATCATTATTTGATTTTGATTCTTGATCTTGGAATGGGTTTGTGTTTTTGGGTACTCTAGAGGATTTTTGATTAACTAATGGGTGGAGATTATGAGTTGTTTCTGGGTTGATTCATGGATGTAACAGAGTTTAATTATGGGTTCTCCATCTCTTGTTGTTTCAGTTTGGGGTGTACGTTCTTGGACTTGAATTTTTGGTATAAATCCTAGGTTTTCAAAAGGTTAATTGGTTGAGGTGTTGTTTACTGATTTGGCCATGTATGTGGGGTTGAGTTTAGTGAAGCACTGCATTGTCCGTCCAGATGGATACTCTTCCCGTCCAGACAGGGATCCTCTGAAATTGTTGCAAACTGCTCTGCCCTCTATTTTTTTTTTTTAATTTAAATTTTATTTGAAAAAATTTATATATATAATAAAAATTATATTTTAATATAAATATATATTTATTATTATAAATATTTGTTTGTAAAAATTATTATTTTTTTATAATTTTTTAAAGGGTAGTGACATTTGCACTGTTGAACAGTAAAAATGACGCTACCCCCTTTTCTAGTCTGTGCAATTTTTTTCATTTCAAAAACGTCACTAGCTAAAGGCACGTTACTAACCATATAGTGACCTTTTTTGGCTCAAAATGGTCACTATATGGCAATCATAAACTCCTATATTTTTGTAGTGTAGTAGAAGAGTATTTTTGTCTTTTCACTTTTTGAGGAGACAAAAATACCCCTCCACTATAACTAACTGGATATTATCCAGTTCAAATGAACTCGAGAGGATCATTGGAGCCGACGGACTGGTCTTGGTGATGGCAATGAAAGGCTGCAAACGGCATCCTTGAAAAAAACCGTTGTTTGCTTTCCGTGTGCGTCATATTGACTCTGAACCATTCATCACTTTTACCGCATATGTGCTGTTATTTCAATAACAGCGTAGAAGCCTAATCGTGAACTTAAAACCAACGAGAAAAAGTTTTTTCACTATCAAAGAGATAAATTCTTGTTTGTTTTATCAGTTTCGGAAATGAGGCTCAAATTGAAGGCTACGGTTAGTATTTATTTATTTTGGATGGTTAGAGAACATTCATTAGAACAAATTAATGTCATAAAACAAGCAACCTTATTTCTAAAATCTGTTATTTTGTCACACAATTAACACTATACCATAGCTGGAAACAAATTATACAGTCTGTAATATTGCAAATTGGAAGTTATATAGAAGTGAAGAGCCCTCTTGCTTCCAACATAGCACATGCAAGAGGCCTCCCGATAAAAAGGATGTTTCTCTCCGTCTTCTTCTGCTTAGCACTCATTGCTAATGTGAAGGCAGAACGATCTCAACCTAAGAACATATTTCTGTTGGGCGGACAAAGCAACATGTCCGGACGAGGAGGCAACTATAATGATACCAACAACATCGTCAGATGGAACGGCAAAATCCCTCCGGAATGCGCCTCCAACAAAAACATCCACCGACTAAATGCAAACAAGACCTGGGTTCCCGCCCATGAGCCTCTCCACCAGGATATTGATGTTTTAAAGACCTGTGGGATCGGACCCGGGATGCCTTTTGCGAATGAAATCTTGGCTAAAGTTCCGACCTTCGGGAGCATTGGTCTGGTGCCCTGTGCTATAGGAGGAACCAGGATAGCGATGTGGGGTCGGGGGACTGTACTATACAACCGGCTGGTCGATAGGGCAAATGCCTCCTTGAATTGCGGTGGGAAAATTCGAGCGCTGCTTTGGTTCCAAGGTGAGAGCGATACGTCGGAGGAGGATTCCAAGTTATATAAGAGCAGATTGGAGAATTTTATCAACAATCTCCGACAAGATCTCAACATTTCTGAGCTTCCCGTAATCATGGTAAGGATTTCTATTTATTTTTGTTACTAAAAAGTTGTCACATCTAAGTGTTGGGGTTATCCTACATCCATGGTAGAAGGAGCTAGTGGTGACTTTATAAGTGTAAGGGAAAACCTCACCTCTTGAGCTAGCTTTTTAGGTTAAGATAAGCACAAGACCATCCAACACTAGTTTTAGAGCTCAGCTTTACCAACAAGCATCAGCCCAACAGTTCACTCGAGAAACAGGTTGTTGCTGCTCTAACCTAGGGCTCAGGGTAAGATAGGCCCCAGAACACCCAACACTAAAATCCAATTTTTGTAGACATATGTATTGATTTTTGTCTTTTTTTTTTTTTTTTTTTGAATTTCAGTTTTGAACATGACATAAATCTTATATGGCTTTGTGCCACGTAAATAAAAGTTGAATCTTAAATAGAGCCCAGTTGAACCCTTATCATATCTTTTATATATATAACTTACCCACACCAAATAAAAGTGCCCATATAGGTAGGGACTGTTCTAGAGGGGTCATGGTCTTAACATTTTTCTTGCAATCTTGTAAACCAAAAAATCAAAAAATTATTAATCATTTCAGTAAATCAACTAAAAAAAATCAATGATTTGATTGTGTACAAAAATGTTCTATTTATAGATCTTAAAGATGATTTGAATTTATTCTAATCTAAGTCAAATCCCCTAAACCTAGGATAATAAAATATAATCTAACAATAGGCTGTCCCAAATCTCCCCATTTTTTTTAAAAAAATTGTGTACTTGTGGATGGACGTTTTGTGTGCAGGTTGGAATATGCTCAGCAGATCAAGGACCATATATGAATCTTATAAGATCTATTCAGCTGAATTATAATGATACAAATGTCAGGACTGTTGATGCCATGGGATCAACCTTTTTAGCAGATCACAAGCACTTGGATACAAAGTCCCAGATTCGCGTCGGTCAGAAACTGGCCGCCGCCTTTCTTTCCTCTTTTGATGGTCTTCATCCAAAGTAGTCGATGTCTCGCTATGTATGGACAAAGCATTTATATTTTTTAGTCGTATTGGATGTGAATACATTCAAATTCAATAACTTTAACTAGTACTTTGTTTGTTAGTGTTTGGAAAATAATTTTTGTATTTTTTATTTGTGAAAGTGTTAATTTTATAAAGCGAGATAAAAGTAAAATTAATTTGAAGCGTTTTATGGATATTTTGTGTTTGGGATTGTTCGTTAATATATATATATATTTGAACTTTTATTATGATGGTTTTTTTTTAAATCCCTATAGAGTTAATTTTCTAGTTTCTATCTTGCCCTCTACTTGAGTCACAGTCATGGAGACTAATCTCCATCATCGCGGTGGTCAGTTGAGGGAGGAGAGGTTGAAGAAAGAGAGAATAGACAGAAATTAAGGAGGGTGTAATTGAACACTAACAAATTTCTATCCAAATATTGGGAGAAAAAGTACTGAGGTCCGGGGAGTAAAAACAAACCAAAACTCAAGTTTTAAAATCATGATCTTAAAAACTGAGGTATGTCTTATGAAAGAATAATAAAAAGAGTGGTAACATGACAGTTCCAAATATCAATTATTAGATAAATTATTGTTGAAAAAATTATTATTCTTTAAGATTACCATGCCAACATCGTAAAATAATTATAAAATAAAAAAGTAATAAATAACATTACTCCAATAATTAGGTAATCTTCCTTCCTCAATTACCCATTCAAATTCACCACCAGACTTCCTCCCCGATGCCAAACCATAACATGTGCCTCCAATGACGTCGTATTCTCCGCTGCCTCTGATATTGATATGGTCAAGAACAAGCATGGCATTTGTTTTTGGCATCTATCTCGGATGATGTGGAGTGGCACGTGCCATTTTGTCATCATTTTGGTGCTAATGTGGCACATTAACGGAATCCGTTAAATATTTTGACGAAATTTGATTGTAGAAACTAAATTGTTGTTTTGGTTTACCCCGATAACCTCTAAATTAATTTTTATACTGTATGAAGCAATTTATAATTTAAGTCAACTACATAGATTGATTTGGCATTTATCTATTTAAAATAAGCTTAAAAACAAAAAAAACAAAAACAAAAACAAAAAAACACCTTCAAGGAATGCCCAAAACACCATCAATAGGCCCAAAAGCCCATATATAAAAAGTTGTTATTAACCGCCAGTTATGGGTTTTAGTAACTGCTAGCTAACCACCTAAGTGGAGTAGTTGTGGTTATTATAATCCAATAACCGCCTTAGGTGGCTGCGTTTAGCGTTAGAGCTAATATCCATTAATCGCAACTGGTTGAACATGCTTAGATAGCTTAGTAAAGATTAGATCTAAGCCTTTTAAAGAGACAATAATTTCTTCTTCTTTTTTCTTTTTCTTTTTTAATGATATGCATGATTTAATGGTTTGATTCATGGCAAATGACATATAGGGCACTGGATTTAAAATTCCTTGATTTCAACTTAACATAATTTTTCGATAAATAAGGTGATTTACATACCACTAACCATAATTTATTTAATTAACCCTTGCATGATTTTAACCTTAGTTCATGAAACTTTTAATGCAATTGACCACTAGACTATAGAAAAGCAACATTACATCATCTTAACTCTTGGATTTCAAGACAAAAATATGCCAAAACCCTAAATATGAGACCAACTTTTGAACTTTTCACACAAGAGTGAAAACTTTTTATCCTTGCGGGAAAACTACTTTACTGGTTTTCTCAAAAGCCTATGTGTTTTAAGGTGGGGCGGCTCGTCAACCCATTTGAATTGGCCGCCCCAAAAAAACCTTTAAGGGTGACTAAGCCACCCTATTTGATTTGGGAGTGACTTTATGAGTTTCAAGAGTAACCAATTCACTCTCAAAGACCTAGAGGTGCAGATGTGCGGTTCAACAACCACTCCCATTTTATAAGTTTAAAGTTTAAATTTATCTTTTTTGTTTTTGTTTTTATATTTTTATTTAATTTTCATCGGGGCTTGTGAGTTATTTAACCTATATATTTTTGTAGAATTGATTTTTAAGAATTAAGTATGTAATGGTCTGACTAATGATGGTTCTCATGAGAGTGATTTAAGATCTTATACCTAAAGTTCATGGCTTGTTAAATGATGGTGTTTTTAAATTACAAGTTGTGCTTTTGAGTATGTACATAATTTTGAATGCCTAGGCAAATTTGGCAATCGCCTAAGGCTTCAGACATAAATTAGCTACAAATAAGTCTAATAAAGTGACATGCATGTATTCCTAAAACAAGTGAAAAGTACACGCTTTCTTATTAATGCTATTAAAAAAATATATGAGAACTACATGTTATTAAAAAAACATGTGCTTCTCACATGATAAGAGATACATGGTAATTTATTAGAGTAATGATACAATGCACGCCTGGCGTGCATTAACAGTGATGCACGCCAGGCACAAAATTTTTTTTTTATTATTTTTTTAAAAAAAAAAAAAAAAAAAAATTTTGCACTGGCGTGCGTGGGCGTGCCACGCACGCCAGGCGTGCATTGTATCATTACTCAATTTATTATATTGGTTTGTAGGAATTAGCTACAAACGGGTTTGTAACTAATATTTGAGAAATGCTAGGACCAAGTATAGAAAACTTATTGACCCATAACATTTCTCTTTTTGTATTAAATTCTAAAATATTAAGACTTTAAAGGAAATGAGAAAGAAAAATGAAAAGTCACATTAATTGCACTCCTAAGGCAATTACTAAACTCATAATTTCACATGAACTTAAAACCAACACATTATATAAGTTTGTTTGGGATTGCGATTTGAAAATGTGATTTTTAAAAGCGCAGTCAAGCGTTTGTCAGACAAGCGAATTGATTTAAAATCGCACTTTTTGTCTATAAAATCGCAATGTCAGATGCACTCTAAAAAAGCTAAAAAAAATTATAATTTGTTTAGCAGTTTAGGAAATGAGGCTCGAATTGAAGGCAACGGTTAGTATTTATTTATTTTGGACGGTAAGAATACATTCATTAGAACAAATGTCATAAAACAAGCAACCTTGTCTCTAAAATCTGTTATTTTGTCGCACAATTAACACTATTACCATAGCTGGAAACAAATTATACAGTCTGTAATATTGCAAATTGGAAGTTATATATATAAAAGGGAAGAACCCTGTTGCTCCCAACATATAGCACATGCAAGCTAGAGACCTCCCGAGAAAAAGGATGTTTCTCTCCTTCTTCTTCTTCTTCTGCGGCTTAGCTCTCATTACTCAGGTGAAGGTAGAAGGATGTCAGCAACCTAAGAACGTATTTCTGTTGGCCGGACAAAGCAACATGTCCGGGAGAGGAGGCAACCATAACGACACCAACAACATCGTCAAATGGAACGGCAAAATCCCTCCGGAATGCGCCTCCAACAAAAACATCCTCCGACTAAATGCAAACGAGACCTGGGAGGAAGCCCATGAGCCTCTCCACAATGATATTGATTATTTGAAGACCTGTGGGATTGGACCCGGGATGCCTTTTGCGAACGCAATCTTGGCCGCCAAAGACCCGAGCCTGAGGAGCATTGGTCTGGTCCCCTGTGCTATAGGAGGAACCAGGATAATAGAATGGTCTCGAGGGACTAGATTATACCGGCGGCTGGTGGATAGGGCAAAAGCCTCCTTGACTTGTGGGGGCAAAATTCGGGCGCTACTTTGGTACCAAGGTGAGAGCGACACGTCACGGCATGATTCCAAGTTATATAAGGTCAGATTGGAGAAATTCTTCAACGATCTCCGACATGATCTCAACCATCCTAACCTCCCCATAATCATGGTACGTACGTACTCTTCACTCACAAGTCACAACTATAATAAATAAGAGAAATTCAGATATCTGTATGATGGTTATCAACTTTCTGGTTGCATGTCAGATATAATTAGAAGCGAAATACAAAGAGTCAAAAATGAAACTAGAATTCAGAAAAAACATCATTTAAAAAACTCTTTAGACATTCTCAATGGAGGAGCCGAATTGTACTTTTATCCAAAACAGTTAATCAAATTTGTAAAAAACCTCTCACATTGGATTAGCAAAAAAAAAAAACAAATGCAAAATAGATGTTTTATTAGATTAACCAAAAAAAAATGCTACATATAGCAACACATTTCTCAGGAGCCCTTTTATTTTTTTATTGTTTCTCTCACCTGTTTTCTCTTTTCCCAAAATTTTCTCCTGTTATTTCTCTTCCACATCTCTCTTTTTCCAAAATTTTCTCATACTATTTCTGTCTTCTCATCTCTTTTTTAACCCAAAGTTGAAAAATAGGATATTTAGGAAAAATACAATCCTTATAAAAAAAAATTAAAAAAAAAAATATTTAAATGATATAGATAAAAATATAACTAATCGGATGTATGAGGCATTTAAAAATTCATTAGCTAAACTAAATAAAGTGAGTTTCGAAGAGTCATTTTACATAAAAATTTGGCTCATTCATTGATAATGCTTTTAGTCAATGTTAAATATAGCTCTTGTTAGAACATTATTAAAACAGCTTCATCAAATTTTACTCAACAAAATAACTAAAAGTACATTTTTTTTTTCTATTTTAACTACTTACATTTTTAGAGCACCCTACTATCTTTACTATTTTAACAATTTAATTTCAATATTATTCCATTTAAATATTATTTGTCAAAGATTTATTTATTATTTCTTTAACTATTAAAAGTGGAGAGAAATGGAAAAGAAAAAGGGGAGAGGAAAACTATTTTTTATTCAATTTGTGGATGAAGAGAATAGCGAGTACTTCCACTCATCAATTTTTTTTTTTTTTTTTTCCATCAAATTGGCGAAGCTGAAAATGAGAGTTTTGAAGCATTTTTACCAAATTGTTTCACCAAAATAACTAATAAATAATTGGTGAGACTGCTAATAATGCTCTTAAACATCCTCTCCAAATATAAAGAGCCAGAGTAAAAGTTTTTTTTTTTTAATCTTATTTTTCATACCATTTGTCTTGTCATAAATGCCATATCAGCAAGTATGGCTTAAAGTTAGTTTTATGGTAATTGTTTTATCAATAAAGAATAATATTTAGTTAAAGTAGATAAATATTTAGAAAATTTAATGTTTAGTGGTTTTAAAAGTAGGTAGCTAAATCAACAAAAAAAAAAAAACTAAATAATGTACTATATATAGGAAAAAATTTTTAAAAAAATGTATATATAGGAAAAATAAAAAAATAATAAAAAAATGTGTACCTTTTGTGTGCAGGTTGGAATATGCTCAGCAGATCAAGGCCCATTTATGAATCGTATAAGAATTGTTCAGCTGAATTATAATGATACAAATGTGAAGGCTGTTGATGCCATGGGATCAACCTTTATAGCAGATCAGAAGCACTTGGACACCAAGTCCCAGATTCGCGTCGGTCAGAAACTGGCCGCCGCCTTTCTTTCGTCCTTTGCTCATCCCCACTAGTCCAACTACCAAAGATGTCTCGCAATGGAAAATGTATTTGTACTTTTTAGTCTGATGCTATTATATTCGCATTAAATTAATTAAACTAATACTATGTTTGTTAATTCCTTTTAAAGATTGTTTTTTTATGTGTTCTGATATGATGTAAAATTAAAAATATTTTTTAAGTATTTTGTGTTTTGAATTGATCGTTAATATATTCAGATTTTTTTTGAAATAAGAAATATCAATGCCTCGATTCCTATAAAGTTTCAGTCATGGAGACTAATCTCCATAATCGTGGTAGTCGGTTGAGGGAGGAGAAGTAGAAGAAAAAGAAGAGACAGAAATTAGGAGGGTGTAATTGAACACTTAAAAATTTCTAACCAAATTTTTTTTTTTGTTAAAGTCTACATTCCCCCTTTAAATTACTACTCAATTGACAATGTCTTCCCAAACTTTCAATTGTGATAAGGACAAAGTTTTCCTCCAAACTAGGTTGGAGGAATTTCCTCCAACCTAGTTTCTAAAATTGACATGTGTCCTCAAATATGTGCTTCTCACATGTTTTTTTTAATACCCTAATTTCCACAAACTATAGTTAACTCCACCACTAGTTTCTCTCTCTCACATTCTCTCTCTCTCCTTCCCCTCCCACACGAGACCAAGCTGTCTTTCCAACCCAAAAAATCTCTCCATGGAGTTTTCCAGTGCGCTGTATTGTTGGACATGTTAAATCTGATTGATAGTTTAACTACAGCTCTTCCCCACCATGTTTTGTAGCCCCTCCTCACATTGCAAGCCCAGATCTCCACTGCTTGGTATTCAACTTTCACAGCATCCTCTTAGGGCATGTACTTGTGTTCGCTGCAATTCTGGATTTTGGTGGTGGTCTGTGGTAGGAAGAGTTTTTTTGAAAAAAAAGAAAAGATTTTTAAAAACCCAATCGCCCCTCTTAAAAATCTTTTCTTTTTTTTTTTTTTAAAAAAAAAAAAAAACTCTTCCTACCACAGACCCCCACCAGAATCCAGAATTGCAGCCAACGCAAGTACATGCCCTAAGAGGATGCTATGAAAGTTGAATACCAAGCGGTGGAGATCTGGGCTTGCAATGTGAGTAGGGGCTACAAAACATGGTGGGGGAAGTGTTGTAGTTAAACTATCAATAAGATTTAACATGTCCAACAATACAGCTCACTGGAAAACTCCATGGAGAGATTTTTTGGGTTGGAAAGACAGCTTGGTCTCGTGTGGGAGGGGAAGGAGAGAGAGAGAACGTGAGAGAGAGAGAGAGAGAGAGAGAGAGAGAGAGAACGTGAGAGAGAGAAACTAACGGTGGAGTTAACTATAGTTTGTGGAAATTAGGGTATTAAAAAAAACATATGAGAAGCACATGTTTGAGGACACATGTCAATTTTAGAGACTAAGTTTGAGGAAATTTTCTCCAACTTAGTTTGGAGGAAAACTTTGTCCTTGTGATAATGTCCCCCCAAACTACTAAAATATTGTCAATGTCCCCCCAAGACTAGGAAAAATATAAAAATGTCCATATAGATTTCTCAATAAGACAAAAATACCCCTATCAATTCAAAAAAAAATCAATTTTTTTTAATAGAAAATTTTTAAGTATGTTTAAAACAGAAATTTTTATTTTAAAAAAATATTATAAAATAAATAAATAAACGAAAATTTTCAATTTTTATAAATAAAAGGAAGTTTTCGTATTTTTGTTTTTATTTTATTAAGGTTAATTTCGTCATTAGGGGAAACATTGACAATTTTTGATAGTTTGGGAGATGACATTGTCACTTGAAAGTTGGGGTGGGGGGGGGGGGGGTGGGGGGGGGGGGGGGGGGGAGAGAGAGAGAGAGAGAGAGACATTGTCACAATTGAAAGTTTAAGATAACATTGTCAATTAGATCGTAGTTTGAGATGGGGATATGTGGACTTTTCCCTAATATATATAAGTTATGAATGAATGTGAATATCTAGTATTTAGTGCATAGGAAAAATTAGGAAATTGCCTAAGGTCCCCAATGAAATAAGGCATCAAATAACGATAGTATAATTAAGTTTTCTTTTAGGGGAAACTACATTTTACCCCTATAAACTACAACGCCTTGCCACTTTCCCCCCCATGAACTGCCAACTGTACTAATTTGCCCCCATGAACTACCATTTTATGCCTAAAACCCCCTTCCGTCAATTAAAACCATTAACTCAGACGGTCAAAGTGACAATGCGTTGTAGTTCATGGGGCAAAAGTGACGCAAAGTGATGGGTTGACCGTCTGAGTTAACGGCTTTGACTGATGAAATGGGGTTTTAGGCACAAAATGGTAGTTTATGGAGGCAAAGTAGTACAATTGACAGCTCATGGGGGGAAAGTGCCAAGGCGTTATAGTTCATTGGGGCAAAAGGTAGTTTCCCCTTTCTTTTATTAAAAAACAAATTAAAGCCCCAAATTCTCTTTAATTAAGACCCCAATTATAATAAAAATAAATAAAAATTTGAGAAATGCTACAGTTTCTCCTGGTATTCTCCTGATCCTATGTGGATATTGCTTTCTAAAATAAATATGAGGGACTGGTGGGATAAGTTTTTTTCTTTTTTTTTTTCCTAGTTTTTTAGAAAACAATATTCAAGTAGAGTTATGAGAAAATCAAGAGGAAGCATTTCTCAAAAATAATATTATGATAAAAAGGTTAGTTGGTGCTCTTTAAAGAGGAAATCATTCCGCTCTCATTAATTGAAGAAAGATCACGAGCATAAAGCTCTTACATCGTAAAGTATAAAGTTCTGAGAAAATCATAACCAAAGTTACGAGGTTACAACATCATAGATACATACATAAGAATCTTCCATTCAAGACCTATCTATGACATCAACATTCGCTAACCCATGACTAATATTCAGTTGTAACAACAGGTCTACTTCAGGCATACTCAATCTGATACATAGGTAGTAACAAGGAGCCAAGACCCCATACCAAAACTCATCCTACTCGACTCGCAAGTCAGAAAATTATTCACATCCTTAATCCAAAAGGTCGGGACCACAAAATACAAGGAAAATAGAAAATAAAAAGAAAATAAAGAAAAGGCATAAAAGCCCACAAACACCACCAGAGGAAGGCTGCCGGATGATTCTAGCCAAAGCGCGAAAAAACTATGCGCAGGCGTGTGCAAGTCACAATCCGTCGCGGGGTTGCCGAAATCAGAAGCGGTAAGTACCATTGGAAGCAAGCGATGGAGGGGCGCGTGTCGAGGTGGGTCTAATGGAGGGATGTAGATTGAGCTTTGAACAGTTCAATCCAAGAGCCCCATCAACCCTGAAAAAAGACACAGCATAAATGGTGGACGACACACTCGAACCAGTGGAGCTTGAGCCTGTAACAAAAGAAAAGTAAACAAAAGTAAATGGGGGAAAAGAGGTGGGAAAGGGAGGGGGAGAACTTTTAAGTTGTATTGAAGCCTGTTTGTCGGTGCTCTTTAATTAAGGCTCCAATAACAGTAAAACATAAATATAAAGAATTGAATTCCAAAATATTAAGACTTTTAAGAAAAAGAAAGAGAAAAATGAAAAGTTACATTAATTGCACTCTTAAAGCAGTTACTAATCTCATAATGTCACATGAACTTGAAACCAACATATTGGCTAAGTCGTTCATTAAACTACTTTTTAAAATAAAGTAAATTTTGTTTTGCACAAATTAAATTATACATAAAAAGAAGGGTAAAGTCCACATACCCCCCTCAAACTACCACTCAATTGACAATGTACCCCCCAAACTACCAAAATATTGTCAATATCCCCCCTAAAGCTAGCAAAAATATCAAAATGCCCCTTTATATTTATCAATATGACAAAAATACCCCTAAAATTCAAAAAAAAAATTAAAACGAAAATTTTAATTTTTTTCAAAAAATTATTTTAATTTTTAAATGATTTTTTTTAAACCGAAATTTTTATTTTAAAAAAATCAATTATTATTTTTTTATATTTTTTTAAAATATGTTTTAAAAAAACGAAAATTTTATTTTTTTTAAACAAAAATATTTTAATTTTTTTTAAAACGGAAATTTTTATTTAAAAATTATAAAAGAAAACTTTAAAAAAAAAAAACACAAAAAAAAAAAAAACGAAAATTTTTCAATTTTTATAAAAAGAAAATCAAAATTTTTTAATTTTTTTTTTCTAATAAAAAGATTTTTTATTTATTTTATTTTAGGTTTTTTTCAGAAATTTTACTATTTTTTTTTTTTAAAAAAATTTTACTAAGGGTAGTTTCGTCAATGAGGGGGACATTGACAATGTTTTGATAGTTTGGGGGTACATTGTCGCAATTTAAAGTTTGGGGGAACATTGTCAATTAGGTGGTAGTTTGAGGGGGGTATGTAGACTTTCTCCTAAAAAGAATAATATGTAACTTAATACAAAATATGACATATGTTGAAATTAAATGTCTCCTAACATAGATGAATTTTGAAAGTCATTTGAAAAAAATAAAGAACAAAAAAAAGAAGAATAATTTTAAATAAAAATTATTTAATTAAATATTTGAATATAAAAAATGCTTTTTTTAAGTTTGTCGTCTTAAGCCTCAAAATCTATTAAGCCATACATATATATATATATATATATATATATATATGTGTGACACTTTTGTTGGGAGTTTTATAAAGAAAATATTAGTAGCGCAACATAAATATTATAAAATAATATAATTTTCTCAGGAGCATTATAACTTATACCTAACGACATGACAATAAAGGAAATTTCTCTTCTCCCAGCATCAATAGTTTAGTTTTCAAAGAGTAGCTTAATCGACTGGGACCATGGCTAATAAAGCGAAGTCACTAGTTCGAATCTCCCGCTCTCTTTTCTCTCTTCTTGCATGGACATATTAAAAAAAAAAAAAAAAAACAACAACAACAACAACAAAGCATTTGTCATTACGTTTTAATTATGAGAAATTAACAAGTCATGTAACAAGCAAAGCATTTAACCTCTTCTTTACGAAACATTAATTGCTTCTTTTTTGTTACAAAATAAAACAGTCAATTAGGAGAATTAAGGACATCATGAATGCGAAACTTTTTGTTTGTTTTATCAGTTACGGAAATGAGGCTCAAATTGAAGGCTACGGTCATTATTTCTTTTTTTGGATGCTAAGAATATATTAATTACAACAAAATGTAATAAAACAAGTAACCGTATCTTTAAAATCTGTTATTTTGTCACACAATTAATATTATATACCATACCTGGAAACAAATTATACAGTCCATCTGTAATATAGTTGCAAATTGGAAGTTATATATATAAAAGGAAACCATCTTGCTTAATTCAACATAGCACAAGAGACATCCCCAGAAATAAAACGATTCTTCTGATCTCCTTCTTCCTCTTCTTATCACGCACTCATGGCTCAAGTGAAGGTCGAAGGATGTCAACCCAAGAACATTTTTCTGTTGGCCGGACAGAGCAACATGTCCGGACGAGGAGGCAACTATGACGACACCGACAACAACATCATCAAATGGGACGGCGAAATCCCGCCGGAATGCAGCCCCAACCCAAATATCCTCCGACTTAATGCAAACAACAGCTGGGAGGAAGCCCACGAGCCTCTTCACCAGGATATTGATTGTTCGAAGACCTGTGGGATCGGACCCGGGATGCCTTTTGCGAATGCAATCTTGGCCAAAGACCCGAGCTTTGGGAGCATTGGTCTGGTCCCCTGTGCCATAGGAGGAACCAGGATAGTGGAGTGGGCTCGGGGGGCTGCATTATACAACCAGCTGGTGGATAGGGCGAAGGCCTCCTTGAATGGCGGTGGGGGTAAAATTCGAGCGCTGCTTTGGTACCAAGGTGAGAGCGATACGTCGGAGCAAGATTCCAAGTTGTATAAGGGCAGATTTGAGAAATTCATCAATGATCTCCGACAGGATCTCGACCAACCTGATCTCCCCATAATCATGGTATTTTTGTCAAGTTCTTTGCTTAATAGTGGGTATTTTTCGAGTGTTAATGTTGTCCAAAAATATTATGAACCATGGAGAATTATTAATAATTTGAGTGAATCAACTAAAAAGCCCTAAGGGCTAGCCTCTATTTATAGGCCTTATATATTGATGATTTGAATTTATTCAAATCTAATCAAATCCCTTTATTTATAGTAATGTAAACTAATCAAATCCTCCAAGATATAGGATAACTAAATATTAACTAACAATAGGCTCCCTCAAATCTCACCCGGTTAATTAGAGCATTCACAATGAGTTCTTTAATATTTTTCTAAATTTAACTCTAAAAATCTAGTTTAATTGATTTAGTTATCCACTTTTCAAAACTACTAAACATCGAACTCTCTGAATATTTCTATATTCTAACCGTCAGAATAAGTATAAAGAAATTTTGAAGAGCTCAACATACGTAAATGCTTACATTTAAAAAGCATTATTGACCAGAGTTAAATTTAACATTGAATAAAGAATTTGTTAACTGGTACGTCTTTTGTTAAAATTTTAGAGAAAAGGTAGAAGTAGAGATTTCAACCACTAAATATATTTATTTTTTGCAGATAATTAGAAGAAGAAGAAAAAAAAAATTTTAAAAATTGTGGACCTTTTGTGTGCAGGTTGGAATATGCTCAGCAGATCAAGGACCATTTATGAATCTTATAAGAAGTGTTCAGCTGAATTTTGATGAGAAAAATGTCAAGTGTGTTGATGGCATGGGCTCAACCTTTTTAGCAGATGACAAGCACTTGGATACCAAGTCTGAGATTTGCGTGGGTCTCAAACTGGCCGACGCCTTTCTTTCCTCCTTTGCTCATATCTCCTAGTCCAATTACCTAACATTTTACTCGGATCTCTTATTACATTCATATTAAATAAATTCAACTAATACTATGTTTGTTAATGTTTTTTAAAGATTTTGTTTTTTTTTTGTTTGTTTGACAGTAATTTTAAATGTTTTGGGGGTGCATGTTTTAACTTTTATTATGATCGCTTTTATCTAATGAGAAATATCAATTTTATTTTTGCATTTTCCTGTCCAACTTTGCTTAATTTTATTTATGTGTTTTTCAAATTTATCATTAAATTTGTAGAACTCACGTATGAATTCACGTCCTATTGGGAGTGAGAAATTTGAACATAAGAGTTGTTATAAATAACAGAGAAATAATTTTTTACAAAAATAATGTGACACTCTCAAACAACTATTATATCCGTTCTTGTTGAAAATAAAAAAAAAATCTAATGTTTCGTTAAGACTACCACATTAACAGGAACATGTAATATGTAGTATTAATCTAATATAATGATAGACTATTTCCTACTTGTTAGTAACTCCGATGAACATGAACGATCAGGATTTCTTATAATTTTTTTAACATTGTATATTTTCAAATTACGTAATTTAAGCTTTTTTTAGGCATCAAAATGATTAAAAAAATACAATCTATTAAAATTTTTGCATGTTATCGAAGTAACCAAAAAGTGTTTTCCTTTCAAAAACGCTTTTTCTTCACTTTTGTAAAGACTATACTCAGATCATTTCGAAGCCTAAAAGCAGCTAAAATTACATAATTTAAGAATAAAATATTTGTTTAAAATTAAAATTGTAAGGGATCCTTATAGAATATCTGGATATGTACAGCCTCCTTATCCTTACCATCTGATACACCAAGCTAAAAAATCAGTGAACGAGAGTATAACGCCCATCTCTTACGGAGGAGCAAAGCATAAAATGAACGATGAATCTCCTCGTCAATGCAATGCACACCCTCCCCTCGCTCTTCCTCCACACAACTTCCTTCCCTTCTTCTCAATCTTCCTTCCTCCTCAATTACCCATTCAAATCCACCAACACACTTCCTCCCCGATGCCGAACCATAACAAGCGCCTCCAACGGCGTCGTATTCTCGGCGGCCTCCGATATCGACATGGTCAAGAACAAGCATGGCGTGTACGCGCCGAAGCAGAAAAAGGTCGTGGTCCTTTGGGACCTCGATAACAAACCCCCGCGCGGCCCGCCGTACGAGGCGGCCATGGCGCTGAAACAGCTGGCCCAACGATTCGGCGACGTCATCGACATGTCGGCCTACGCGAACCGCCACGCGTTCATCCACATGCCGCAGTGGGTGGTAGAGGAACGGCGCGAGCGCAAGCAATTGGACGTGTTGGAGCGCAAGGGCCTGACCGTGCCCTCCCAGCCCTACGTGTGCGGGGTATGCGGCCGCAAGTGCAAGACCAATCTCGACCTGAAGAAGCACTTCAAGCAGCTCCACGAGCGGGAGCGCCAGAAGAAGCTGAACCGAATGAGGTCGCTGAAGGGAAAGAAGCGGCAGCGTTACAAGGAGAGGTTCATATCCGGAAACGACAAGTACAACGAGGCGGCTAGGTCTTTGATCGCTCCCAAGGTCGGGTACGGGCTGGCCTCCGAGCTGAGGCGCGCCGGGGTATTCGTGAAGACGGTGGAGGATAAGCCTCAGGCGGCGGATTGGGCGGTGAAGAGGCAAATGCAGCACTCGATGAGCCGAGGGGTGGATTGGTTGTTTCTGGTGTCGGACGACTCGGATTTCTCGGAGATGTTGAGGAAGGCGAGGGAGGCGAATTTGGGGACGGTGGTGGTGGGAGATTGGGACAGGGCGTTAGGTAGGCACGCGGATCTTTGGATGCCCTGGATTCGTGTGCAGAATGGGGAGGTGGCGGAGAAGGATTTGGTGCCCAAGAGTGAAAGGCGGAGGGAGGAGGAGGATGAGTTGTTTTCGGTTTCTAGTTTGGATGGGAATGTGGATAGTGAGAGCGACTTGTTGGACGGTCTGGTGGATGAGCTTGTTGCTGCGAGGACCGAGATTAATGGTCTGAGGATTTCAGCTTTTTCTGAAGGGGAAGAGGAGGAATGGGATAGTGAGGAGGAGGAATGGGATGGTGAGGAGGAGGATGGATATTACTGATGTAGTAATGCATTGTTTTAAGCAACCAGGATGTTTCGCTTGAATTTTTGGAGCAATTACGCTTAGGAAATGGGAAGAGACTGAATATGCAGCTCACTGTTTCCGAGATGTACAAAGTTGATAGATTGGCTTTTCTAGAAATTACCACAATGTTCATCAAAACTCTGAAAGTCGCTTGTAGTGTGGTATTCAAATTTGCAGAATAGTATTTGTCTGCTCCAGAACATCCAAGTATGTTTCCAATGTTTGCGTAGAGTTAGCAAAAGCTGGAATTGATTTTATAAATGATTTATAATGAGAATTGGAACGATACTGCAATTCATTCAGGACCTGTTTCTGTTTTGATGGTTTTCTTAGCATTTTGCCTTGGTATGGTGTTTAGTCCTGAAATTTGAATCAGTAGCAGAAAGGTGTTTAGTTGTGGTAGCATTATGTGTTTTGTATTCATCTGCGCAAGAACTAGTTTATTTTTCCACGGGGAACAAATTTTCGCACAGTTATAAGACAAATTGTTTGCTGCTTTACTTTAAACACTGGTTTGGTTGGTTTTGTCTTGATATCATAATACTATTTACCGATCTTGAATATCGTTGCTGTTGTTTTTTCTTGCTACTTAAAAGTTTATGTGAAAACCCTTTTTACAAGCTCCAGAGGTGTTGTAGTCATGCCAAGATGAATATTGGATAAATGAATGGGAAAAAAGAGAGAGAAAGAAATTGGTTACAGATTGAAAGGAAGATGCATTTGGGCTTCTAGCAGAAACATTTGAGGGGAGATTAGGCCTGTGATTTTCTAGAAGATGTGTGGCTCTAAGTAAAGTTGCATTTTGTAGAAAGATGTCTACATGACCTTGACTAGATGGGTTTATAAGTTTTCTTGAGTTTTAGACTAGGGAATTGAAAAATTAACCTATTATATTTCTACCGCTAATAATGAGGTTAGAGATTAAAATTTTGGAAATGTTTAGATGGAAATATTATATGTAACAGAGTATAGTGCCTCTGCATTTGACTAAAACCTTGTTAGGCCTACTTAAAATACAAAGCCGCATATGCGCACACAGCACTCAGCACTGCCCACCCTTGGAGGTGGGGCGGTGGGATGAGAAAGGAAAATGTAACATTTTTATTAGGTGAGCATTCATAAAATTTGATTAGTTCAATGGTGTTTGAGAGCATGATTGTCCTTTCTGGAACTCATAAAATGTGATATATAATATGGGGATTGATTCACTAATCTTTAGGCTATCTCAACTTTATATGAGAATTTATCCATTTAAAGAATATAGCATCCATTGATGGTGTTCCCCCTCAAGTTCTTGTTATTTAAAGAGTTAGTAGAGCTCTAATTCTATTACTTTGCTCATCAATTATCTTGCATGTGCTCAAAAAGTGAGGTTTGCGGTTAGATAAATTAATAGATTAAATTAGTTTTTATATGATTCTTATGTGTACATAACTATACTCGTATCATGGTCCCAGTTATCCTGAAGCCAAGATTTCAATTATTTAGTGGATTGGTGTTCCCTGTATTTTCTATGATCGCAGTAAACAAAGCCAACAATTGATCCTCGAATGTTGACTTACCATAATATCATTAGCTACCAAGTGCTTGGGTCTTCCTTTAGGAGCTTCTTACAAGGCTACAATTATTTGGAATGACGTTATGGAAAAAAAAAATGGAACATCGTTTGGCGGGTTGGAAGAGGCTTTATCTATCCAAAGGAGGCAGGTTGACTTTGAATAAAAAAAAAACCACTCTTTCTAATTTGCTAACGTATTATTTGTCTCTCTTTCCTATTCATGTAATCGTGGCTAATAGGCTTGAAAAACTTTAGACGGATTTTTTAGGGGTTGGACTTGGCTAATGAGATTGAGTTCCATTTAGTGAGTTGGTCGAAAATTTGTATTCTGGTAAAATTAGGAGGTTTGGGAGGAAAGAATCTGATTCAGTTTAACTAAGCTCTTCTGGGAAAGTGGTTATGGTGGTATGCAAAGTGGTCTCTTCTTTATTTGAGTTGTTGTATTCTCACAGAGTAAGACAAAGAGGTGATGATAGAATTTGTTGGATTCCTTCTGAAAGGAAAAAAGTTTGAAGTGAAATCCTACTTTCATGTGTTATTTATCCCCGTAAGTTACCTTTTTTCTTGGAAGAGTATTTGGAGTTAAAACTCTTTCGAGAGTGGCGTTCTATGAATGGACGGTGGCCTTAGGAAAAATATTGACTTTGGATAATTTGAGGAAGGGGAACGTCACTTTGTTGGATTGGTGTTGTATGTGCAAGAAAAGTGTGGAATCTATTGATCGCCTTCTTCTTCATTATAAAATAGTAAGAGAATTATGGAGTTCCTTTTTCCAATTTTTTAGCATTGACTAGGTTATGCCTAGAAGTGCGAGAGTTGTTGGTGAGTGGGAAATGATAGATGGGAAATTGTAATGTTTTGGAAGTTTGGAGGATGCTCCTTTGTGTTTAATGCGGTATATTTCGAGAGAGCGGAATGCAAGGAGCTTTGAAAATCGAGAAACTTCGGTGTTAGAGCTGAAAAGTATTCTGTTCAGATCCCTCTATACATGGACAATAACATTCAATAGTCTGCCATGTTCTACTTTTCTTGAGTTTTTGGATTTTTGTTCTTCTTTTTCTCTATATTAGAGCGCGCTTCTGTGCTTCTAATAAGATTAAATTACATATAAAAGAACATGTGTGGATCATCCTTGATAAAACAGAAACTACTTTGGCTACTTTAACTGGTGTTCATTGTTGAAAAACTTAATCGTGTGATGGAGTTTCTCACATAGTTCTTTTGATGATGTTTCATCTTGTCATGCAAACTGTTGAACTTTCTTGAACTGCCAAGCTTATAATAAAATTATCATTTATTTGCAAATCCAACCAAGGTTATGAGTTAGGAATTTTGATTGTGCCAGTCTTCAGAGTTCATCATCAGGCGCAGCCACAAATCAAGCAAGTTTGAAACGTGTCTAACAAAACCAAAATGTTCATTTGTAGTACGAAAACATCTCTAATACGATATTTGTTTGTTTGGCTAAACACACTTGAAGATAATAATCTGTTCTTCCCATCATGAACTCTTTCCTTCACCATCGGACTCTTAAGGTTAATGCTCATGGTCTTCAGGTCTGCAAAAATGGTATATGTATGCTTCAAATCGTTTGTGTTTCTTTTGCTTTGTGGAGTTAATTAGTAAAAGCCTGAAGATCAGTTTTAATTGCTGGTTGTGATTGTTGTTACTATTGCTTTATCTTAATTATTTCAATTTTATGTAAAAATCCCTTATAACTTTTTTCTTGAGTGATTGTAGTTATGGCAGGAGGAAGATGAATGGAAAAGGAAAAGGGCAAATTATGTTTTTTGGTCCTCCAACCTGTAATAGTGTTTCCATTTGGTATTTGTTTTCCCAATTGTGATGATGTTTTTAATTGTCATCATTATCTCAATGTCATCTCTCTGTCCAAGTCTGTCTACATTGACTTAACAGAAGGTAACCCATGCTTCCACTCCTCCCATGGATTCCCACCCTCACCTCAATGGGAACACCACAACCCCTATTGCCCAACTCTCTTCCTCCGCCAATCTCTTGTTGAAACGCTTGTTGTCACCAAGTGCTCCCTCCTGCACCAAATTGGACAACATCCAAACCAACAACACTTGCCCCACCAATTCAGAGGAAACCACCCAAATGACCCTTACATGCAAACCTCGACTCACCCCATAAAGACTAGCACCACCACGATTGCCCAAGCACCCCAACTAATGCTCCTCCCTAGAGCTCCTCTCACAATCCAAAAGCCTCTTCTACCCCGCAGGATTGGTGATCTGGTGAGTAATTTTTATTCCTGGAATTATTATTATTATTATTATTATTTCGTTGGTGTGAAACTACAGATTTGTTTGGTTTATATGTGGCTGTCTGGTTTGTTCTTTTTTGAGGTTTCTGGGATTGAAGTGAGTAGGGGGTGGATTGAGGAGGAGGAGGAGATTGTTTTCTTTAAGGGAGAAAAAAAAATGGATAAGTGATGCCATGTCAACAATTTCTATCAAATATCATGTCCATTTTCATCAAGTTTAAACAGATTTGGATGCAGGGATGATAATGAAATGATGTTGAAGATTGGAAGACAATATTGTCGCAATTGAATAATGGGGATTAAATAGAAACCTTATTAAAATTGGACAAAAAATGTACTTGCTAAAAAAAAAATCAATGCCAAGTCTAAATTTTGAAATGAAGCTTCATGTAGCAGAAAGGTTTTTAGTGACGACAAAGCCTGTGATTTTCTAGAATACCTCCTGGAAGAAGCTGCATTTTGAAGAAAGATTTGTCTGGCTAGATGGGAGTAAGGGCTTTGTTGACTATTTTATTAAGAAGGAATTAAAACCTTAGAAAAATTATATTTCTGGTACCGAGCGAGGTTACAAATGTAGTATTGAAGATGTTAATGCTAAATACTAGTAAAAAATGTTTAGGTGAAAATAGAATATTTTATTCTTTAGTAGCAACAGATGATCATGCCTTTAAAATTGACTAAACCTTGTTGGGACTGCTTAAAACACACAGTTATCTACCCAGCACAGTCCCCAGCCACACTTGGGGCTAGGAAGGTGGGAGGGCAACGCAAATGCAACTCATGAACATTTATAAGAGTTGATTAGTTTAGTGGGAGTGTGAGAGCATGATTTTTGTGCTTCTCTTGATTTTTTCTGGAAGTTATTAGTGTCATTTATTTGCACTGATTCACTGGTCTTTAGGCTCTCTGAACTTTTTTTTTTTTTTTTTTTTAATAAAGTAATTGGCCCTCTCTAAGTTCTTGTCATTTATAGAGGCAGTAAGACTCTAGTTCTTCTTCATACTACTTTATTTATCAATATAAAACACGAGATTAGAGATTAAGTAATTTAATAAATACTTTTTATATAATTCCTCTATGCTCATAATCCCTATTGTCTGGTCTGGAGCCTGGTGTATGATTTCTGTGTCTATTCATCCTAAACAAACACTTAAAGAAGTAAATACCAATAGTTGATCACTGATCAGTCTAGATAATAATACGGAATTTCTGTCCTACTTAGTTGTTGAAAATGTTTTGTTGTATGATGGAGTTTCTCACATAGTTATCTGATGATGTTTATTTTGTCCAGCAGTCTCAACTACTTTTCCTTTCATGAATACTACTAGATTGAACTGGTTCTACAATTTTGCAGATTTATGTTACATTTTATGTTTATCACGATGTCCTTGTCTCAGTGATGGAAGTTTTTCTGAACACTCTATGCTATATTATTCTATTGGTTGTAATGTCATCAAATATAACATCTGTGCCTGCTCACTCTGCTCTATCTGTTTAATCCATCATCACCAATTCCCCATATGCATATTACCAACTGGGATTTTACCTGTTTTGTTGCTTTACTAGAGACAAACAGGATTTGCTCCCCACCACAATTTTTTTCATCTTGATTTGTGATTAGAAAATGGATTCTTTTTATAATAGAGTCCAACTTGCCTTGTGATGATCTATTTATTGGAGTTATGCAGTGATTGACTTGATAAATGAGACGTGAAATTGGCTTATTGATCATGGGCGGCAGGCTTGTTTATATGAAGATTTATTGTGGTTTTCATAGCCCCAGACGCTGAAGTCCCTTTCACACAATGGAGGGTCCTTCACCTTACGCTTCCTGAGGTCAGGCCTAATTATGCACAATGCTTCTATACTTTTTGTCTTTTGATCAATTATGAGATGCATAGGTCCAATTGTAGTGGGGCACTAGAAATATAATTTAGAAATGGATTAACGATTAAATTATTGAAACCCCCTGATAGGGGAATTCACAACCCCATTATCACGTATTATTGTCTTGATTGTGGATGCAAATAGTTGTATGAAATAGTTAAATCTCACAGAAATAGTTTGTTGACCAACTATTCTGGGGTTCATTAATGGATGAGGAGGTGAGGACTATGTTCACTGAATTTCAGAAATGACGGTTGCCTCCGGTTATGACGGTAGATGTCAAAAACTGTTCATTATAGGAAGTCAAATGAAGGTGTCTTGAAATGAGATTAACAGCCTCAAATTCAATCCCCTGGTAGAAACATGGGTCTGATATACCATGGTTGCTGTGCCGTTAATTATCAGGAAACCATTTTAGGTGTCTTAATGGAGTGGGTATAACAGTGTGGGTAGAGAGAGCAGTCAGTAGTACATGGTCGGTCTATGCTAGTGGATTTATCATTTATGTGTTTTGATATGATATAAATGTGATGTGTTTTTTAGTGGGGTCTACGTTTGAGAAAATGTTATGTGGGTACATCTACTTATTTTTAGTGAACACAAGTTTGATCCGGGCAGCCGCCTGCGGTCACCCCCAGCCTATTATGGAGACCCCACGTCCGCCCTTGGCCTGTTTTGGTAACTGGGGCAGCCAGAACACCCATCTCTTCCCTTGAATATGGCCAGACAACTACTTTTTTTGTTTTTTCAATTTTTTTATACCTGCAAAAATTAAGTATTTGTCTTCTTCTTTAACTGACAAGTATGTAATACTAAGAGAAAAGAAGAAAGGTCTATTTGTTTCGGTGTAAAATAATCTTCTAATTTATTTATTTATTTTTCTGATGCAATTGAAAACCATTAACCAATGAATAAACCTTTTCTAATGGTTAAAAAAAGGAGGAAAATAATAAACTAACTCCTGTATTTATGGACTGTTATTAAATAGATCATGGAGTTTATAATTTTATCAAATAAGTTCATATATTTTGGATTGTTCTTAAATAGATTTTTTGTCCACATTTGGTTTGTTTTTCTAACATAATGATTATAAAATTTCAATTGTTACAATCAAACCTGAACCCTAAAGTCTTTTATTTTCCAACGGATTTACATCCTCCATTACTATAAATTTTTTGATGTTATATATATATATATATATATATATATAGACATATATATAAACGACTTGAACAAGCTGAGTCAAGTTTATCCAAATTTGACTCGTTTAATATTCGAACAATAATTATTATTTCAAACTTGACTCGTCTAATAAAGAAATTGAAGTCGAGCTTAAGTTCGTTTAATTTAAAACCCTAATTTTAACATAAAAGTTTTATATTTAACTAAACATTAGATTTTTTTTTTTTTTTTTGGGGGGGGGGGGGGAGGGGTGTCCTCAAACAAACATCAAAGCATAAATCATTTTAATATTTTTGGTTGAAAACTTTATCTTATGTCAAAATAAGAGACTCCAAAGCAAAGCCTTTAGAAGCTGGATCTTTAATTAAGATTAAAGATTGGATCATAGTCTTATCTGATGTAATATTTGTGGATGATTTGAGTTCTCTCCTTTTCTCTTTCACTATCTATTTTCTTAGCCAAGAAAGTTTCAAAGGAATCCATAATAGAAACTGTTGAATTAAATTTGAAGCAAATGACTACAGTCGTTAGATCATGATTAAACAAGTTCAAGATGAAGTAGTAAGGCTATCACAGGGCCCTCACGATTTAAATGGACGGTTTAGATCACAACACATAAAAAATCACGTCTGCTTCGTAACATTATTTTATCAAACGCACCGATCAAATTTAAAACAATACAAGCTTTAAGAACATTTTTTCCACCAACTTTCTATTATTTATTAATACTTGCATAAATATTAGAAGGTGTGCTGCTCGCTTTCATAGTTTTGGATGCTTAAGAGCTCACGTGTAAAGTCGGTTTACAAAAATTCAATCGATTGAAGTCTAATAATCCTTCTTTCCATCTTTCCTGTTGCAGTGATTATTGCAAATTCCATGATATTTTCTGATACTATCCACAAAATTCCTGTTCATGATTGACATGGTTATGGTGGTATACATGTATATGATTATTTATTTATTCATTATTATTGTCACTTCTGCCGACTGAGATCTCCAAGTTGGAGAGCTTGGTCTGCAATTCTTACATGTGAATCTTTATTTTTCCAGTGACGTATATAATCTTCATCTTTCATTTATAATAAACAACCACGATTTAATTAAGAATCAATCAATATTTTAAGTATTTCCAGATTCTTGATCCCCACTTCTTGTATACAAATTATGTCTATTTTTTTTTTTTTTCTTTTTTCAGTCAAAAGACCGGCATGATTAGTGGAGGCTTTACTTTTTTTTATTAAAAAAAAAAATGATTTAATTAAGCAAATGAAATTGGGTTTGTGTGTTGGGTGTCCCAGACCAGACATGTAAACATATCACTCACCACTTGCCGCATAGGTGTATTATTTGATCATGACCAATCATCTGACAACTCCTATCCGTCGGATCATGTGTTGTGCCAAAAAGAGTAAAAATTGTATGATTTCCCAATTAATTAAAAGCAGCTGATTATTCCACTTCTTTTTCTTTTTCTTATTTAGACGGTGAGCCTTGTATTGTATTGATCCATGGCATTTTTTTATTTTATTTTTTAACCCAGAACCTTTAATTACCGCCAAACAATTACACACGTGCCAAATATCCAAAAGGAACGGCTTGAGAATTTTACTAATTAATAATAATTTTTCCTTTCCCCCCCCACCCACCAAAATAAATAAAAAGTCCCCCCAGCTTTTGCTATTTCCACTACCTGGCTTCGTCATTGCGTGGACGGAAAGTCATTCTCAACAGGCACTCTATCCATCCCATCCGTCTTCCACCGACCCCTATCTCTCTATCTCTCTACCCCTCAAAAATTTGATCCACTTGTCCATAAAACCGAACATGTCGCGTTGTCATTCACACAAGTTACCAGAGTTTGACAAACTCATTGCGTACGTAAGATGTAACCATCCACGTCGGCGCTCACATTCCTACAACCCGCTACGTGGATATTATTTCAAAGATGCCCTTCTCTCAATTCCCACTTACAATATTTACCTCATCTTATTATTATCATTATTATGTCGAGAGACCTTAGATATAAGGCAAGGCCGCTTCGTATTAATGTATATTTACTCATGTCGGATAAATTTCATATCGAATAAAATAATGACTTTACCGATGAACGTGGCTAAAAAAATTGTTTGCACTTAAAATAATTCAAATTTTAAACTTAATGGATACGTTATTACTTGAGCTAATCCGTTAGGGTTATTATTATTCATTTTAACTCTTCTAAAAGCAACATTATGTATTTTAACTATTTAGTTTTTTAATATATATATATATAAACTTTTTTAAAATTGCATAAAAAAACGAAATAGAATGCTACAATACTTATTGAAACTAAAGAATTACTATAGCATTCTCTATATTTAAAAGATTGTGTTAGAGTGAATTTGAAAAAATTAATTGTAAAGAATATGATGTTTTAAACAATCTATTATTGATGCTTTAAGAGAGAGAAGGGAGATATTGTGCAATTTTCTAGGTTTATTGTATGGTGCAATAACTTTATTATTGTTTTTTTTTTTTTAAAATAACTTTAATATTGTTAATGAATAGTCTATTAAGTCCAATATTAAAAAAAAAAAAAAAAAAAAAGGTCCAAAAAATATAATAAATCTTTATCCTGCCACCTCCCACGGATCTCTCTCCCTTTGCTTTTCTATAACCTTTTTACCATTGTTTAGCTCCTATTTCACCGCATTCTTCAGTATTATCTTATCGCATGAGATGATCAAATCCACTTTTTGAGTAGTTGAATAACAGTGCCCTTTGATCATTAAAAACAATTTACAATTTACAATATGGCTACTCTACACGACAAGATGACAATGAGAGAGGTTTGAGGGATAGAAACTCGACGGTGATGAAGACGTCGCAAAAGAGTAATGGAAAAGCAGTCAATAAATAAATTAAAAAAGACGGTTAAAAAAACGAGATACGAAAACTCTTCCATATTATATATATTTTGATTTCAAGTAATGCTATAAGTCTTTTTAGAGTTCTTTTACAATCATCCTCAAATGTGATGTGACTTTTAAAATCACCGTTGAATTTCAGATGCGATTTATTGACTTTTGATCTATTTGTGATTTTAAAAGTCATATCATATTTAGAATGATTCTAAGAGAACTTTAAGAAGAACCCTTTACTAATTAAAATGAATTATCTAAATTAAAATTATTAATTTATATACGTATTTTTATTTTACAATAGTGACGTAGAGATGCAAAGGAATATTAATTACTTAATTTAAAGTAATTTGTAGGGTTGTAGCCGTGCACCTCTAAATCATACGTAGCATACACATATACCATGTACCATAACATAGGAAGGAGAGGGAGAGGGAGAGGGAGAGGGAGAGAGGGATTAATAGAGATGGGAGCTGATGGATTGTGTCGGCCAATTTTGGATTTATCTTAAAGGAAGATCAACGTGGCGGCCGTACCCTGAAGACAGACTAGCAGCCAAGTAGGAAACTAATTTGCCCCTCTCTCTCTCTCTCTATATATATATATTTGCGACTACATGTTCCACAACCTTGTTTCTGCCATCGGAGGCCAAGTGTACTTTCTGGAACTGAAATCAGAATCTCTTGCCGTTGCTGGGTTTTGTTTTCTTTTTTCCTTATCATATGTTATAGAAAAAATAGTGGTGATTTTATATCCTGCCATGGAAGGAAACTGTTATTCTTCGTCGAGAATCGCAGAAAAGCGCAAGCAGAGGCAGCAGCAAGAGAAGCCGTATAGGGGTATTAGGATGAGAAAGTGGGGGAAATGGGTGGCTGAGATTAGAGAACCAAACAAGCGGTCTAGGATTTGGCTTGGCTCCTACACAACCCCTGTCGCCGCCGCACGTGCCTACGACACAGCCGTGTTCTATCTCCGCGGCCCTTCCGCTCGCCTTAACTTCCCCGATTTACTTTTCCAAGAAGACGACGACGAACTTCGTGACGTCTCCGCCGCTTCTATACGCAAGAAAGCCACCGAAGTCGGAGCCAGAGTCGACGCGCTCCAAACCGCCCTCCATGCGTCGTCCCAGTCAAAGTCTGCTCGGGTCTCCGAGACGCCCGATTTAAACGAGTACCCAGGTCCGGAAAACTCCGATGAAGATTGAATGAATAATATATATACAGATGCTTTATTTCCATCGATCTTCTACGACGTCGTTCGCTCTGGTTTGCAAGAAACAGAAAAAAAGAAGGAAAATATCTGACACGCCAAAAGTTGATGTTGGGTGTGAAAATAGAATCAAAAGTTTCTGTTTGATAGGTTTAGATGATCTCTGTCTCTCAGTTGTAACAAGACCTAAGCAGCAGCTGAGCAGCAGCAGCAGCAAGCAATAGTTTTTTTTTTTTTTTGTTAATCATAAACCAAGTTTTTTTCTTCTTTTTTGAATTTAATGATTAACTTGTTTCATAGTTTGATTTTATGTTTTTGGATAAATCTTGTTTTATATATATATATATGTGTGTGTGTGTGTGTTTGGAAATATAAAAAAATGGGAAATTGATAAGGAGGAGGAGGAGGAGGCCAGAAGAAGAAGAGCGGCCGTGGAATGAGGGGAACAGCGATGGCCTACCAACCAAGCTTTATAAAATTTCTTTTTCTTAATTTCAGTTGGCGAAGGAAGGAGAAGAGATAAGAAGATAAGGCAGAGTTGGGCACCAAGAACCGGTACTCATGACGTGCCTGTGGACACCACAAAAAACCATGAAACCAGAGAAAGAGAGAGAGAGAGAGAGAGAGAGAGAGAGTGTGCATAGTGGTCCTCAATCAGAGAGGTTGTCACCGTCATGGGATGGTGGAAGCTTACGAAAGCGCTGTTTGCTGGAAGTTGATGGGTGATGGGGTTGTGGGCGGTTTGAGCTCTTTCCATTTTTCATTTTTATTTTCTTATTTTTTTTATTCCACCATTAAAGATCACATTTTTATTCTTCAACTATTAATTGCGTTAACTTTTTATCCGAATGATTGAGAAACTCACATTAGTCCAATAAAATGCGAGTAAAATGAGAGTTGCAGATTCAATATTACTCTATTTTTTTTTTTTTTTTTTTAGATGTCTGCATAAGAGGGAGAGGGGAATTCGAACTAGTGACTTTCGCTTCATTAGGTGTGGTCCCTAACTGATTGAACTACCTCTTGGAGACCGATATTACTCTAATTGAATGGTGACCACCGTCGAACTTTGTTAATTTTTTTTTTCTTAAAAATGCTATATCAACAATACATGTCGGGATGTTATTGAAGAGTGTTAAATTTTGTGAGGTGGCTCTAAATATTAATCTGTTAAAATGATTGTAATTAGTATAGTATTATTTTTTAAGAAATGTTCTTCATTCCATCTTTTACCCGTTTCTATGAATAGGTGAAATCACCATTAATGAATTTGTATGAGACCCACGTGTGTCCACAAATCTAATAATGAAATGTACTGAATTTCCAAAAAGCAATGATTGAAAAATAATTAAAAAAATGATGCATAACATGCAATTTTTTTTAAAATAAAAATTGGACTTCATTTTGTTGTGGGCAGCAAAAATCTGAGCCTGCCCAAGTGTTCCCCCAATCAAATTTTGACTTATTTTCTTTATACTTAAAATTAGGTTATATTTTTTTTTAAAAAAATTAGGTTATATTCAGTTTTGGCTTACATGCCGTAAAATAACAACATGTATGTTGTAGTTTAATCAACGGTCAAGATTGAATTTCTCAAAATCTCTTTTCATTTTCTCTCTCCTATTAAATACTTCTAAAAGTAAGTCAACTTTTAAATTCAATCTTAACCGTTGATTCAACTACAGCATACATGCTGTTATTTTAATATTCTATAACATTTCTCTATTCTATACGCTGCTTCATTATTATTATTTTTTTATCCTTTTTTTAATTGGTCGGTATTATTTGTATGCTCTCGTAATGCCATGTTATTTAAAATTGCTGTCTATAAATGCTATAATAATTTAGATGGGAAAAGTCCATTCAATATGGCGGCCAATCCGTGACTAGCTGATGATTAAGATATTCTGCGAAGGGAGTTATTAGTAAATTACCTTTGAAATTTTTCTATTTCTTTTCCATCACTCCTAATGTTTTTATATGCCGACTCCAATGGCGTAAACGTTACGTTTAATACGTCCGGCCAATGGAACAAACTATTGGGGCATTTACCACCGATACTGTCGATCTATATTTCGTCCGATCCCAAAGAACAAAGTTTTTGAGTTTTATTTATTTATTATTTAAACTAACAACTTTTTTTTTTTTTTTTTTAACATGTCCGCACAAGAGGGAGTAGGAGAATTCGAACTAGTGATCTCCGCTTTATTAGGCGTGATTTCAGCCAATTGAGCTACCTCTTGTAACCTCTTGAGTTGAGATTACAGATTGTTTAAGAATTGCAAATGCCCATACATGTTACGTTTGTTAATTTATTTTGGACTTTCGTGGCTAATTTTTATATTTTCATTAGAAAAGTGATACGACATGAAAGTAAAAAATGTTTTTGTGTTTTGAATTATTTTGGTATAATAAATCTGTCCAAGGCCCACGCCACCATCGCATAGAATATCCCATAAAAGGGCACTTTTTCCACTCCGTTTTCATTCGGAGATGACCATTTTTTTTGTTTTGCAAGCAACCCATTGGCAGTTCAGTCGTCCAAATTATGATTCAATAAATTGTTTATTATTATTTTTGTTTTAAGAATAGAAAAAAGAAAAACATTAACAATAATAATAACAAAATGATTGAGTACATTTCGCGCAACAACATGAGTTGTTAATTAATCCTAGAACACTTGCCCGAAGTATGCAGTGTTTGAAAAAAGAAGAATCATTAAAAAAGGGTCGCTTATAAACCAATTAACAGCAATACACCATGGAATGTTTACCAATATATTCACAATTTAATATTCCACAAGAATACAAAAGTACATTCACATATTCGAACTAATTTTCACATCCCACCCATATGAAAGTTGTACAAGAATATACAAAATGGCGCAAATAGAAAATGCTTCATTGGGTTGACATGGAGAGTGCCAGGGCTCTCCAAGAGCCAACATCAAGACAAACAATAACCCATCAAAGCACTATAGAGTTATCAACAGGTTGTCTCTCACTGTGACCAGGTTGTCGCTCTCGTATACAGCCAGCTTGAAATGCTATTCACAAGGAATGGAGATCTTTCTTTATTCTTCACTGATGTGGCAAAAGCAGATAGTGCATCCCCACCTGTGAAACTTCACATCCAAAAGAATAAAATTCTTTGTATAAGGAATTCTGTGACACACATGATACTTCATGGTCTAATAAAAACATCCCTCCTTGTCTTTTTCCTGCCACAATAGTTAAATTGATGTCAGATCATATCAAAGGGTCCTGAAAAGCAGTAATACTTTTTCTATTATTGTCATTTCCTGTATTTAACCCTCTTACGTTTTGTGTTATGTTTCTTTTATTTTCTTGTTCTAACATCAAATCTTTTCTTTTTTCTTTGAATTTAAAGATAAATAGGATCAAACTACATCTAACAAATAAATAGTTTGACTAAAGCAGCTTTATATTCCTTAAACAAAGTGTTACCAGGTGGTCCAATGTTGGTAGATGTTTCTTTTCAACAGGCCTAGCTGGACCCTTCAAGAGAAAGTAATCATTGTGGTCCAATGTAATTAGATTTGTGGCTAACATCCTGTTGTAGCAGGCAGCAGTTGTTTATCCCACATACATCATCGATAGCCTGTTCACAGTCAAAGCATGCCGCTTCATGCTAGGAATGAGCAGCACCTCTTAATTCACCTGAAATGCAAGTGTAATTCTAGGGTTAACTCTTCTCTTTGGTGAAATGTTGCATCAACTTACTTACCTTGATCATGCACTCTTGCGATAGCAACTACGTCGCCGTTCAGCACAATGTAAAGGTCAGTTAGAGAAGATGAAACTAGGATAGTGACCGATACCCTATGCAAGTATTAACACAAGAATATGGAGCATTCAACAAGAATGTCAAGTTCTCCTTAACAAGCAATCCAATCAAAGGTACAATTAACACAAATGGGACCAAGCAAAAAGCTACAAAAGGCAATGCTGATTGAAAAGATTTATCGGTTTGCTGTCTCTGTAAAAATGTCCTTTCAGTGAAAACTCAGTACTGGGGTAACTGATCATTTATATGGAATACCAAGCACATCAGATGTGATATATGCATATGCTATGTTGCTGGGGGTACAAACCCATAATGGTGTAGAAGAGGCAGTCAGTTGGCAGTGACAACGTAGGAGGTGCTCAGGAGAAAAAAACAATAAAGGACAACAGCATAGGAGGCATGATCAGTTTTTCTTTTAGTCCAAAACCATTATAATATGTATCACAGATTGCTTTTTCTTGAGAAGTCAGTTCTTTTCACTAAAATTTGGCATTGGGAAACTCTAGAACTGAAGAATGAAAGGGTGTAACTCGAAGCAAAGGTTTTGGTGAAAAAAATAAGGTAAAAAAAAAAAAGCACATCAAAAGTAACACCACTAACTTCAGCTTTAGCAAATAGAAAAGACACACTCCCTTTTTTTACGTCAACAAAGAAAGCTTAAAAAATACTGGAATGAACAACCGACACTGGAACCCGTGCACAGTTGACACAGTCAAGATTTACGGATTCATTTAAAGTTAATGGACCGTGTCACCATGAAAAATCTAATAATATAATCAAGACTCAAGAGAGTGATCAAAACATAATTTTACTTCTGCAAGCAAGAGAAAGTAACTTATGGTTAAATTCAATATATACAAAGAAAAGAAGTGCTAAATATTACACAATTCTTATATTCCAAAATACTGGCCAAAAATATATATAGATTCCAAAACATGCAGAAAAATTTTCTGGGCAACCTTAAAATCCTCTTGAGACTAGAGATCAGATAGCAACTTATTTTAATCGTTCTTTGCAAGTAAACCTGTGCAAGCGAGTTTAAATTTACCATTTTACCTTAATAATCCTTAAAGACTTCGAACAGCTAAATTGTCTTCCTAACATTTTTTTTTTTCATTTCAGAGAAAGCATCATATACTGCTTTAGCCGATAAAAATAATAAAATACTATGAAGAAAATGAAAGAAAACCCTGTCGCAGAGTTCACTGATAAAATCATAAAAGAAAGCAGCACCATAGTCGAACATTAAAAATTGCACCAGAATATCTATAATGCTTTAGCCCATAATTGTGAACTAGTAAGAGCAAAACTTTTTTGATGAATTAGATACTATTTCATTCAACAACTGAACCAACTACAATCAGACCAGCAAAACTGGACAACACAAAAGGAGACTACAAACCAGGCTCCTTACAACCCAAACCAACAAGCTAAACTAGAACTACTCAACAAAGAAAGGAACTAAAAAAAAAACAGGAACTACATCTGCAGAAATACAAACCAGAATGTAGCAAGACATCAAGCCAACAAATCCATAGGAAGATTCCATTGTTTACCTAGAACATCACTCTCCAACCACAAATGGAATCTGCCCTTACCCAAAATTCTAGACCTAACTTCCCAGAAAATCACTTTCCAAATCTGCTCCTCTGTTTTTGGGGTGCCACCATGTTTGATCTCATTTCTAGTACGCCAAAGCTGTAGAGCTTAACACCAGCCTACTAAGACAAGCTAACAAAGTCTTCTTTCCCCAGTTACTAGTGCTCATCCCCGCGACATTTTCCCATAGATAAGGTGGATTAGCAACATTACATCGCTTTATAGCCTTCATTCCTGCTCTCCAAATTCAAAGACTGAAGCTACACTCAAAGAAAAGATGGTCACGACTTTCCAAACCATTTTTGAAAAAAGGAAATTGAATATCCCCAATATACTTGTTGAGGTGCAACAATGCCGCTCTATTCACGTAAACGGCTCTTAGAACATGCCTTGCGAGATGTGATTTTGAATGTCATAAAAGGCTTAACTTTCCTCACTAGATACTAATTGGTTTTTATATGAGATGGTCAAAAGCCCGATCTAACAAATAGCATTAGAGCTAGGGTCATGGGTTCAAGTCGCGAGAGCGTCACGTTGAGGTGCAACAATACTGCTCTGCTCACGTAGACGACTCTTAGAACATATCTTGTGGGGTGCGATTTTGAATTGCTATAAAAGGCTTTAGCTTCCCTTACTGGATACCAATTGGTTTTTAGATGAGATGGTCAAAAGCTCGATCCAAAAATACCCACTCTTAACCAACTGATCTCCAATATATAATCAATTTTTCATTACCAACTACAAAATAAAGGTCTGCTTGGGAATTGCATAGGGAAACCAGACAATCTTCCCCCAATCTACAACTTGATTCTTCCTCTTGATGATTCCCAAAGTATCAGAACACGAATAAATCTTTTTCTTAGAAGGGACCCAAATAGCCTTATCTTTATCCACAATACTAACCTTTGGAAGTCTACCTTGTATCTCCACAAGATCATCAGACTTTGCAGGTTTCCAGCACCAACCACCATTAGAGATTACAGTCGACAATAGAGCATCAATCCTGCTTTGAGCATCATAAACAACCCGATATCCATATTTCTCAAACAATATACCTGCAAGATGCCAATTATCGAGCCACATGTGTATGGAATTCCCATCTCCAACCTCAAAAGAAAGAAAATTTTTGACCAAATCACACAGCCAGCCGGAAAACTGTTAGGAGAAACTTCAATAATCCAAAAGCTTCTCCCTTTAAGAATGTTCTCCTTGACCCATGCAAACCATATAAAAGTAAGAGCAAAACTTACATCCTTATTTGAGTGAATAGCCTACAATATCCTCTAAGTAAGCAACTCAACTGTTATTCGGTACTCACAAACAGATTCAAAAAGAATTTCAAACGACATTAAATAACAAAATGCACCGCTGATATTGCCTGCAAATATATGATCATTTAATCCTGAAATCATAGCAAATGTAACATTTGAAAACCACTTTTCTCAATTGAAAAATTAAAAGTGTAAAACCAATAACAACTTCTTTCTATTTTTTGATAAGTAATTAAAACCAATAATAACTGTTTTACCATAGGAAAAAAATTGATCTTTGATGTGAAGTCCATATTGTATTGACATATTTAGTAAGACAAAAAACACAAGGTATAAGTCTAAGTCTAGAGTGGTGTGTTGTTCCTCTAAATACACCGTCACAAGTTGCACGTCAAAAGCTTCAAGTATTCTGGGAGGTAAAGTGATTTGGAAACCTAAAACCTTGAACTTAGGTGATTAGATTGGATCACACATAGCCTAGAGTTGGTCAAGTCATGAGAATACATAAATAGTTATTATTGGACTTAATTTAATTTTTACAAAACTATTCATAAGTGTTTAAACGGAACATTTTACATTCGAATGGTGAACTGGGGTTCTCACACAGATTGCTTTATTCAAAGCTTCATTCAAGCAGACAGATAATTTAGCTCAACCTGAGAACATATTTTAACACCTATTCGAATATACAGATCGAATGAGAACTAATGTATCATGAGAAAGCCTTTTCAAAGACAATCCAACAAAGACATAAGTCATCATTTCAATTCTTCTATATTGTTGTGTGAAGTCCGTAGCATGAAATCTGAATACACTGTGTGGATAGTGAGAAGAGTGTGTCAAGGAGCCGACATGTGATATCAGCAAGTGAAAAGTATGAGGACCATTTGTGCATTGGTCAGTGAACAATCGTGAGCAGTACAGCATGCATCTCTAGAAGCTGGAGTTGGACCCTAAGTTTAAAGGCGAGTTTTATAAGTCTTGTACATGTACTTTCAAGTAGTGATATCTTGGGCTAGGTCCTGGTGTTTTTTCTAAATAAAAAGTGCAAAATTGTGTGTGATTCTTAGACCATCTACTTTCACAAGATTATTGCATTTATTGTACTTGTTGAAAATATAACATGTTTACAATGACAATCAAATGTGTTGCAATATGCTCATCGCACTTGAATATTCAATCTAGTTAGTTTCCACAATGTCTGGATTCCTGATTGAGTATTCTTGACTGTTTGCTCGAAGGTAACAAAACCTGTTAATATTGTCAGTTAACAGGTGCCCACACAGGGGGATCCAATAGATCACCAGGCAATCTCTTTCATTTGAAATTCTTTTGGAAAACTAAAATTATTAAATAGCCAGCAAATCTTCAATGACAAATCTAAAAGATACGGGCTTCTCTATGCATGTGGCATGAAGAAAGAACAATTTGATTTTGTTTTCTTGGCTGATCAAGCCAGAAAACATAACAAAACGGTGCCTGACAACCCCCTTAAGACATTTTAAAAGAAGTGAGAGACCAAGGGGGGCATCAAGGTTATCTGCAACCAACAACCAAGATGAGAATTTCCTTTATGATAACTGTGCCAGATCCAGCACCACCATGACCAAGAATAAAAGCTATATGTGCTCCAAAAAAAAGGGCTGGATAATCCTTAGTTCTGCAGGATTGACAATGCATCTGTTTTTCCTATAAATTTTCGGGACTCCTATTTATCTGCAAGTCAGAAAACTTGTTCTGTAGCCTTGGACCAAGAATTGCACGGAACTTCCATGTGCCAGTGACCATTATCTGCCCAAATAACCTCTGTCAACTAGACTGAGGATTCCCTGTAAGAAGACACTGTGAAATGACAGATGCTCATGGGAAGGCAAAGCACAGTTTACAAGAACCAAGTTCATGGACAAGGTGGATGCTACCATCTTTCTGGCCAGAAAGGTTATTGGTAGGCCGTATTCACAATGACCAGACAAGATTATAAGTTAAAAAAAATTTCTTTCAAAATAGAACAACAACATTCAAGACGACACTTTGCTTTGATGAAGTAAAAGAATTCTCAAATTTGGAACTTTGAAGCAACATAACATACCAAGATCAACATCATCATGACACAGCCTCCACCAACAATGCCTAAAACTTCCTCTTCCAAGTAAGTACTTTGGCTGACAAGAAGAGACCCTAAAACACCCCCCACACCCACCCCCCCCCCCCCCCCCCCCCCCCCCAATAAAAAAAGATATCTAGAAGAAGCTCAACAGAAAAACTGATTATACACTGCTAGCTAAAACTTGGTACTGTCACTATAGCATTTGATTTTTTTTTTTTTTTTTTTGAATAATAATTTATTGAGAAGAAACGCCAATCACCCTAAAGGTGTTTGAAATCTAAAAACTATACATGATAAACAATCATCCTAGAGGTGTCTAGAATCTAAAAAGTTAGGAAAAACTTCACTCGACCCCCTGAATTTTCATTGCTTTTGCAATCACCCCCTAAAGTTTAGAAACTAAATTTAGCATATTTAAAAGGTTTGCAATGTCACCCCTCCCTTTAGGTTTTAGGGTTAAATGAGTTCTATGCTTGCCCATTGCTTCCAGCCTTCCACAAATAACCCAAGGTATCATATACAATTACCTGTTAGAATATAGATAGACTAAATTTATTATCCCTTATTAGTTAAAATTTTGGAATAAATGATAATTTATCATAGCCCCTATCTCCAAAGGATTCAGCTCAGGTGCTATATATATTAAAAAAAAATCTACATGAGAGATTTTAGTAGTTTTTTCAACGGTCCAACTTTTATTCTTCTATTTCTTTCTTGGAATGAAATCTAAGCCGTTGAAAAAATTATAGAAAATCTCCGGTAATTTTTTTACGGCACATAAGCCAAATCTGACTCCACATTATACCTCCTAAGATATTAATCCTGCTTATTAAAAGGAAGTCTGGATCTACACGCAAGAGGAGGGAATGTCAAAATATTGATTAAATAATTAAATTCATTATTTTCTATCCCTTAAACTTATCTTTTTGGATAATGTGATTGTATTAAGACATGTTCAGATACATAATCAAGATTGGAACGCCTCTTTCCAACAGTGAAGAGTCGTTCATAATTCCACACGTTCATAATACCACAAGTAGCATCGGTCACCGAAAGAACCGAACAAAGATCTCAAGAAACATTGACAGAATCGATTAGAACTTCCATGTGATAGGAGAAAACTAACAAAGCTCAACACTGAATTTGTTTGAGGACCACAAAATTTGAGAAATACACACACACAAAAAAGAGCTAACTAACCGGAAAAAAAACCTTGCAGTTGGAGTGGCGCGGAGAAGGACAGAGCCAGTGTGCTCCGGCCGCCGGGTGGGGCAGCAAATCATGTTCCACTTTCTTGGTCTTTCTTCACTTGGGATGTTTGAAGGAAACGGCTTTCGGTTTTAGTATGTCCCTGTATGCAACGTCTCGGTAGTAGGCTTCGGTTCTTCTGGATAAAGAGATCCAAGGCTAAAAATAGGCCACGTCATCGAGCAAAAAAAAACACATGGTAGAGATTCACGCAGGTTTCATTTTCATTTTCCCCCATTTTTCCCTCTCCCACCGAAACTTTCCTCCCACCCTCCTCAAGTTCGGCCTCCGCCACCACTAACCAGCAACCACTGCCGCCACCGACGGCCAACCGGACTCGTTGACACCACCACCGGAAGACGAGAGTGCCGCCCACCGAACGAAATCCGGATAGCCCGACGAACGCCCGGCACTCCCAACGCCACCACCGGCTACATAGGTAACTTCTCTCTCTTTTTTTCCTTTTGATTTCCTCTGGTAGTGTGATCCACAGATATGGGGTAAAATGCTGATATGTGGCTCTCACTTGTTGGTTTGTTTTGTTGCCGGGAAAAAAAAATAAAAATAAAAAAGGAAAGATTTTTCTCTTTGCGATTTGAGAACAGTTTCTATAAATTATTTTCAGAAAACAGTCTTTGTTTTTTCATGATTCCTAGTTTTTTTTTTTTCCATTGTTTCAAGGTGGGTTTAGACTATGGTGGGAGTGATTTTTATGGCTCACAGAATCTGAGGTTGTGGGTACTTCTTAGAAAATGGCTTCCTTAGTTTTTGGTCTATGTTGGATTACATTTACCTTTGCATTTATTCTAAATAAGAGTAATTGGCTGGTGTATTACACTAATTGTAATGAATTGCCTATGATGACGACATTTGCCATTTGAACAAGAGTTGCAACAATTTTTTTTGCACACAATGACTGTTATGGGCTCATGGCAGTTAACATGCAGTGGGTAGTTATCATATGAGAATTTAGAACATAATAGGTAGTTAATTTAGCGGGCAGTTAATGGAGGGTTACTTTACTGGGCGGGTAGTTAGTAACGTAGGAATTGTGTTTGAGTTGTTTAAATACAGCTGCAGAAGACAAAAGGGGCAAAAGAGAATTGATGTGTAATGTTGTTTGTAATCCTTATTAGATTAGGAGATTAGCTATCTCGAATTAACTACCTATGTTTATTTCAGTACAGTTTCTATTCCAGAATCAATCCAATTTCTCTATTTCCATTTAGAATCTTGCAATTGGTATCAATTTCTATTTTCATAACCTGGCTCTGATGCCAATTTCTATTTTCATATGATAACTATCCACTACATGTTAACTGTCCATGACAATGATAGAGTTTCTACATGGGTCCTTGATGCAATGAAGGATGTGTTGCGTGCAAAACTTGTTGGGAGAAGTCTACTGTAGCTTCCTTCTAACATCTCTGAAGAAGATATATTGAGTTGGTAGACAGATTCTATCATGATTGTCACTCAAAAATAAGAAGCTTTCTTCTTAAACAATATGATTCAAATGATATGTCGTCTATCTCTATCTCTAGCCCAATATGATTCAAATGAACAGTCTCCTCTCTCTCACTGGCACTGCAGCTCTCTAGCAGTACTGTTCGTACTTTTTGTAGAGATAGTAATCACAGCAATATAAATGATACAAAAATCAATATTTCTGGTAAACTACTCGCTCTGCCGCTTCGTCATTGTTTTTATTTTTTTATTTTTTTTATATGTCCGCTTCTGTCTTTTTTGTGATCTTTTATTTTAGTTTTAGTTCTTTTTTTTTTAGGGGAAAATTCAATTTACCTCCAAAAGTTTCAGGAGTTTTTTAATTTTAACCTTAAAGTTTAAAAATTGACAATATCCCCCTAATGTTTTAAAAAATTTCAATTTAAACCTTCCGTTACTAATTTCCGTTAAATTGGACGGAAATTTTTTTAAAAAAGCCTGAGGGTAATTATGTAATTTTAGAGATATTCGTCCAATTTGACGGAAATTAGTAACGGAAGGTTTAAATTGAAATTTTTTGAAACATTAGGAGGGATATTGCCAATTTTTAAACTTTGAGGTTTAAATTGAAAAACTCCTTAAACTTCAGGAGAGTGAAGTGGATTTTTTTTTTTGTTTTGTTTTGTTACCATGGTATTACAACGTTAAATGAGATATCCGTGATAAATGACAAACTATTAACTTTGACAGTAAAATAACGAAGGGTTGAAATTGAAAACCTAAGAATTAAATTCAAATAAGACAAAAACCTAGGTAATAAAAATGATTTTTTTTTTTCCCCCAATTTTTATTATGATTCCAAGAAGGGCAAAAAAAAAAAAAATAATAATAAAAATAAAAATAAAAAGCATCATAGCTACTCGATTGAAAATGGCGTAGGACACGGCAGGTCTTCACCTTGTTTTTTCGTTCTTTTGGCTCTTTTTTCCTTCTTTATGTCAAGGTTGTCTGTTGCAATGTGAACCATGTTCTAGAATAAGGATGAGTCTTAACTTGTTTGTGGTTTGATATTCAACCTACTAAGTTCTAATATATATTGTTCTTTTTCTTTTTTGAAAGAATATATATTGTTCTTTTGGGCAGGAAATGCAATAAATTTATTAATTCTTTTTTTTTTTTCTTTTTCCCTGATAAACGTTAGGCCGTGACTACGTTAAAAAAAAAAGCCAAAGAAGATAAAAAGACAGCAAAGCAAGCATCTACATAAAACAGAAAAACACCACAGAATGTTACACATCCATTAATAAACAAAGTGAGCATGTAAGAGCACTCACAATTGAGGAGTTAAATGGTATTTTTATCTAAAATGGCTAATCAACTTGTAAAAAAAACCCTAACATTAGATTATCCAAAAAAAAAAAATTGATATTATATTGGATTAGCAAAAAAAGAAATGCTACATGTAGCAGCACGAGAAGTGTTACACATCTCAAATTTTCTTTTCAAAAGCTAGTTTTCAAATGATGTGTCACCATCTCATGAGATTTATTATTTTGAGAAGTGTGTCACTAACTCATGGGATGGTGACACATCATTTGGGAACCAACTTTTGGGAATAAATTTTGGGATGTATAGCATTTCTCGTAGCGGCACTATTCAAGTGAGCCATTTTATTTCTCTCTCCACATCTCTCTTTTCCCAAATTTTCTCCTACTATTTCTCTACACACATCTATTTTTTTCAAAAAGTTCAAAAATATAATCTTTAGAAAAAATACAATCCTTATAAAAATATAAAAATTAATATTTAAATGATATAGATAAAAATATAGCTAATCAAATGTAGCCACCACCACCGATGGCGGTGGTGGCACGCAAAATCTGGTTTCATATGAATTTTGTGGTGCATTGAGATACTTTCACTCATCCTACTCAAGTCTTCCAAGAAGAAAGTAATTCTAGCTCTTGATGATTTTAGAAGACTCGACTTACAAGAGTTGGATTTACGAAATCCTATCAATGAAGAGGCTTCGATATTTTGGAAGAAACCCCACATTGGTTTTATTAAAATTAATTGAGATATAGCTGTGGATAAGACCTATGAGGGTATTAGAATTGGTATTATAGTACGTGATAATAAGGGAGCTGTTTTGGCTACGCGTAGTACTACAAAATATATATGTTTTGGCAGAGCCTGTTATAGCTGAAGTTTTGGTTTCTTATCATGTTGCGAATTTCAGTAGGGAGATGGGCTTTTATGATATAATTTGAAAGGGAATGCCCTACATATTGTAAATGCAGTCAAAGCATAAGATAAGAATTAGAGCAAAATTGGCCATTTAATTAATGGGATTAACAAGTTTTGCGCCAGCTGAAATCCTAGAGGATTGAACATGCATGTTAAGAGGGATTCGAACTCTAACAACTTATTTTTTAACTAGAGATGCTATTTTGTGTATCATAAATAGGATTTGGGTTGAAAAAAAAATCAAATTGTATCTATAATATTGTAACCAGTGAAGAATTTGCCTATGTTTGATTGATGTTTTGTATTAATTATGTTTGGACTTGGGAAGTATTTAAAGTTGATAAAGTTACAAACTTGATGCATATGATTATGGAATAATATATATATATATATTTTTTGACATGTCCACACAAGGAAAATTGGAGAATTTAAACTAGTAACCTCCACTTCATGAGGCGTGATTCACAGCCAATTGAGCTACTCTTTGGGAACTGGTATTTATATTATTTTTTTTTTTTTTTTTTTTGACATGTCCGCACAAGAGGGAGAAGGGAATTCGAACTAGTGACTTCCACTTCATTAGGCGTAGTCTCAACCGATTGAACTACTTCTTGGGAACACTGGTATTTATATTAGAGATATGATGAAAGTTAATAGTGTTTATAGTTTACATGTGCATGTCACTTGCGTAATTTTCAGTCTATTTTAAGTTTTAAAAGCAACAGCAAATGGTAGTTTGAAAAGAGCAAATATCACACAAATAATATATAGTTTAGGGATGTATGTGCAAAAAGAATATTAGCATGATGGGATAGGTATATTTTTCCCTTTCTTCTTTAATCTCTCGGCACTAAAAGTAAAAAGTTATCAAAAATGATTAAGAAATAAAAGGTAAGTAGAAGAAGAAGAAGAAGACGAGAAACCAACAGAGCTCTTGATATAACGTGAGCTCTTTCTTCTCTCTCTCTCTCTTCCCTGTTTGCTTTGGCGGGAAACATGCAGTAGATGGAGTTCATTTGAGGATAATTGGGATACAGATGAAACATGCATGTGGGACATGTTAAAACCAGAGAGTGATTTAGACGCGCTTGAGATCTTTAGCAAGAAGAAGATAGAAGAAGAAGAAGAGGAGGGAGGCCAGAGAAAGAGACGTTTAGTAAGAAGAGTCAAAATTTTAACTCTTCGAGTTTGTGCAAAGGCCACAAAGGAGTAAAAAGAATATATGAAGGAAAAAGGGAAAGGAGGGAGAAAAGAGAAAAAGGTATTTTGATAGGGAGGATCTTTCAGTGCCATCAATTCAATTAATTGTGCTTGGACTGTCATCCATTTACTTCTCTCCAAAAACAAAAAACGCTTTCCCTGCACATTTGCACCCACTTTCCCTTACAAGACATGACTATTTTTCTCACCATGCGATCATGCTTATTCTCTCAACTTTCCTTCTCTTTCTCGAGAAAAAAGGAAAAAGAAGGATGAAAAAGAAAAGGGAATTAAGACTGTAGAACATAAAGTGATGAGCTAAGTGTGTATAAAGATGCCCATCTAAATCTAGTTGGGAATATATTTCAATCCAAACAATGATGCCTACCCGCATTCACTTTATCTGGGGCATTATACATTTAAGGCTCAGCATCAATCCTTTTCCATCAATTTCCAAGCTCAAAAGGCTTCTAAGCAAAATGAGGACTAGAGTATAGAAATATAAAGTCCCCAACCATCAAAGAAAGTAGGTAAAGAGGACCTTTCTCTAACCACATATTTTTAGATTTTGTTAGATTTTGTCATCTTTTATGTCGTCGCATCATGCCGCGTGTCATGTGTTTTGTGCGCTTCATGTTCCTTTTTTTTTTTTTTCCCCCTTCGGTCGTGCGGTTGATTTTCCTTTTTCGGTTCTTCGGCATTTTTTTTTGTTTGTTTTGTTTTCTAAAACAAATTGCTCATCCACCGTTGCTAGCCGTTGGAAAACACTAAGGGGCTAGGCGCGCGGAAGAGTAATTTTAAAGTCCTTTTTGTGTTCTTCTTGAGTCATTTTAAGAATGATGTAGCTATTAAAATTATCATCTGATTAAAATCTAATAATGATTACTCACAAGTTCAATAGTAATTTTAATAGCTACATCATTTTTAGAGGGACTCAAAAGGAACTTGTAGCATTACTTTGCGTGGGAGGGAGAAAAAGATACATATATGAGAAGAGCAATTCTTAAGTATTGATCTCTTATCTTATTCTTATATATATTTTCTTGAATTTTTTTGTTTCTTTTATAATAAAGGTTGATCTGAGGGTGGGTTGATGAACACCCTTCACATTAAGCCAGTGGTACGGGAATAAGATAGAAGATGAGTATATATATATATATAGCATTACTCCTATGAAAAATATTATATATATATATATACCATGTTTTTATCACATAATTATCATATAATGCTGACGTGGTAGTTTAAATCAACTTTTGGATTTCTTTTTTATTAACAAGTACTAATTCAAAGGTTGGTTGGGACTATCACATCAGCATTGTGAGATAATAATGTTGAAAGATGAAATTGTAGTTTCTTGCATTACTCTATATTTGTATCTTTCTTTTTCTCTCTTCATATATGCGTAGGACTAACAATTTTTAACATGATTAGTATTAATCCATTTAATTAGTGGGGTTAGGATTGAGGAGTACTATGGCTCGTTTAACTAAATGAGTAAGGTTAGTATTAATCTATATAGTCTTATACGTATTTCTTGACATGACCAAAACCCAATATTCGACATAATGATTGGTAATTTTTTACACAACCCGTGCAAAATTAGTAAGTTAAAGTTGAGATGCATGTCCCATTTAATTAACTGGGCTAGGTTAAGGTTAATTAACTTATATAGTCTTATATACTATTGGTTTAACACAATTCAAATCTGACACACACATGAACATAAATTACAACCCCTTCAAGTATTATCGTTTTTTGAAAACTAAATTTCATGTTCTGTTTGGGTATTGAAACCTAAGACTAATTAAAAATTCACTCCATTTCCACTCCTTATGATCTCTCGATCTTAGTTAATTATAATCCGAATTAAATAATACATATATGGGCAAATATTATTCTTCCTTCTAGTTCTTGGGACTTGGCAAAACAAGTTAGTTGTCAAAATGTGTAGGAGAAATAGATCGAGGATCTAAAAGTTTTTTTTTAAAAAAAAAAAAAATTCGTAATAAATAAATCTACAGTTTAACTTGTTTTAATTTGTTCATGTAGTATTAGTAGTGGTATTGGTTAACTTTTATCTATGGTGTGGGATGTGGTCCATATGGACACGTGCAAATGATGGCATTGTCTTCCCTAATGATGGATTCCCACCGCTTCTTCCACTGTGTGGGATCCACTCCTATCATGCGACCCAACTTCAAACAATGTTCTCTTTAACTTTGACCGACAAAATCCCCATATCATTTTCTATATCCTGCTAACCTAATTATGAAAATGCTACGTGACAATGTGTTGGCAATAAGCTTATGGGAATATCCATAGAGATTGCACCAAGTGTCTGCACAAAAGCTTGTCGCCAATCGGGTGTCCATGCCATGCATTGTGTGGCGCTTGTTGATTGGGACCGTCACAACTCTCCCTCACTGAGCTGTCATAGACAGACCCATCACTTCCTTCGCAAATAATTAGCATGGCTTCTAGAGTTGCAATCATCTATTTAGAATGCGAGACACCTGAATTACCAATGCTTTTGTCGATTAATGGAGGGAGGAAACTCTACTTAATTATATATATGTCCTCCTAGTTCCGTAATTATTTGATTTCAATCATGGGAAATTGGCTTAATTATCCCAATAATTAATTGCTGGTATATATATCTATGCTCGAGAGTTAATTAATCATGCATGCATGCCCTTATAAAATATGAAGATACATAAAAGTACGTAGGACTGTAGGAGAATAATGTGGGAGTAGGACATGTAATAATGTTTTAAATTATATTTTACAAGAATTTGGCTTTAACCGGCACATATTTCCCGGCGGCCAAAATAAACGTTGACATGAATGATTTTTGCCGGAGCTTTTCCTAGCTAGGCACAAACCAATAAAAGAATATCGGTGCTTTTTCAAGTAAAATGACGGGTTGAAAATGACGTCGTTTTTACAAAGCACAGGTACTTTAACGGAATATGTGGGGGCTTTTTTTTCTCTGTGAGTAGATATTGATACATATCCTATACATAGATTTTTTTTTTTTTTCCTACCTTTTGTCGCACATATACATAGGTTTCACCTTAGGAGTATGTCCAAGTATGATGATTAATTTCAGCGACAATAAAGGTACCTTAATCCTATTATGGACAAACCATTAGGTACAGAATTATGAGTCCCTAGGCAGCTAGGGAAAAGATTTCTGAAAGAGAAAACTTATAGTGTTTGGTCGTGATTGAAGGAGTTGTTATCGGTCCCGACTAAATAAGAAAGTGAGGAGAGGAGTCTTTAATTGGTGAAATAAGATTTGGGATATCTGGTTGCTTACTTGAGGCCAAAAAACACATGGACTCAAGCTCATAGTCTCAAATGTCAACATTGTTATCATTATCCCACGTATTGACGTCAAGCTAGAATGACATCTGGCCAATGGTGTTTTAATTTAAAGAGTCATGACCTTTGAAAGCTATCTTTTTCTTTCTTTTTTAAAGCAGGAGGAAAGTGTTTCAGCATGCAACTCACTTGGCAAACTGTGTAGGAGCTGAGTATTATACAATTACCGAGACAAAAAAGATTTTTGAAGTGCTTCATAAATGTGTAACGTTAAAATAGCCATATGTACATGTATGTTACTATAGTACCTAGTTTCTGGGTATAGGGCTAACCCATATTCAGAAATCATCCCAGGTGCTAGCTAATTTATTCGAAGTAGCCCATGCAAAATTTAGCTAATCCTCCCAGTAAACTCGGATCCAAAATTGTACCCGGATAATAATTAGTGTTCATGTGTCGGATTTGAGTTGTATCGAAGTAAGGTCAACCATAATTCAATTTTATTATTATACAGATAATTAGGTCATGTGTTGGGTTCATTTCTAGTTTGCAAATTGTGTCAAAAATTGATTATGTTGAGGTGTGAATATAAAATTAAATAGGTTAATTATAATCATACTCATTTAATTAAACGGTTAAAACTATCATCTCTATCTTATTAATTTCATATGAAGTTGAAGAAGGTGTGAAACGTATATATATACATTGTCAGCCGCCTATAATTTGAAGCAAATAATTCAGCCGAATACGACTTTTTGGACAGCATTAAGAAAATGCAATACAAGTAAATCTCCCCAATGAAAACACAAAACATGAGCTGTGGAGCAGATTATTGATAACCAAAGATCACGCAACTACGTCATTGTCACTCATAAGATCCCTGGTACACATTCAAGTGTGAGATGTAGGCGAGGAGGGGAATGGGTCACATCGAAACTTTATGATCGATAGATACCCTTATTTACCGGGGATCTATATATATATATATATATGATGATGATGATGAAGAGCAGCAATCAGATGCATGTATGAAAGTTAAACTGCATGTACAGTGCATGGATAAATGGGAATTCTTTCGTTGTTTTTACCCACGAGTCGAGGTCTGTGAATGCTATTTTAGGAGTAACTTTTTGAGAATTAGCTTCGTCAATGATAGAGAGTGTTGTAATTGATCAGATGTCTTTCAAGTAAAAAAGAGTGAATCGGTGGTTTTACAGCATATATGGGATACGGCCGCTTTCCTTTCCTAACTTCTTCTAGAAAACACACGAGACTTTATTATAAAAAGTGGCAGACGGTGGCCATGGCATCAAAGCTACTTCCCCACATTGCCAAGGTTTTTGAAACACCCTCTTCATTAGAAACAGAAGAAAGATCATAAGAATTAAAGGCATCCTTTCTTTCTTTTCTTTTTTAATTTTTTTTTTAAATAATTACTTCAGAAATTGTTTTTTAGATCACTATTTTTGGAAAAAGCCTAGCTATTTAAAAAATTAATAATAAAAAAACTAAAAATAGTGTCCCCTTCTTCTCTCCCCCTCTCTTTCTCTCTCTACAATTACATTAAACAAAACCACTAAAATTAACATGTTTTAATATGTTGTATTTGGTCGTTGGACACATGCATGTACAACAGCAACCAAGTCCAGAACTTCCCTTGAAATTACTAGTCAATGAACTCGATCTACGCCGTTGCCCCCCCTAGGAAACACATAATTAACCAAACATATATAATAAAGTGAATTTACTGATTAGGTATATTATGTTTAGTTTGTCGTTGTTGGTAGATACTAAATATGTTTTTCAATCATGCACCTTCACTGAAGGGAAAAAAAGCACCTCATGTATGCTGTGTATGTCTCACTTAATATGCCCAATCACACGTGATACACTCAATCACTGCAACATTTCCGTGATTGCAGTTATCAGCTGACCCTATCATGTTCATGCCAGTTCTACACCAAATTCATCATATAGGTGGATAGAAGAATCATTATTTACCCCATCTCCTAATTAATATATATGGAGGGCCCAGATACCGATGAGCCTTCCAAAGCTTACTGTCGAGCTCAAATCACTCATTTCAAATTTTCTTAAATTGATTTGCATATTAATTATCCAGGAGAATTGGGTGCTACTGGAGGGTCTAGATACCGACCGGTCATAGGAAGGCTTTCATCCATCAGAAAACCCAACTCACCCCAAAAGTATGAAGAATTGCATGCCATTTAAAGCCCAACAGCCTAACAATTCGACGATCCATAGCCCAACCAGCCACCAAGATCCGAGTGCATCCTCACCAAATAGATGTTACTAAACAAACGATTCTCCCTCTACCAACTTATCTTACAGAATGCCCATGTCATATTGCCTTTCCTAACAAATCGAGGGAGAGAATCTTCAAGTCAAGTAACAATCTCTTGGCGGGAGTCCCTCAAACCCTAAGAGAGTGCCGGGCTATATATGGAGCACATGAGTAAACCTCACATTTATATATTCTGAACCTTAGCCAAAATCTGTCAAAATACCCGTTCACTATACGTACCTTTGTTAACATAGGCGTTGGAGCGGATTCACCGAACTCCATTGGTGAACACTTCTACCCCTTTCTTATAGAGTTCCCCCCTGAAAGCCGGTCTTGAGGTTAGTATAGGTCCTTGCACCAACAATACATATATAATTTTTTAAAAAAAAAAAAAAAAAAAAATTGCTACATACAACCCCTTTATCTCAACTTATTTATGTGATACTATCGATTACCAATTGATCAATTCCTTGTTTAAAAAAATAAATAAATAAATCAAAAGTTGATTAACCGTGTTACATCAACAAAATTAAATAAAAATTGTAGGTGCCGAAGTCAAGTTACTGCCATAAAATTAAAAAAAATGATATAAAAGGGTTACCGTTTATTAGCGGTAATATTGGGAAAATTGGAGCTCAAGATTTATAAATATTGAAATTTGGCGTTAGCGTTTGGTACGTGGAATGACTAGACTTAAAAAAATATATATATTATTTATACACAATTGTTGCTAGCTTTCTATTGTGGATATGATAATAAAATAAAAATAATGTGGGAAAGAGACATAAATGCACAATGTGATTTATTCTTTAACAATTCTCTACCACTTAAAGACGACGGCATTCAGTTATTCTCACTCACCCATATCCGTATCTTGAAAAAGCAAAGAGTTTGCATTTTCAAGTTTTGGGATTGGAAGAATCTTTTATCATTCCCTCCCCCCTTTCTCTCTTTATGGTGAAAAAGCTTGAAAAAAAGACCCGAAGAGGCCACCGAAAAGCATGGACACCTTATCATGAAAGCAAGAAAAAAACGACCCGATTTGACGGGCCAACACACACGCACATACACACTCACACGCACACGCTCACACACGATCGATCATCCCTCTCCCTCTCTCTCTGTTCATCTTTTATGTCTTTTTTCTTTTGTTTATACATGGAAAATCCCAAGTCAACCTCACCTCATCATTTGGTCTTGCTTCTTTACAAGCACCACCTCATTTCCCACTTTCTTTCACTTTAATTCTCTCATCATCATCTTCTTCTCTATATATTTTACTGCACTCTAATCTTCCAGTCCTCCACCATGGGAAGCATGAAGGTTCATCAGTTCGCACGTGGATTTTGGGATCAGCAGCACGAACCCTCCCTCACGCTTGGCTGCAAGCGCCTACGCCCTCTTGCTCCCAAGCTGGCTACCACCGACACTACTTCTCCTACTCACGCTGTCCCGCCGGCTTTCGATCTCAAGAGCTTCATCCGACCCGAAAGTGGTCCCAGAAAGCTCGGATCCTCTGACGACAAGCGAGATTCTCCCCAGGTTCAATTCTAAATCCCACGTTCTTATTAATTAAATTATTGCTTCGCTAGCTTCATGCATATATGTTTTATATATATAATAACGTTAAATAAATCCACCAACAAAAAACTTTGACATAATTAAGATTAATTAATTAATGCAGGTGGAAACGCACCCAGGAGGGACACGGTGGAATCCGACGCAAGAACAGATTGGGATATTGGAGATGCTGTATAAGGGAGGAATGCGCACTCCCAACGCACAACAAATTGAACAAATCACCGCGCAGCTCGGCAAGTACGGCAAGATCGAAGGGAAGAATGTGTTTTATTGGTTTCAAAATCATAAAGCCCGCGAGCGGCAGAAGCAGAAGCGGAGCAGTCTTGGTCTTAGCCATTGTCCGAGAACCCCGGCTCCCATTACAACTATCAGTTTGGAAACTAGGGTACGAATTTTCACTGTCACGTCATCTCACTCATCAGTCTGTCAGTCGTACTTTCTTTCTCTTAAAACGAAGCGAACAAGGTTTTCATATATATCTTATTTGGAATGTTGCACAGGGGGAATTAGAAAGAGAACAGGAAGATAGTCCATACAAGCGGAAGTGTCGGAGCTGGGGATTTGAAAGCTTAGAAGAAGAAAGCAGGTCATGTAAAGAGGCGGAAGGAGATAGAACTCTGGAGCTCTTCCCATTACACCCGGAAGGCAGATGAAGGGGTTTGAAAAAATTGCTTCTTTTTTTTGGTTCCATTGTAAGCTGCTTTGAAGATGTGCTCTTTTTTTTTTCTTTTCTTTTTTTTTTTCTTTCTTTTTCTTCTTTCTTCGTTTTCGGGAAAGAAGAAAGACAAAGTTGTCTCTTTGTACGCTACTGCTTATTATTATTCCTGACTTGTAACCAAAGCGCTATCTTCTCACTCTTTATTCGACGATCGATATATCTCTGTGCCTGGTGGGTGTTACTGTGAGCCTTTCTTTTGACTACAGCAACTTGTTGAATTCAAGCTTTTAGGTTAAAAAGGAGAAACCTATGGACACTGAAGTCCACGCACCTACTTCTTAACCCTTTCTTCTTCGTATTTTATGTTTTGAAAATTGACATGTCCACTATACTTATTGCCAAACAAAAAATATCATTATATTTCACCCTCTTTCTAAGACTTTGATAAAGTTGCGCAGGACATATATCTACTCTCTCACGATTCTTTCATTTTTTAAAAAAAAAAATTCCATGATTGACATGCAAATTATTTAGTGTTCGGTGGTGGGGACACTCGTTTATTATACCCATGAGATTTGGGAGGGAAAGATAGATAACGAAATTCGAATAGCTGATTGAAAAGGTTTCTTGCCGTCAACCATGAGCTACGTGTGTCGTCAGACCCTTCGCCCTCGCCAACATTTCCTGATCTGGGTAAATATTAATTGTTAACTTTTTTTTTTTTTTTTTTTCCGTGAGCAGTCTACATGCATATAATAGTATATACACCATGCCATGCATGCAGATACTCCAAAATGATGGTCAAACTTTGAAAAGCTATGACAGGGTTTGTTTGGCCGAGCGTTTGAGGGATTTAAAAATGCGTTTAATACTTAAAAAGTATTTGTTTAAAAAAAATATATATCAATTTGGTAAAAAAAAATTGAAAGCGCTTTTAAATGTCAAAAAGTGTTTTTAATTCAAAAACTCTATTTTTCAAACACAATTTTAAACATGCTCTAAGTGATTTTGCTGTTTAGATTACTAGCTTAACAATTTAGATGGTAAATATGAGACCTACTTGTCGAGACAAATTTTGTCCATTTATAAGCTTGGGTAGGTGGACACCATAAGAACTTTCTCACATTTATTATTTAAATTGCTAATAATTTAAACAATAAATTATGAAAATCCTGATCCGATATTAGTAGGACCCTGACTGCTTGCATGAATACTCCATGTAGACCATGGCATAGTTGGATCGAGATATTGGGGAGGGATGCAATTTTTAAAATAGTAAAAAAAATTTATCTATCCATATTTCTAAATTTTGACTCACTGCAACTTGGCTTACGAATTACCTTTTTTTTTTTTTTTTAGTTGCACCTTGGAACAGATTGGGTCGTTAAATTTGACAAAATATGTCACACTTGAGTCTCACTTGACGCAGAGTGATATGGTTGCAATACATATATTATAAGATAAAATTACATTTCGCCCCCAAATTACCACCTCATTTAAACTCACCCTTCTAAACTTTGAGTTCGAGCATGTTTGACAAGCCTAAAAGTGCTTTTAACGTTTAAAAAGTTCGTTTGAAGAAAAAGTAATCGTTTAGTAAAAAAATTAAAATCGCTTTTAAGGATCCAAAAAGCCTAAAAATGATCAAAACGCACTTTTGGTAAAAACTTAAAAATAAAGTTTTTGCCCAAAAGCTCTTTTTGACTTAAAAACTCTATTTTTCAAACACAATCCCAAATAGACTCTTATTGCAATTTTTCAGACGCACGCATGACATGTTTTTCATCTACATTTAATGCCCAATCAAACTCGGAGTGGAACTCGGAAAAAATGGAAGTTCATAAAGGGGAGTTGTCGCAAGTTAAAGGTATGGATGCAAATGAGGTAATAGTGTAATTTACACCAAAAATTAAAGAAACCATAAACCAATAACTCCTCTCCCTTTCTCTCTCATCCTATTTCACGCCATTGATGATTTTTTTTTTTTTTTCTCTTTTTCTCTCATCTTTTTTTGTTTTTGTTTTTTTTTTTGTTTTTTGTTTTTGTTTTTTTCTTTTTGACATGTCCGCACAAGAGGGGGAGGAAGATTCAAACTTGTGACCTCCGCTTTATTAAGCGTGGTCCCAAAACTTGTCATCTCTTCTCTTCTGGTTTCAAAGGATTGTTTATTTTTATTATTATTATTATTATTATTAAGGATTGTTTAAGGACCGCCAGAGAAGAAATCGGAGAAAAAAAACCATATGATTGATCTAGTTAAAAAAGATACATAAATGTTTTCAAAGATAATTTGCAAATAAGAAATACATGTGATCAGTTCAATCCATCCCCTCTTTTATTTGTAATTTCCAAGAAACCCCAATAAGTTGAAGCCTATATATAATTCACCATCAAAGATTCAAAGCCTATATTGATTTTCCAGCAACGTAAATGGCAAAATGCAAATACCCATACAGGGAACTTGTTGAGCCAAATTGGCCAAAACAGATTCAAGCCCATCTCCATTGTTCAATTCAATCCTCAAGGGTATATGTGATCCGGAAGGGCAGTAAGATCAGACCGTTTTGGGATTTCTCCAAAGAAAACAAGTCCACTGTCTTTTATTATAGACGTTCAAGAGGACTGTTTTAGAAAATGTCAGGTGTTTTTCTTGTATTATCCCAGTCTTAAAGTGAATATTATTTTCTAAAAAAAAAAACTAACCCTTATTTCTAAAAATAATTAAGTCTATTTGTATTTTGTGAGGACGAGTTTTACGAACACGTCGTTTGCTGCAAATCCAGTGGCATTGATTCGTGGGAGTAATGATATAAGGAGAACTAAAACTTCCTATAGAGTCTTCCCCAAATGTGACGTGACTTTTAAAATCACCATTGAATTTGAGATGATCATTATTGAATTTTGATTTATTAGTGATTTTAAATGTCACTCCACATTTGGGAAGACTGTAGGAGAACTCCTCCTTATATCATTACTTGATTCGTAGACTGCACGAAAAACAGATACTTTTGTTTAGCAAATGAGGGCCATTGGATCACTGAAATCGAAAGTGTAGGAGTTGTGGGTCGTTTGATCACTGAATTTGTTGTAGACGATAGAATAGTTGTGTATCATAGAGCTATATGCTATGGTGCAATGCATAACACAAATTAGGGCTGTCAAAAATTACCAGGGAATCGAATTAGAACCAGAGATCCAATTCCAGTTCCGGTTGCAAAAAAAAAACCAGGACCTCGATTCTGGTCCCGGTTTTTGGCACCCGGTAAAAGCCGAGAAACCGGAACCAGGTGCATATATATATAAAATAATATATTTTAATATATATATATATATATATATATATATATATATATATATATACATTGTTTTTAGCCACTTAGTGGTTCACTTCACAGTTTACGCCTCTCTTCTTCCTTACCTAGCCGCCGCTCTCTAACACACACACACACAATCTCTCTCTTTCTCTCTCTCTCTCTCTTTGTCCATACATAATACATATATGTATTGGCATTGAATTTTTTATGCGCAAATTCTAGCGAAGCAGGTGCTGACGGTGACTAAGGCGGTTGAGGAGAAGCTAGACGAGGAGATATCGGCACAAGATCAAATGTACATGGATGATCTAGAGGGAGAGGAGTTTTGGGTTATAGGTTTTCTGGGTTTTGTTGAGGGAGAGGAGTTTTGGGTTGTGAGTTTTATGGGTTTTGCTGAGTTTTGCTGAAGGAGAGGAGTTTTTGGGTTGTGGGTTTTCTAGGTTTCACTGGGTTTTGCTGAGGGAGAGGAGTTTTTGTGGCTGGGTTCAGCAAAAAAGTTGCCGGAGAAGGTGACCGTGGGTCACGGCAAATATTATTCTTAAAAAACCGGTTACCACATCGGGTAAAACCGGAACCGGCCGGTAACCGGGACTCGGTTTCCGATTCTGGTTGCCCAAAACCAGAAACCGGGGTACCCCGACCCCGGTCTCCAATTTTGGTCAAAAACCGGGAAACTGGACTGGGTTGACAAGGCTAACACAAATGCTTGGTTCATGTTCAACGTATTTGGCTTGTATGCTATAATGAAATTGAGAGCACATTTGTTGTCAAATCTTGACCATCTAAATCTTTTACAGCAATTATACTTTATTTTTAGGGGTTGAAATGGCAATTACTGTTAATGATTTTAGCCAATAATGTTATTGGCTAAAACCGCTAACCATAACTACCTAGGCAGTTCGTAAAATTCACTAACTACCTCCGCTAATTGCCTAGTCGGCTAACTGCTAGGTGGTTAACCAGCGGGAGTTACTAACCACTAACTGCTTTTTAAAATAAAAGTTTAAAAATTTATTAAATTGATTTTTTTTTTTTTTTGAAAAAAAAAAAAAAAAATCCCAAAACAATGTCGTTTATATGGTAATACAATAATATTATACATTGTTTCATATATATATATATATGCGATTAGCGATTAATGATTATCGGGCGATTATTAACCGCTCGCTTTTTCACTCCTAATTTTATCAAATTGTTGGGCTTAGCAACCGAACTCTATACAAGTGTAATGATTAAGCCTAGAGTTGTGAGGGTATGGCCATAATAATGGCCCACCAACAAGAGTTTGTGTTCAACTTTCAAGGCTTGGTTAGCACCCTCTTAATGGGCCGCCACATTTGAGCCCAATGGCCTTGCCTATAGTATATGCCAATATGCCATGCTATGGACATGCAAACAAAACCTCACGAAATGGGTGGAGCCTTTTATCAAGCTTTTTCTGGGCTTATTGTTGCCAATGCCCAGCCCTTTATCATTCTTTAATGGTTTTAATTTTTTGAAACTAAATAATTTTACCATTATTTAGTTTTTAATTAGAGAGCATTGACTAACCTCTTTTTATTATCATAATTGAGGCATTTCTTTCTTTGTGACTTTTCATATTTTTTCATTTTTTTTCCTCTAAAGTTCCAATAACTTGTGCATTGAATCCCTTATAGCTTTCTTTCAATTGATAATAATTTTTTTAATCATTATTCATGTCTTAACTAAAGATATTGAATTTTTTTTTTATTATTATTATAACTGGGGCCTTAAATGATTTTTTATATAAATGATATTAATTGTAAGGGGCCTTATTCCATTAAGGACCTTAAAGGACTGCTACCTAATGGAAAATCCAGGCATGCCTAGGAAACTAATTACAAATAGGTAAAATCACATGAACTAATATATATATATTTTTTTCTAAAATAAATCATAATTATTATTTGCAGTAACCAAAGTAAAGCTATGGGTTAACATCCTTCCTTCATGATTTTCCTATATGTCAAATTATAATACTTTTCAAAGTAAAAATAAAAAGAATACTTTCCTAAACACACTAAACAAACATACCCAATATGCTTTGGAAGCAAACCAATATCATTCATGATTCTCCCACATGTATGTTTAAAATTAAGGGTTAAATGCATTTTTAGTATTTGTGTTTTGCGTCATAATCAAATAATTACCTCAGTTTTCAAAAATATTACAAATAATATCTACGGTAAGCCAATAAATTCACTTGGTACTTCTGTCATGATTCTGTAAATTTTTTTAACGGAGCGCCACGTACCCCTTACATGTGAACTGATACCTATAGTTTCAAAGCGACATATGACGTGATACCTGTATTTTTGAGTGCCACATCAGATTAAAAAATATTCAAAATAATAATTAAAAAATATATATATATGGAGAATTGGGTTGGGAGTAGCTGGCCATCCCATTTTGGCCATAGGGGGTGGCCGGCCACCCCCAATGCCATGGGGGTGGTTTGGCCACCCCCTAGCTAAAATTTATGGCCAAAATGGGGTGGTGGGTGACCCCCAATCCAACTCTCCATAATTTTTTTTTTTTTTTTTTTTTTTTTTGGGTTACATATTATTTTGAATATTTTTTAATCTGACATGGCACCCAAAAACATAGATACGACGCCATGTGCCGCCTTAAAATTACATGTATCAGTCAATGTGTAAGTGGTATGTGGCACTCCGTTAAAAAAATTAACAGAATCATGATGAAAGTACTAAATGGATTTATTGGCTTACCATAGATAATATTTGTAATATTTTTTAAAACCAAGATGGCTATTTGATTATGGCACAAAGCCCAAGTACTGTAAAGGTATTTAACCCTAAAATTAATTCGGATGTTGTTGTGGATAAGGGGCTTAGAAGAATTGGTATTGAGATTATTGTACGAGACCATGATGTCAGCATTCTAGCCTCATGTAGCATGACAAAAAATTATCTGGTTGAACCTATTGTTGTGGAAGCTCTAGTAGCTTTATAGGCGGTTGAATTAAGTAGGGAGATGAGATTTTATTATGTTACTGTGGAGGGAGATGCCCTTCAAATTGTTAATGCAGTTAGAGCGAAAAACAAAATTGGAGCAATTTTGGGCATATTGTAGATGGTATTCAAGAACGTCTGCGGTTGCTGAAATCATGTAGGATTGAACATGTTAAAAGTGATGCAAATTTAATAACTCATGGTTTGGCTAGAGAAGCTACCAAGTATGTCATGGATATGGTTTTGATTAAAGAAATTCCAAAGTGTATCTATGGTATTGTAATCGGGGGAGTAAACTGCTCATGTTTGATTTTTTGATTTACAAAAACATTAGTGAAGAAGAAATTTGTTAATTGATTTACAAAAACATTAGTGAAGAAGAAATTTGTTTATATATATCATTCATGATTTTCCATTAAACTTTTTAATAGCATTTAAAGAGTTTGCTAAGAAATACATAATAATTTTATAAATTTATTTAGAAAAAATTTGTCAAATCTAATTTAAATAAAACTCGAGGATTTGCTTGATAATACTTTATAAAGAGTATTTTTTGATTTTTAGTTAAAAAAATGTTCTAATGTGACATGAAAATAAAAGTAATTTTAATATATTTTTTTTGTGAATACTTTGTGATTAAAGTTATTTGTTATTTTTTTAACAGCAAAAAGCTCTTAAAAAAAAGACCAAAAAAAAATCATGTAAGCTGACTCACCCACAGACTTGAAAGCCAAAAAGCTAAAAAAAAGGAAACTTAGAAAGAAGGAAAAGAAAATGGTGGCTAAGCCGCCACGAGTCCTCACGTGTCCGAATGTTATGCATTATCTCATTCTAACAGTTTTGGCCTTCGGGTTTAGCCGGCGGACTAAAACTGCCAGGTGGAGGAATCAAGAAGCATCGGACGGTCCACATTCGCTCTACATATGAAACTAGGGTTTCCACTTTCCCAACCTCGCGGCCCCGCTATATAAACCACCCGCTGACCTCCGAGCCGGTGCGGTGCAGTTTTCTTCTGCCCTCCCCCAAAAAAAAAAGAAAATTCAGTAACTACCTCCGTCGTCTTCTGTCAGGCAACGTTCGGATATCCGGACGATTTATCCCCGTTTTACCCCTCCCTCTCCTCTTCTATCCTCCTTCACAAACCAAAAAAAATCCCCCAAATTATACTTTCCAGAGTATCACCCAGGTCCTTAGGGCTTAGAATTTATCGGCGTGGGTTTCTTGAAATTTGAGTCTAGTGTTTTCTCTCTAGGGTTAAGCTTGAATAACAAGAGGAGAGGGAAAGAAAAAAATTAGCAAAAAAAAAAAAAGAAGGATCTAGAAGGGTTTGTGGTTTTTGTTGTTCTGGTGAAATGGCGCAGATTCAGACTCAGCATCAGGCTCCAGTGTCGGGGCCCAACGGTGTCGTATCGGGCGCCGGTGCGAACCAGTTCGTGACGACTTCGCTGTACGTTGGGGATCTTGACGTGAACGTCACGGACTCCCAGCTCTACGACCTGTTCAGCCAGACTGGCGGTCAAGTCGTGTCGGTTAGGGTCTGCAGGGACATGAGCACCCGGAGATCTCTCGGTTACGGCTACGTCAACTATAGCAACCCTCAGGATGGTCAGTCTTTGCTCTGGCTCTGTTTTTCTTTTTGTAGCATATTTGTGGATTATTTATGATTTCCTGGAATTGGACCTTTAGTATATGGTTTGAGGTTTCCCCATATGATTGGAAAATGCCTGCAAGTGCTAGTGAAGGAATTGGATTCATCGAGGTTTTGTTAATCATTGCATATGGTTTTTGTCTTGAGGATGCGATTACTTGCTTATAGCTTTAGCGGTTGCAAGCATCATAATAAGTGCATATGGTTTCTATTTGAACTTTTTGGATGTTCTCTGTATCCTGTTTAATGTGATATTACACAAAGGAGTACTTCATGGTTATCCTGGCCTGTTTATTTCTGTCAGTCTCGACTGTAAGCTAGTTTTCTTCTGTGTTCTTGTTTGGTTTGAGAGATTAACATGTAGCAAATACATCTAGTACATCCACATTGAACAATTTTTTTTTTTTAAGTAATTGCTTATTCTTATCTACAGCGGCGAGGGCATTGAACCTACTGAACTTCACTCCGCTTAACAACAAGCCCATCAGAATCATGTATTCTCATCGGGACCCTAGTACTCGCAAGAGTGGGACTGCGAATATATTCATCAAGGTATTCATATTCAGCTGATCTATTTGTGCCTTCCCCCAAAACCCATTTGTCCTTGTATTTCTGTAAGTGTAGGCATACCTGTAGAATATTTTGGTGGTTGTTTGTATAGTTGGGATTTCTTTCCCCTACAAAGTAGGAGATTTTGTGCGCCAGAATGGAAAATAGTATCTTGGTATGATTGGGTTTTAGGTGTTCCGCAGTCTAATTGGTTTGGAATAATAGTTCATTTTGGGTTTGGATTGCTGTAACTTGTCATTCATTCAAACGGGCGTGCATTCTCACACGCATATGTATAAATGGTGATCTCATTGTTTCACCTGGTGGAGATGTCAGGCTTTATCCTTGTATTGTCGTTCCTTCTGCTGCATTTTGCTCAAGGAGTTGAAGGACTCTGAAAACCCACCTCATCCCACAACCTGCATAAAACAGTAGTATAGGCTATTTTTTTTGGTTTTAATTTTTGTGCCTTGATTGAATGTTGGCTTTGTCTTCAATTTTCTGTCTCATGTAAAATGATGTGTGCAGAATCTGGACAAGGCAATTGACCACAAAGCATTGCACGATACATTTTCTTCTTTTGGAAATATTCTCTCTTGCAAGATAGCTACTGATGCCAATGGGCAGTCCAGAGGCTATGGTTTTGTGCAATTTGAGAATGAAGAGTCCGCACAGAATGCAATAGACAAGTTAAACGGCATGCTGATTAATGACAAACAAGTGTACGTTGGACACCATATTCGCAAGCAGGAAAGAGAAAGTGCTTTGAATAAGACAAAGTTTAATAATGTTTTTGTGAAAAATCTATCAGAAGCAACAACAGATGAAGACTTGAAGAAAGTTTTTGGTGAATATGGAATAATTACCAGTGCTGTGGTGATGAGGGATGTGGATGGAAAATCAAAGTGTTTTGGTTTTGTCAACTTTGAAAATGCAGATGATGCTGCCAAAGCTGTTGATGAGCTAAATGGAAAGGCCTTTGATGACAAGGAGTGGTATGTAGGAAAAGCCCAGAAAAAATCAGAAAGAGAGCTTGAACTGAAAGGAAAATTTGAGCAGACAATGAAGGAAGCTGTTGACAAGTATCAAGGGCTGAATTTATATGTTAAAAATTTAGATGATAGTATTAGTGATGAAAAACTAAAGGAATTGTTCTCAGAGTTTGGAGTAATCACTTCATGCAAGGTTTGTAAATATGTTTCTTGTTTGTTAAAAAATCTGAATTTCCAATTTGCATTGCTTCTCCTATCAGGGTGGTGGCTATAATTCATTGATCTGACTTTGCAGGTAATGCGTGATCCCAGTGGAATCAGTAGAGGTTCTGGATTTGTTGCTTTCTCAACCTCTGAAGAAGCTTCTCGAGCTGTAAGTCTACATCATCTCTTTATTGGTCTTAACTATGCAATCAGAAACTGATATGCTATTGTTTATTTACAGCTTGATGCAATGAATGGTAAGATGGTTGTCAGCAAGCCTCTCTATGTTGCACTCGCACAGCGGAAAGAAGAGAGAAGAGCACGGTTGCAGGTATGATGAATAAGGAGCATGCTTGAACGAACTTGGATGAGCAATTTTGCTGCATTATCTTATTTATGGATGATCAAATTGCTGCTTTCTGTGTTAATAGCTTTTTGTGCTTTAGAATGAAAGCTGCTGTCTCTGTTGTAATGTTGTAAAAAGTCAAATTAGGGTTGTAATAAGAATGGAGTGGCATAAGAATCAATTTTCTATGTATTCTTTAATTTTATCTAAAGTGATCGTAGGCATATGTGCTATGGTTGTTGTTTGTAATAGTTAACGCTGTTCCTAAACCAAAAAGGTAGTTATATGAGACTGCTGATTTTGTTTTTGATCTTGTTTACTGCTCTGCATCCATATCTCAGGAAGATTTATGACATCCACAGAAATTTCATGGTGGATATGAGCTATATTAATTTTAAACTTCTGGTGCTTAGTTATAATGATTTCTTTGTTCTTTTTTCTTCTCTTAGCTAGCTAGGTGTTTTCTCTTATATACTATATGGGTTGATTTTTATCTTGTTTACTTCCTGTATTGGATGACATGGCATTGTTTTGTTGACATGGCATTGTTGCAAATTGTTTCCTTAGTTTGTTGGGTTTTTTTTTTTAAATTTTTTTAATCTGGCAATGAAGTATTATCCCTAGTTTTTACTTCGTTTTCAAAGATTTTTATGAAATTTGAGTTTATTGTTACCTTTTCGAGACATTGAACAGTATGACAGATAAAGTAAATTAAGAAATGGTTCAAAGCTGCGATTGTGCTGGTTTAAGGTCTCTAATTGTAAGATCTATTTGAATTTCTGTAATAGGGAACAACTAAATTTAATTAATTTGTGAAAATGAAGATAAAAGTAATGTTCATGTAGATTAGATATGTTGTTTTTATGGTACTCTTGTCTCCTCCCTCTCATGAGATCAATTTTATTTCCCAACAAATACGAAAAAAAAAAATTATGGAAAAGAGAGGGAGGAGGCCATAGCCCTAGTAGATTGGAAGCATTAAAAGACTATGGATGTACAAAGTGTCTACTGTCTAGAGATTGGTTAACATTTGAAAACACCAAAAATGGTGAGCCACCAAAATTTGTGTGAAGAGAGGATGAATAGAAGAAAGTCCCAGGTAAAGTAGATTGAACTCAAGAATTGGAATCTCTAATATTATGGTCATTCCAAAGACATCACATTTAAGCATGGTGGTGGGCTAGGCTCTTATCCTGCCCAGCCCTTTCCAGCAATTCGAGATCTCAAGCATGCAGTCTTGGCTTTATCCATGATGCACCTGACAAAAGCCCATAATGCTGATGAATATTTCATACAATACCTGCCACACACTTACTATTCTGAATAATAGACTCTAGATGACACCCAGTTCGCTGTTGGTGCTTGATGTACTTCTATTCATTTGTCTTTTTAGTAAATGGATTTGTTTCTGAAAATTATGCAGGCACAATTTTCACAAATGAGGCCAGTTGCTATGGCACCTTCTGTTGCTCCACGTATGCCAATTTATCCTCCTGGTGCTCCAGGTCTCGGTCAACAATTTTTGTATGGGCAAGCACCTCCGGCTATAATTCCGCCACAAGTAACTACACTTGATAATCTGTTATATATTTATTAGTTCATCAGAATTTGGTATTGATTGTTGCATTTGACCATCTCCATTCCTTTACAAGTCTTTGATTATATGTAATCTTGTTTGAACAATTTGCTTGGAGAAAAGGTTAAAGCCTGTTAGCATCATTTAGGATTTGCAAGTTAATGCATCATCGATTCCAAAAATGGTTAATTTTCACTACAATTGAATCAATATTAGTTGGAGGATTTTTTGGTTTAAGATTTATTTAAGTTTAATGATAAACTTGTTAATGTCGTGAACTATAACTAATTTGGAAAACTTATTCTTGAAGCTTCTGCGCTTTTTTTTTTTTTTAAGTATTATTTTTATTTTATTTTATTTATAGTATTGACGGATCAGTGGATGTTCTCTTTGTGACACTGTTCTTTCAAATGCTCACTATTTTTTTTTTTTTTGGTCATATATTGCTTGTTTTCTTCTTTTTTATTTTTATTTTTTAATGCAACTTGATCACAGTTGGAGTGTTTATTTGCTATGATATATAAGCTTTTAACTGTGTAAGGGCTTCAAATAATCTATGTGAGATAGGCCTTGTACTTTTGGGTATGGTTGATAATGGTTTTGAAAAGTTTATTTTTGGTTTTGGTTTGGAAGTGTTTTGATGTGATATTAATGTGAGAGGTTTTTTTTGGTGGGGTCCACATTTGATAAAATGGGGGGTCCATTAAGGAGATTGTTTGGTTGTGTTTTTAAAGGAACAAAGACTAGACATGCTTATTTTGAGAAAACACAAGCGGGTGTAGAGCTGACTCTTTATTTATAAAAAAAAAAAAATTAAAAATTAGAAAAAGAGTGTCAGTGTGCTCAGCGGAAAAGGGGGGTAGTTGCGCAGCCACCTGATGTAGTTTGGGTGGCTGTGCGGTTGCCCCTGACTTCTTGTGGTGACTGCGTGGTTTCCTTTGTCCTGTTGGGATGGTTGCGTGGCCCCTTTGTCCGATAGAGGTGGTAGCCCGATAGAGGTGGTAGCGCAGCCATGCCTCTCCTCACTTGGAGGTGGCGATGTGGCCACCTCTAATCCTTTTTTTTTTTTTTTTTTTAAATTTATTTAATTTTTTCAAATTTTTGATGTTATAAGTTACATACATCTGAAATTTAAGCACATGTTTTCTCAGAGTATTCCTTGGAAAATTTTTATTGTTTTGTGTTTTGAAAAGTTTTATTTGTTTTGAATTGTTTATTAATAGTTTTGAGAGAAATGTGTTTCTGGTTTTGAAAACATATCCCACTTTAGATTGTTTGGTTCATAAGCAAGCCGAGTGTTACTAATCTCAATTTTGAAGTGATGGAATTTTAAAAGCAAGCCATGACATTGATCCAATACGATTGTTAGTGGTCCAAGGATTGAGCTTGATTTGTACCCAGATTGACTGGATTTTGCTCACTTGAAATATGAATTAATCATGATGCAGTTTGATTTTGATCTCCTTGAATTTTTTAACTTTATTAATCGAAATAATTGTTGAGTGGGCCCAGCTTGGCTTGTTTACAGAGCTTCCCACTTTTAATTGTAATTGCAATTCATCAACAAAAGTGATGGCAGTCAAACTGGCTAATTTTTTAAAGTGCTTTTGGAGAATATGGGGTTTGCTGATGCACATATGTACGTTGATGGTTAAAGTGGTTATATAAATCCTGTCTCCCGGTATTTGTGGTCAATGTGCTTTGTTTGAAATTATTGGAGGAGTGTAATCAGGAAAGTAGTTTTTCTTATTGAAGCTGAAATAATCTTTTTATGAATGTTCTGTTAGTTTTAGTGATTTAGGTACCGGAATTCCGTCTATATATTGTGTTAGTCTGTCAGTTTTTCTTAGTGGTGGTAATGATTTTCTTAACAACATCCGTAGGCTGGATTTGGTTACCAGCAGCAACTTGTTCCTGGAATGAGGCCTGGCGGAGCTCCTATGCCCCAATACTTCTTTCCGATGGTCCAACAGGGTCAGCAGGGCCAGCGCCCAGGAGGCCGACGTGGAGCTGGTCCTGTGCAACAAACCCAGCAGCCTGTGCCACTGATGCAGCAGCAGGTCAGTTGAAATGTGATTTTTCGTACTTTTCATTTGTGTCGGACTTCTTGCATGTCTGATTGAAAATGACTCTGCTTCATCACCCAGATGCTTCCTAGGGGACGAGTCTATCGCTACCCACCAGGTCGCAACATGCCTGATGTTCCAATGCCAGGTGTGGGCGGAGGTATGCTCTCAGTTCCTTATGACATTGGTGGTGTGCCAATGAGAGATGCTGCACTGGGACAGCCAATGCCCATTCAGGCTTTGGCTACGGCTCTTGCGAATGCTGCTACACCTGAACACCAGAGGACGGTAGGTTCTGACCTAGATTTTTATTTTTTTTATTTATTTTTTTAAATTTTTTTATTAGTTGCAGTTTGTCTGCTGGTATGTTAAAATTCTGTGATCTAGCCTTCTGATTTGTATTACCCTCTCTTTTATGGGTGGACAGATGCTGGGTGAAGCTTTGTACCCTCTAGTGGATCAGCTCGAGCATGAGTCTGCAGCCAAGGTTACTGGCATGCTTCTAGAGATGGACCAGACTGAGGTTCTGCATTTGCTCGAGTCCCCAGAGGCTTTGAAGGCAAAAGTTGCAGAGGCCATGGAGGTACTGAGGAATGTTGCACAGCAGCATTCTAACAGCCCTGCTGATCAGCTAGCTGCACTGTCTCTTAATGACAGTCTTGTCTCTTGAGTGTGTCGATTGGATGTTGGTTTGAACACTTTGAATTGACTTCTTTTTTTAGTCATTTTTTAGTCTTGAAGTTTGGTGCTTAATTGCTATTAGTACTATGCTCCGTTTTTATTTCATGTAGGATTCTTTATCTTGCTACATTAGTTGTGTTTTGGTATTGCTAAACTAAATTTGAAAGATTTGGATTTCAGCCATTATTCTCTTCCCTTCCCACCCACCCCCTCATTTTAGCCAATTTTGGCTACATTTTATCAGCATCAATTACCTAGACCACAAGCATAACGAAAATAATGTTATATTTATCAGGGTAGCCAATTACATAATCGTTTGTTTGATGGAAAATTTGCTCCAATTCTGTTTCTCTTCCCTCCAGCAATGGTAATCACTAGTAGCTGCCTCGTAACGGGGTATCAAAACCTTTTCTACTTTAGTTATCGATTTCTATGAAGATTTGAAGCATGAAATAAGGATATACTTTTCTGTTTGTTTATTATTTGATTTAGTTTTGTTTATTTTGTAGTTTCTTATGAGTTCCTCGCTCAGATTCATTTTGGTTCTCGCTATTGGATTAGATTAGCAAATTATGTGAAGCTTGATGGGTTAATATCTGCAAGATAGGCTGAGATTCATGCCATTTAAGAATTGGCCCGTAACGCCATTTAAGATGTTGGAAAGGGCTTGGTTCTCTCTCTCTCTCTCTCTCTCTGGCTTTTCTCTTCTTGATCGCTTATATTTGCCTCAAAAAGAGAAGCAATTTTGGTAGGGAGGAGTGATTTCTGTTCAGAGAGGTAGCAGGGTTAATGAGCGACAATTTTTTAACATAATACTGAGTAAAATTAAAAATCAGGTGATCATGATGTAAGAATAAAACATAGTATATAATGCCATAAATACCACTGGAATGATCGACGAATTTTCCACCCATCCATCCACCCATACCCATTCACACCGTTTGGTTGTGTGGTAGGTTAATATCCAACATAAGCTAATAAATTAGGAGGTGGGTGGATTACTTTTTGTTCTTTCTTTACAAACAACTTACCAGCTCTCCTCTCCCTATCTGAAAACCCACTTCTCTGAAACTTCTCCATCGGCTGCCATGGGAGGTGGGAAGCAACTTCATGCTTCCTACCTAGGGCTGGGCTGGCATCGATTAAAGTTGGTCGGTGTCGGTAGAAAAATTTTTGTTTCGCCAAAATGTCGGTAAAGTTGAAAATTTCACTCACTTATTCCGCCAAATTTTTGTTCCGACACCGATAGGCGGTCAGTAAAGTCGGTTCGGTAAAGTCAGTATATGAAAAATTGAAAATTATCGGCGAAGTCGGTTGGTAAAGTCGGGTTGGTTAACAAATTTTATTTAGCCTATTGAACCGAATTTGTCGAAAGAAAAAAAAAATGTTTTGCCTACCACCCATTGGTTAATCGGTATCGGTAGAAGTTGGTCGGCTATCGGTTGAAAGCCGATAGGCGATGAATTTGCCTGGGCCTATTCCTACCCCCCTCTTTTTCCGCCTCTCTAGAGGTCCAAAGCTTGCTAGAGTTCTATCTTAGCTTCCCATGCCCCTCTTGAGGCTCTATCCGTCTCTTTGGAGACCTTATCACGCAGATCTAAACCCTTTTTATAATCTTCACTGGCCTCCCCCCTCCATTGTGTTCAGCACTGTCATGGGTTCCAGATCAAAATTTTTCAAAGCTAGATTTGTGTCCCTCCACCAGTCCTAGCCTATCACGCGCCTTGCTCCCCATTGTCTTCTGCATCAATAGACGCCAACCGCTCCTCCATTGGACCTCCACAAGCTGGAACGTGAGGTACACGCCCCGACGCGTGGAGCTTCTCCTGCTGCTCGTGACTCTACACCACCACTTCTCCTGGTTTCCAGTGATGGATTCTGGCTCCTGGTTGCACTGGTTGGACTTACTCCGTCTCCTTCTCCGCTAGCGTTGCTGTTTTGTGGGTTTATTTCCTGTCTTATTACTGTTTTTAAATTTTCTTGTAATTTTGTTGTTTTTTCTTGTGTATCTGTGCTAAAATTTTCTTCCGTAGGCTTTGAATCGTTCATCATCAGTATTTTCTCTGATGTTGTTGTTGTGGCTATCCTTCGGGTGTGCTGTAACAGTTCTCTTTGTTGTACCATTTATGGTGCACCTTCACAAACCACCTCTTTAGGTGTACCAAGAAGCTATAGGATCACGTCATTTATTTGATGCATTCCATTTTTATTTTCTGTTTATCTACTATGATGATGACCTTTTGGAGCTTATTGTTAGGTTGCCCAGCATGTTGATGTTGTTTCCCATCCCCTATTTTTTCATATTTGCTCAAAAAAAAAAAAAAAAAAACAAACAAACAGAGATACTTCTGCGCTATTTCCATTTAGATTGGGTTCACCTATTGACTAGGATGTATGGGACAATTTTCTTCTAAATCAGGTTGGAACAACTTCCTCCGATTCAATTTACAAAAAAATTATAAAAATAAAATGTATCCCTTTATTAATAGCATATGCACCCAAATTAACAAACTCAAATAAACAAGACAAAAGGCTGGATAATATCAAGGGCCACGTACAAGGTTCAATTTGTAAGGGGAAGAAGCAAAATGAGATAAGAACATGTCTATTTTTTTTTTAAAAAAAGATAAGAACATGTCAAGCTTCTTACCCACCAAGTTTCTGACTACCTCAATTAACGATGCATTGGAATATTAAAATATAGAATTTACATTTTCATTGGATACCGCATTTACCTGCATAGATGGGGCATCCTAAAGCAATCAAAATATTGTGCTGCTATACATATCTTCATCCGCATGAACCGGAGCAGCTTGTATAAAACTAGGGTGATAGAATAGTCACTAGATTGAAGAGAATTCCAGAGAGCCCCTTAAGCCTGTTACCCTTCCCTGACCATCTGATGTCGAATCCTCACATAGTCCGGCACATCTCAGAGTGCTTTGTTAAACCAGAGCATGCTTTAGAAGAGTCCAAGCGGCCTTTTTACCTGACGCCATGGGATCTTCAACTGCTCTCTTCACACTATATCCAGAAGGGTCTTCTCTTTAACAAATCTCCGGCAGCATATGACCAAGAAGGCTTCATCGACACTCTCTTGGACAGGCTTAAGTGCTCCCTCTCGAGAGCCCTTGTCCATTTCTACCCACTTTCTGGTCGCCTTGTGACACAAACAAATGAAAACCCACCTTCTTGCTTGATTTATGTTGACTGTGATAACAGCCCAGGAGCTAAATTCATCCATGCAGCTTTAGACACTACAATATCTGAAATCCTTTCACCGATTGATGTGCCGTTGGTTGTTCAATCTTTTTTTGACCATGACAGAGCTCTCAACTATGATGGGCATACCATGTCTTTGCTTTCCATTCAAATTACAGAACTGAAAGATGGCATTTTTGTAGGCTGTGCCATGAATCATTCCATTGCTGATGGAACTTCATACTGGCATTTCTTTAACTCTTGGTCTGAGATCTTTCAGGCAGAAGGAAATGATGTCTCCCTTGCACGCCCGCCCATCCACAAGCGATGGTTTCCTGATGGTTGTGGTCCAATCATCAACCTCCCTTTCACCCACCAAGATGAGATCATCAGTAGATTTGAGCCACCCGCGCTGAGAGAGAGGGTGTTCCACCTCTCATCCGAATCCATAGCAAAGCTCAAAGCGAAGGCCAATGCAGAGTACAAAACCAACAAGATCTCTTCCTTCCAGTCCCTGTCGGCACTCCTTTGGAGGTGCATAACGCGTGCGCGTCGTCTACCGCTTGATCAGATAACCAGTTGCAAGCTGGCAACCAACAGCAGATCAAGAATGGATCCACAACTTTCTCAGGACTACTTTGGGAACTCAATTCTCGCTGTGGCGGGAGTAGCCACAGCTGGTGAACTGCTTGAACAGAGTCTTGGGTGGGCGGCATGGCAACTGCACCAGGCCATGGTTAACCACACTGACAAGGCGATCCATGGATGGCTCGATGCTTGGCAGCAGTCTCCCATTATTTACCAACTTGCTCGGTTTGTTGACCGATACAGTATAATGATGGGGAGCTCACCCAGATTCAACATGTATGGTAATGAATTTGGTATGGGGAAAGCAGTGGCACTTCGCAGTGGGTCTGCAAATAAGTTTGATGGGAGTGTGACGTCGTTTCCGGGATGTGAAGGAGGAGGAAGCATAGATTTGCAGGTGTGCCTTCTGCCAGACTTCATGAGCGCTCTTGAGTCTGATGAGGAGTTCATGGATGCCACCACTCTGCCCCCATCAGTGGCAGTAGTTTGCAGATGACCATACAAAATCTCCACTTTCTGAGGAAATTAAGAAAGTACTAACATATTTGGAAGGGTCTAAAGGTTCCAGTTATCTGTCCTATGATTCTTATGATGATATCGACAGTGCAGGAAATGGAAAGGAATAATTGTCGACTGGTAATCTTAATTAAGATAATTAATTGCAGAACATATCATACATGTTATAAGACATATCAAGTATTCCAAATACTCAAAACACCTGTTTTAGTTAAATTTTAACTAAAAGATCACCCTTTTTTTTTTTTTTTTTTTTTTTTTTTTTTTTCTACCTACTTTTTTAAGGTACCCATATCCGACTTACCATTTTAACTATTCACTTTCACTTTTTTCATTTAAGTATTATTTCTCTATTCTTTCTCCAACAATCATATTTTTAAAAATTTGTCATTTCTTAACTGTCATAGTTTTCTAAATTTGTCTTTTACTAATGATTATAATTTTTTAATTTTTTTTTTCTAATGGTCATTTTTTTTAAAAAAAAAAAATTGTATTTTTTAAAATTTTAATAGTACATATTACCATTTATTGAATCTTTTATTAAAGAATTTAATAACACCCATGCGAAAAAAACAGATAAAAGATTGAACCAAAATTGCAAATTTGATGATGCCCATCAGATCAAATATGCAAAATAACTTTGATTTCAAGATAAATAAAACCCTTTACAATAATATTAGGTGGGTACTGTGAGGCTGATTTTTTATTTTATAGTAGAAGGATGATAAAATTATTTTTTATTAGAGTAAAGATAAAAGAACACATTTTTTATTATATAAGATATAGATTGTTGAGCTACGGTACTCAGCAAACTATATAAGATATAGATTGTTGACCAGTAGGGACGGACCTTGATAGGGTTTGTTGCTACGGGCTTATCGCAACAAGGGTGGTTCGTCAACGCGGGCTTGCCTCATCAAGATGGCTCGGTGTGATGGGCTGGGATCTTCGTAGTCCAGCAGCGATGGACCTTGATGAGGCTCGTCATTGCATGCTTACTGCGGTGGGATGGTTCGTCTGACGGCCCGTACTGTTTGACAGTTGTTTCTTTGGAGAGCCTTAACGCGGTCCTCCTTTTAATTCGAGGCCTGTGACTGATTCATGGGTGGGTTAAAGCAGAAAACCCCTGATTATTGGTTTTCTCCCCCCAACAAATTCTTTCCTTAGGCAGAGGGCCGGGTGCCTAAAGAAACTAGACTTACCTTGCGGAGGTCTTCAAGTGGGCAGTGGGTGCCGGACGAATCTAGACTTTTAGCACCCTACGTAAGAATAAAATAATATAAAATAATGAAAATGAAAAAAATAAAAAAATATATGTTGGTGAAAATACATGGAGCACGGTGAGTCTTGCAGGTGTTTGATCGAAAGGAGGTTGAAATTTTCGGTTTTAAGTTCATATGTTTTTCAAATTTGTGCAATCTCAATTGGGCTCGTTGGACCAGGAAAGCATCTTCATGTAGCAAGGTCTACATGCGAGAGATGAGATTTAGCGGGTGGGATTTAAAGTTCGAGAACCTCGATCGACCGACCGAGTATGTGTTTTAATATGTACATGAAATGTGTTTTAATAACACCCAAGTGTTTTAAGCATATGTTTTCTCAGAATATTCTTTGGAAAATTTTTATTGTTTTGTGAATTGAAAAGTGTTATTTGTTTAGAATTGTTTATTAATAGTTTTGAGAGAAGTGTGTTTCTTTTTTGTGTTTGTATTAATTAGTTGCAGTTCGTCTGCTGGTATATATGTTAAAATTCTGTGATCTAGCCTTTTGATTTGTATTACCCTCTCTTTATCTTGCCACATTAGTTGTGTAGGGATATGATCTATTCATGTCTTAGATCTAGTCTGTTATGAATAGATCTATGCCATAAAATAAAGTTTGTATATGGGTGAGATCGGAGGTCATGGATACAATTTGATTATTAGATTTTTTTGATGTATTTACGACTTTGTAAGCATTCCTAGCAACTTTATCAAATTTTACTCACCAAAATAACTAAAAGTACACTTTTGGTTATTTTGACAACTCACTTTTTTATAGCACCCCAACAACCTCGCTATTTTAACAATCTATTTTCGCTATTCCATTTAAATATTCATTTTCAAAGATTTGTTTATTCTTTTTTTAACTATTAAAGGAAGAGAGAAACAAAAAGCAAAAAGAAAGAGAGAAATGATTTGTTTAATTAATAGGTGAGCCGTGAGAGAATAGTAATTTTTAAATTTGGTGAGTATTGTTCACCTCACTACTTTTTTTTGTTAAAGTAGTGAGGTTGAAAAGTGGACATTTAGGCCATTTTGGTTAAATTGCCTCACCAAAATAATCAAAAAATGGTTTTTGTGAGATTGCAAGAAGTGCTCTAACCGCATAGCTTTTAGGAGTTTATGGATGCCGCCACTCTTGTAACACCCCAAAAATTTAATTAACTAGTAATTAAATTATCAAGCGCCTTCCAAACTTATCCACAAAATTGGTAAGTCCACATGGATCTGTTTTCCTCAATCAGAGTAGTTATGCATGGGAAGTTGATGAATTTATTTCTATTTGTAAGTATTTATCATTATAATCAGAGCATTACTAAAATCTCAATGTAAGTTGAATCATCAATTTATACATGATACTATAAAGAATATCTGGACCCTCCTAGAATATACAAATACATCGTATAATGCTAAATATCACAAATAACCATTGAAGTTCTACAGTGGGTCTTCAAGTTATAACCTGATCAATACTTTTACGCTGAACGACATCTGCCTCCAAGTCCAGTCTACTCAACCTTAGCTAGCCCCTCTATAAAATGGCGTCATGCTCCCTTGGTGTAGAAAAGTAAGGGGTAAGTCCGAGGACTTAGTAAGTAGGTAATCTCGTGCTAGTGTGTGACAGTGAACAGTTTATATCCAGATAAAAAGGTTAAGCATGGATATCGTTATTCTCAAAATATTCATTGGGATGCCTTCACAATATTATAGCTTTAAATAATATTATCCAGGCCCTTACTTTGTTTGTAACTACTTGTGCCATCTCCAAAGTAAGACCAGATTTCCAAAACATAGCTCGCTCTGATTAACTCCCAGAGGAAGGTTGTGCTTGTCTTGCACATCACCTTTCGGCAAGGACTGGTCCGTTCATCCCCTCTCTTCAGAACTTTATTAGCTTAACCCCCTTTACTTAGGGTTAACGGCTTATGAGGCCACACCAAACAAATGGTGTGTTGCATTGCCTCCAATTATATTCACATAACACACACACGGGGTACTGGTGTCACCACATTTGTCACAATATAAATAGCATCACATCACATATAATATTATAAAGTAGCCCAATAAACAGTTCATGTATATTTTCGAGACAACAATTATAAAAATAGCTCATGTCACATTTTTCATGCATAAAATGGTATTTTATTCGGTTCAAGAGATAACCTGGGTTTGTCTTTAAAAGCATTATGTATAAAATGCACCAGGTCATTATTCATGAAAATACTAACACAAGATAGTCCACTTACATTGATTCTCATATTCTCCTTCGACACACTGATGTGTAGCGTTCTATTGATCCATGGATGGCTCGATGCCTGGCAGCAGTCTCCCTTTATTTACCAACTTGGTCGGTTTTTTGACCGATACAATATAATTATGGCGAGCTCACCCAGATTCAACATCTATGGTAATGAATTTGGGATGGGGAAAGCAGTGGCACTTTGCAGTGGGTATGGAAATAAGTTTGATGGGAATGTGTCATCGTCTCCAGGATATGAAGGAGGAGGAAGCATAGATTTGGAGGTGTGCCTTCCGCCAGATTTCATGAGCGCTCTTGAGTCTGATGTTGAGTTCATAGATGCCGCCACTCTGCCCCATCAGTGGCAGTAGTTTGTAGATGACCATGCAAAATCTTCCACTTTCTGAGGAAATTAAGAAATTAAGAAAGCACTAACATACTTGTAAAGGTCTAATAAAAGCTTTCAGTTTATCTGTGCTATAACTATTATGAATCTATTATGATATTGACAGAGCAGGAAATGGAATGGAATAATTGTCGACTAGTAATCTTATAGTGTACTTTGCGAAGCAATATAATGCAGAATATATCATACATGTTGTAAGACATATCAAGTATTCCAAATACTCAAAACACATGTTTGAGTGAACACTAGCAGCTACTAATGTACCGTATGGAAGATATCGTTATAGCTCCACTTTTTTGATACAGAACAAGAAGCCGGAAAAGCAGGCTTAATTTAGAATCTCAATTAAAGTGAAACCTAACTTCACATTTACCTTCAGCCGTATTGAAGATAAACTCAATCTCTCCTGTGTAGAAGAGGTTAACGCAACAAAGGAGTCTGAACAAAGCAATCCAAAACAAACTGTAACTACTGCAGATGAAGATAAAGACCAACTTGGGTGATGTAAAACACTGGAATTATAAACACAACATAGCCTCTCTGGAATCGTCAACTGGTTGAGGCCTTTCATCAAACACTCGCTACAAAAAAAAAAGAAAAAAAAAAAGAAAAGACCATTCCTAGCGTTTTTAATACTAGAGTCAGTATTTTAAAAATTTCTCATCATATTTTCTAATACACCACTGTTCTTAAAAAAAAAAAGAATGACGTATATATAAACGACATTAAATAAATTCATTTTCCTGGCATAAATTTATACGCTAGGAAAGTGCATTATGTTAAACGCTTTTAATGGCGTTTACCCGTATACGCCAATAATTTCCTATTTGGGGTGCAGGAAATTGGAAAAAAATAAAAAAAGAAGATAATTTTCCCACATTGTATATGTCTATAAATTTAAGTCTTTCAAACGCAATCTCAAACAGACTCTTAATAGAAACTCATAATGTTCAAGATCAAAGCTCCAAATTTGTGTATGTCCCATAGCATAAAAGAACCTACAGAGAATAATAACTTGTGTTAGCAAAATAATAGTTCTTTTTCTAAACCTAGCAGCATTTCCTTGTGTTCTTAAAAGATCAAGGAACATTGTTCTTTCATTCTGATTTGATCTTGTTTCTAATTGTCTTTCATTGAATCTTTTTCATCTTAATTCATTTTTGGTACACAGTTTAACCTTTTAGAATTCTCCTAGTCAAGAAAAGAAAAGAAAAAAATTGAAGGATTCTGTGATGTTATAATTTTTTTTTCTTGTTTGGTAAATATGGTCTAATTCTTTCTCTCGTTTGAGTAGAAGCAGCACCAAAGTCTTGAAGACTGGGTCATCATCCAAATGCAACAAGTTTGCTGCATTTGAGACTGTAGAGAATGAACAGCCTAAAATGCTTCGCATTTGCCGTGAGTCTCCCTCTCCCTCTCTCCATCTCTCTCTCTCTTGCTCAGGTCTTCGTAATACTCTCCATACGTGTCAAAGAAAATACCTGAAAGCCAACATATAAGAGAGTTACCATATCAGCAAAGAGTGTCATAGAGTTTTTCAATATATCTCTTTCATTCTTTAATGGATCTTTTTTTCTGGGCAAGAAAAATGTGTTGAAATCACTATGCAGAGTTTTTCTCTCTTTTCTTTTGTTTTATTATTCAAAAAGATGTATATAGGAGAGAGATGAACAGAAAAATGGCTTTCAAAAGGGATTTTAAAAGACGGCATCTTCCTGCGTTGTTGAAGCCTAGGGGAATCTACTCATTCTTCAATGGCCTTTGTGGAGGTAATGCATTCTTCTATGTTGTCTACTGTTGGTTAGTTTCTCTTTTAACTTTAAAATTGGGGCTACTTCACACAGTTAATATCATTGCCGATTAAGGATTGCATATGAGAAGAATTTTGAAAAGGACAGAAAACCGTAGGATTCACTTCTGTTTTAGAACATGAAAAATTGGGGTGAACTGAACATAAGATTCCATTTTTCACTTCCTCGGCAAAATGGTGCGCATTGAGTTAGATTGACAGACGTTAAAAAATTGGGAAAAAATGTAACATAAGGATTTATAACGGATAAACTTAAGGAGTTATAAGTGAGAAAAAACATTGAGGGTATTATTAATTTTCACACGTTGACTCAGGAATTTATTATAAAATTTCTCAAATAAAAAATATATGTTGGAGAAAATACATGGAGCACGGTGAGGCTTGCATGTGTTTGATCGAAATTAAGAAGGTTGAAATTTTAAGTTTTAAGTTTATATATATGTTTTTCAAATTTGTGCATTCTCAATTGGCTGTGTATGGAGCTTGTTGGACCAAGAGTAAAACGGAAAAGGATCCTCTCTATTTCCAATATTTTCAATTTCGTTTAGCTAGTGCATTTAGAAGGGTAGTGTTGTCCAAAAATTTTAACCTCAAAAAAATTTGAACAATTTTACCCTTTTAAATGCACTAACTTGAGGAAATTGAACGAATTTAAAATGGAGAGGATCCTTTTCCGAGTAAAACATAGTATATAATGTCATAAATATCATTGGAATGATCCATGAATTTTCCACCCATCAACCCATACCCATTCACACCATTTGATTTAATATCATTTTTTTTTCATCATCAAAAAAAAAAAAAAAAAAATTAGGTGGTTTGTGGATTACTTTTGTTCTTTATATTGTTAGTCAAACAGCGTTAATTATGCACCATTGCCATTTAGATTCAGTTCACACCTATTGACTGGGTATAGGCCTACAGCAATATATGGGACAGTTTTCTTACAAACATATCCTTAATCAAAGGCCACGCACAATGTTATATGGGTGAGGGAAGAAGCAAAATGCGATAAGAACATGTCTACTATGACAAGTTTCTTACTCACCAAGTTTCTGATTACCTCAATTAATGATGGACTTTAATATTTGAATTTAGAATTTACATTTTACCTGCATAAATAGGTGGTGCATCCTAAAACAATCAATATTAATAATTTTGCATGCCTAACTTACTGATTAAGAGATTAGATGTACGTAGATCTATACGTGTACCATGATTAACGTTTCGAGGAAAGAGGGCGAAGCGATGACCATGACCAATGGAATGATCAACGAATTTTTCCACCCACCAACACATTCGGACGGTTTGATTAATGACCGAAGAGCATGTCTCATCTGTCTTTTAATGAACATAAAAAAATTAAAATAAAAAAAAGAAAGGTCACCCGTGAACATTGACTAGGTCAACAACGATGGCTGGAATATTTATTATTTTAATTAAATTTTAACGGGATGAAGTGGTGGGGGCATCCTAGAACAGTCCGCACAATTCAAAATTGTGCTGCTACTCAACCAGAAGTCAACATTTGCATATCTTGATCAACGGCATGAACCAGAGCGCGCCGCTTCTATAAAAGTAAAACTACAATGATTGGAGAGATTCAAGAGAGCCCCTTAAGCCTGTTAGCCTTCCCTGACCATCTGATGTCGAATCCTCAGAAAGTCCGGCACATCTCAGAGTGCTTTGTTAAACCAGAGCATGCTTTAGAAGAGGCCAAGCGGCCCTTTTACCTGACGCCATGGGATCTTCTCATGCTCTCTGCACACTATATCCAGAAGGGTCTTCTCTTCACCAAACCTCCGGCAGCAGATGAGCAAGAAGGCTTCATCGACACACTCTTGGACAGGCTTAAGCGCTCCCTCTCGAGAGCCCTTGTCCATTTCTACCCACTTTCTGGTCGCCTTGTGACACAAACAAATGAAAACCCACCTTCTTGCTTGATTTATGTTGACTGTGATAACAGCCCAGGAGCTAAATTCATCCATGCAGCTTTAGACATGACAATATCTGAAATTCTTTCACCGATTGATGTGCCGTTGGTTGTTCAATCCTTTTTTGACCATGACAGAGCTCTCAACTATGATGGGCATACCATGCCTTTGCTTTCCATTCAAATTACAGAACTGAAAGATGGCATTTTTGTAGGCTGTTCCATGAATCATTGCATTGGTGATGGAACTTCATACTGGCATTTCTTTAACTCTTGGTCTGAGATCTTTCAGGCAGAAGGAAATGAAATCTCCCTTGCACGCCCGCCCATCCACAAGCGATGGTTTCCTGATGGTTGTGGTCCAATCATCAACCTCCCTTTCACCCACCAAGATGAGATCATCAGCAGATTTGAAGCACCCGCACTGAGAGAGAGGGTGTTCCACTTCTCACCCGAATCCATAGCAAAGCTCAAAGCGAAGGCCAATGCAGAGTATAAAACCAACAAGATCTCTTCCTTCCAGTCCCTGTCGGCACTCCTCTGGAGGTGCATAACGCGTGCGCGTCGTCTACCGCTTGATCAAATAACCAGTTGCAAGCTGGCAATCAACAACAGATCAAGAATGGATCCACCACTTTCTCAAGACTACTTTGGGAACTCAGTTCACGCTGTGGCCGGAGTAGCCACAGCTGGTGAACTGCTTGAACAGAGTCTTGGATGGGCGGCATGGCAGCTACACCAGGCCGTAGTTAACTACACTGACAAGGCGATCCATGGATTGCTCGACGCCTGGCAGCAGTCTCCCGTTATTTACCAAATTGCTCGGTTTTTTGACCCATACAGTGTAATGATGGGGAGCTCACCCAGATTCAACATGTATGGTAATGAATTTGGGATGGGGAAAGCAGTGGCACTTCGCAGTGGGTATGCAAATAAGTTTGATGGAAAAGTGTCATCGTTTCCGGGATATGAAGGAGGAGGAAGCATAGATTTGGAGGTGTGCCTTCCGCCAGACTTCATGAGCGCTCTTGAGTATGATGAGGAGTTCATGGATGCCGCCACTCTGCCCCATCAGTGGCAGTAGTTTGCATATATATGACCTTGCAAAATCTTCCACTTTCTGAGGAAATTAAGAAAGCACTACCATACTTGTAAGGGTCTATAGGTTTCAGTTTATCTGTCCTGGTAATCTTAAGAGTGTATTTTGTGAAGCAATATTATGTCATTATAAAGATAATTAATTGCAGAATATATCATACATGTTATAATTCATATCAAGTATTCCAAATACTCAAAACACTTGTTTGAGTGAACAGTAGCAGCTACTAATTTACCGTATGGAAGATTAGAGCTCCACTCTTTTGATACATAACAAAAAGCCAGAAAAGGAGGCTTAATTTAGAATCTCAAAGTGAAACCTAACTCACATTTATGTTCAGCCGTATTGAAGATAAACTCAACCTCTCCTGTGTAGAAGAGGTTAACGCAACAAAGGAGTCTAAACAGAGCAATCAAAAATAAACTGTAACTACTGCAGATGAAGATAAAGACCAACTCGGGTGATGTAAAACACTGGAATTATAAATACAACATAGCCTCTCTGGAATCGTCAATTGGTTGAGGCCTTTCATCAAACACTTTCTGTGTGTGCATTCGTTTAAGCCGTTCCATACTGGCTATAACCAATTAGACCCTCTTCTAAAAAACTTTCCCACCACGGAATAGAAAACATACAAAAGCAGTTTGGCATAAACAACGTATAAAAGATACCATTCCGCAGTATACTTCTTCAAGCTGAACAATTAGACTACGCTTCAGTTTAATATTAAACAATTAATCGCGTAAAAATTGTAACAATCAGCTTCAGGGATTTGGACATTGATTAACAATATAAAATACAAAAAAAGGTCATAGATTAGGCAGCCAAGCTAGGACCTGCGCACAGTACTTGAATTGATTATCAATAAACAGCCGAACAGGGAAGACCTATGGCACCGTAGCTGTCTCTGCTACTGATGTGCATTTTCGCACTGCTAGGTTGCCCCACAAGATACTCGCAAAACAGGGAAAGAACCACCCAGTACTGTTGTTAGCACATGCTGGTGATCAGTTATCAACTTTTTATGAGTTTTCTGATTGTTGGCCATACTGTGGACTCTTAGATATGGCCACTGTATCTAATATATTTTTTAAGCAAGTAATCTTCCGCAGAGAATTTGCTCATCCATCTTGCTTCTTCAAGCTTTTCCACCAATACCCAGAAAAAAAATAATAAAAAAAAATTCCAGCAATTTACAGAGAGCTTGAAAAGGTTAATTTCCCAATGTGGAAGGCTGTGTGATTTCAGCACGATAGTCATAGAGTAACCGAATCCATGATCACACATATATTCTTTTCACAGCTGAGGATAACCAGAGCCATTCACCATCTCCCTCTCACTTACTGTGGGAACCAAACTCAAAAGACTCTTAATTTCTTGAGCTCAATAGATTCTTTTTTTTTCTTTTTTCTTTTTTTCCTTCGGATGGAACTCGGAAACAACGTGTTGGCCGCCGGCCGATCAACCTTTCTCAGTTGACGGTTGAGTTAAGAGCATGCATGAAGGTTGTCGGTTGGATTTGTTGAAGAATTTCAGTTGCCCACCACAGCATGTGAGTGATGAGTTGAGAACTTTTGGTTGAAACCGTCGGAAAGAATAAAATATTTCCCCGTGCATTGGCCTCTGCTTTAATAACCTCAACCTACATATCACATAATTGATAATATCTTCATATTTTTTATTGTGACAATATTCTCCAGGGTTTTTTTCTCGTAAAAATGACTTCTTTCTGGATAGCTTTCACGTTAAATCAATTTTAACACTATGACAAAACTTGCTTCCACAAGAAATGAAGCTCGTAAGTAGTAATGTAGGTCCCTATTTTTATAGTTTTTATTTAATTAAAATAAGCCAACGTGGCTGAGCTATATCAGCTTGTACAATTATATTTATGAAAATGTTTAGTGTAGCCATTCTCATTTTGTATTTTGTGAACCGAACTTACTTTTGCAGTGTTGAATCTTGTTCACGTAGTTTCCAGCCAGCAGCCACCTCTAATAAGTGCCTACACACCCACTCCCACGCAAGCTTGATAATGATAGGCTTAATCTTGAACATGCAAGTGTAAAAGAGAGGGAGAGAGAATTAGCAGTGATTTCTGAATTACATGGTCAAAGACCCCATTTTAGTCACATTATCCTACGGTTCTTTCTTAGGGATTCGTGCCAGTCATGCCCAAGGTGGTGACACTTGGGTCGTTTGGACTAACCCGGTAAGGCCTCCGTAGGGGCTGGCCCACCCATTGCACGAAGGGAGATGTCTCTCATGCCTCATGTGGCGTGGATCGTGTTGATTGGATGTTTCACTGTGGCAAAAGGACGTACGCCTCTCTTGATGTGACAGATGCTCCTGTTTACCGTTTGGGGTTAGGGGTTCAGTAGGCAAAGCATGGCGCTTCTTACAACCCTTTTGTACAGTTTGTTGTATTTGAGGAGGCGGTTCATCAGGCGGTTCATCAACCTTGCCTGCGTTGTTGGCCAGCAGGGACGGACCTTGATAGGGTTTGTTGCTACCGCAACAAGGGTGGTTCGTTAGCGCGGGCTCGCCTCATCAAGATGGCTCAGTGTGATGGGCTGGGTCTGGCCCAATGATCTTTGTAGTCCAGCAGCGATGGACCTTGATGAGGCTCGTCACTACATGCTTACCGTGGTGGGGTGGTTCGTCTGACGGCCCGTACTATTTGATAGTTGTTTCTTTGGAGAGCCTTAATGCGGTCCTCCTTTTAATTCGAGGCCTGTGACTCATTCATGGGTGGGTTAAAGCCGAAAACCCCTGATTATTGGTTTTCTCCCCACAACAAATTGTTTCCTTAGGCAGAGGGTGCCTAAAGAAACTGGACTTACCTTGCGGAGGTCTTCAAGTGGGCAGTGGGTGCCGGACGAATCTAGACTTGTAGCACCCTACGTAAGAATAAAATAAAATGAAATAATGAAAATGAAAAAAATAAAAAAATATATGTTGGTGAAAATACATGGACCACGGTGAGTCTTGCAGGTGTTTGATCGAAAGAAGGATGAAGTTTTAGGTTTTAAGTTTATATGTTTTTCAAATTTGTGCAATCTCAATTGGGCTCGTTGGACCAGGAAAGCATCTTCATGTAGCAAGGTCTACATGCGAGAGATGAGATTTAGCGGGTGGGATTTAAAGTTTGAGAATCTCGATCGACCGACCGAGTATGTGTTTTTATTTAATATGTACATGAAATGTGTTTTAATAACACCCAAGTGTTTTAAGCATATGTTTTCTCAGAATATTCTTTGGAAAATTTTTATTGTTTTGTGAATTGAAAAGTGTTATTTGTTTAGAATTGTTTATTAATAGCTTTGAGAGAAGTGTGTTTCTTTTTTGTGTTTGTATTAGTTGCAGTTCGTCTGCTGGTATATATGTTGAAATTCTGTGATCTAGCCTTTTGATTTGTATTACCCTCTCTTTATCTTGCCACATTAGTTGTGTATGGATATGATTTATCTATGTCTTAGATCTAGTCTGTCAGGAAAAGATCTATGCCATAAAATAAAGTTTGTATATGGGTGAGATCGGAGGTCATGGATACGATTTGATTGTTAGATTTTTCGATGTATCTACGACTTTATAAGCATTCCTAGCAGCCTCACCAAATTTTACTCACCAAAATAACTAAAAGTACACTTTTGGTTATTTTAACAACTCACTTTTTAAGAGCACTCCAGCAGCCTCACTATTTTAACAATCTTCTTTCATTATTCTATTTAAATATTTTTTTTCAAAAATTTGTTTATTCTTTTTTTAACAATTAAAGGAAGAGAGAGAAACGAAAAGCAAAAAGAAAGAGAGAGAAATGAATTGTTTAATTAATAGGTGAGTGAATAGTAATTTTTAAATTTGGTGAGTACTGTTCACCTAACTACTTTTTTTTGTTAAAGTAGTGAGGTTGAAAAGTAGACATTTAGACCATTTTGGTTAAATTGCCTCACCAAAATAACAAAAAATTGGTTTTGGTGACGCTGCAAGGAATGCTCTAACTGCATAGCTTTTAGGAGTTCATGGATGCCGCCACTCTTGTAACACCCCAAAAAGTTAATTAATTTGTAATTAAATCATCAAGCGCCTTCCAAACTTATCCACAAAACGGGTAAGTCCACATGGATTTGTTTTCCTCAATCAGAGTAATTAAGCAGGGGAAGTTCATGAATTTATTTCTATCTGTAAGTATTTATCATTACAATCAGTCAATCAGAGCATTACTAAAATCTTAATGTAAGCTGAGTCATCAATTTATACATGATGCTATAAAGAATATCTAGACCCTCCTAGAATATACAAATACATTTCATAATGCTAGATATCACAAATAACCATCGAAGTTCTATAGTGGGTCTTCAAAGTCATAACCCAATTAAGAGAGCCCCTTAATACTTTAAGGGATAAGTCCGACGACTTAGTAAGCGGGTGATTTTGTATTAGTGTGTGACAGTGAACAGTTTATATCCAGATAAAAAGGTTAAGCATGGATATCGTTATTCTCAAAATATTCATTGGGATGCTTTCACAATATTATAGCTTTAAATAATGTTATCCAAGCCCTTACTTTGTTTGTAACTACTTGTGCCATTTACAAAGTAAGACCAGATTTTCATAACATAGCTCGCTCTAATTAACTCCCAGAGTAAGGTTGTGCTCGTCTAGCACATTACCTTTCGGCAAGGACCGGTCCGTTCATCCCCTCTCTTTGGAACTCTATTAGCTTAACCCCTTGACTTAAGGTTAACGGCTTATGAGGCCACACCAAACAAATGGTGCACTGCATCTGATCATATTCACATAACACATAACACATACACACGGTACCGGTGTCACCACATTTGTCATATCATAAATAGCATCACATCACATATAATATTATCAAGTAGTCCAATAAACAGTTCATGTATATTTTTGAGACAATAGCTATAAAAATAGTTCATGTCACACTTTTCATGCATAAGATGGTATTTTATTTAGTTCAAGAGATAATCTGGGTTTGTCTTTAAAAGCATTATGTATACAATGCACCAGGTCATTATTCATGAAAATACTAACACAAGATAGCCCACTTACCTTGATCCTCATATTCTCCTTCGATACACTGATGTGTAGCGTTCTATTGATCCATAGATGGCTCGATGCCTGGCAGCAGTCTCCCTTTATTTACCAACTTGCTCGTTGATGGATACGATGTAATGATGGGGAGCTCACCCAGATTCAACATGTATGGCACTGAATTTGGGATGGGGAAAGCAGTGGCACTTTGCAGAGGGAATGCAAATAAGTTTGATGGGAAAGTGTCATCGTTTTCGGGATATGAAGGAAGAGGAAGCATAGATTTGGAAGTGTGTCTTCCGCCAGACTTCATGAGCACGCTTGAGTCTGATTAGGAGTTCGTGGATGCTGCCACTCTGCCCCATCAGTGGCAGTAGTTTGTAGATGACCATGCAAAATCTTCCACTTTTTGAGGAAATTAAGAAAGCACTAACATACTTGTAAAGGTCTAATAAAAGCTTTCAGGTTATCTGTCTTATAACTATTATGAATCTATGATGATATTGACAGAGCAGGAAATGGAATGGAATAATTGTCGACCGGTAATCTTATAGTGTACTTTGCGAAGCAATATAATGCAGAATATATCATACATGTTGTTAGGGCCGGCTCAATGGCTAGGCCATTGAGGCGGTCGCTTAGGGCCCCCAGTTATGAAGGCTCAAAAAAAATTTTAATAAGGCCTAAAAATTTTTTTAATAAGGCCTAAAATTTTTTTTAATTTTATTTTAACTTAAGGCATAATTTTTTTTTTTTTTTTTTTTTTTTTTTTTTTTTTAAATAAGGCCCAAAATTTTTTCACATAAAAAGTTTAGGCCTCTAAAATAAGGCCTCAGTATATAATAAGCTCATTGTAAAATAAGATCAATTAACCCAAAAAAACAAATATGCCACATCAATTTTTTTGGGCAACTAGTTAAAAGTTAAACTTAAAAGTCATGAAACAACAATGAGAATGAAAATAATAATAATATTATAAGAATATAATAATATTATTAAAATAAATATTATTTAATTAATATTTAAATATTAAAAAAATAAGGCCCAACTTCAAAATTTCGCCTAAAGCCCCCAAATACATTGAGCCAGCCCTGCATGTTGTAAGACATATCAAGTATTCCAAATACTCGAAACACCTGTTTAAGTGAATAGTAGTAGCTACTAATGTACCATATGGAAGATATCATTATAGCTCCACTTTTTTGATACAGAACAAGAAGCCGGAAAAGTAGGCTTAATTCAGAATCTCAAAGTGAAACCTAACTTCACATTTACCTTCAGCCGTATTGAAGATAAACTCAATCTCTCCTGTGTAGAAGAGGTTAACGCAACGAAGGAGTCTGAACAGAGCTATCCAAAACAAACTGTAACTACTGCAGATGAAGATATAGACCAACGCGGGTGATGTAAAACACTGGAATTATAAATACAACATAGCCTCTCTGGAATCGTCAACTGGTTGAGGCCTTTCATCAAACACTCACTACAAAAAGAAGAAAAAAAAAAACCCATTCATAGCGTTTTTAATACTAGTCAGTATTTTAAAAATTTCTCAGTGTATTTTCTAATACACCACTGTTCTTTAAAAAAATGCATGGCGTATATATAAACGACATTAAATAAATTCATTTTCTTGGCATAAATTTATACAAAAGTGCATTATGTTTAACGCTTTTAATGGCGTATACCCGTATACGCCAATAATTTCCTATTTGGGGTGCAGGAAATTGTAAAAACAAATAAAAAAAATAATAACAATTTTCCCGCATTGTATATGTCCCTAAATTTGTTTTTTTTTTTTTTTTTTTTTTTTTTTTTCTTTAAGCCCCTCAAACACAATCTCAAACAGGCCCTTAGTAGAAACTCGTAGCATTCAAGAAGCTCCAAATTTGTGTATGTCCCATAGCATAAAAGAACCTACAGAGAATAATAACTTGCGTTAGCAAAATAATAGTTCTTTTTTCTAAACATAGCAGCATTTCCTTGTTTCTTAAAAGATCAAGGAACATTGTTCTTTCATTCTGATTTGATCTTGTTTCTAATTGTCTTTCCCTGAATCTTTTTCATCTTCATTTATTTTGGTACACAGTTTAACCTTTTAGAATTCTCCTAGTCAAGAAAAGAAAAGAAAAAATTGAAGGATTCTGTGATGTTATAATTTTTTTTTTTTCCTTGTTTGGTAAATATGGTCTAATTCTTTCTCTCGTTTGAGTAGAAGCAGCACTAAAGTCTTGAAGACTGTGGGTCATCATCCAAATGCAACAAGTTTGCTGCATTTGAGACTGTAGAGAATGAACAGCCTAGAATGCTTCCCATTTGCCTTGAGTCGCACTCTCCCTCTCCCTCTCCGTCTCTCTCTCTTGCTCAGGTCTTCGTAATACTCTCCATGCGTGTCAAAGAAAATACCTGAAAGCCAACATATAAGAGAGTTACCATATCAGCAAAGAGTGTCATAGAGTTTTTCAGTATATCTCTTTCATTCTTTAATGGATCTTTTTTCTGGGCAAGAAAAATCTGTTGAAATCACTATGCAGAGTTTGTCTCTCTTTTTTTTTGTTTTAATATTGTTCAAAAAGATGTATATAGGAGAGAGATGAACAGAAAAATGGCTTTCAAAAGGGATTTTAAAAGAAGGCATCTTCCTGTGTTGTTGAAGCCTAGGAGAATCTACTCATTCTTCAATGGCCTTTGTGGAGATAACGCATTCTTCTATGTTGTCTACTGTTAGTTAGCTTCTCTTTAACTTTTAAATTGGGGCTACTTCACATAGTTAATACCATTGCCGATTAAGGATTGCATATGAGAAGAATTTTGAAAAGGACAGAAAACCGTAGGATTCACTTCTGTTTTAGAACATGAAAAACTGGGGTAAACAAAACATAAGATTCCATTTTTCACTTCCTTGGCAAAACGGTGCGTATTGAGTTAAATTGATGGACGTTAAAAAATTGGGAGAAAATGTAGCGGAAGGGTTTATAACGGATGAACTTAAGGAGTTAAAAAGTGAGAACAAACATTGAGGGTGTTATTAATTTTCACACGTTGACTCAGAGATTTATTATAAAATTTTCCAAATAAAAAATATATGTTGGAGAAAATACATGGAGCACAGTGAGGCTTGCATGTGTTTGATCGAAATTAAGAACGTTGAAATTTTAAGTTTTAAGTTTATATATATGTTTTTCAAATTTGTGCATTCTTAATTGGTTGTGGATGGCGCTCGTTGGACCAACAGTAAAATGGAAAATTATTATCTCCATTTCAAATCTCCTCAATTTCCTCTAGTTAGTGCATTTAGAAGGGTAGTGTTGTTCAAAAATTTGAACATCAAAAAAATTTGAACAATTTTGTCCTTCTAAATACATTAACTGAAGGAAATGGAGCGAATTTGAAATAGAGAGGATCCTTTTTCGAGTAAAACATAGTATATAATGTTATAAATATCATTGGAATGATCCACGAATTTTCCACCCATCAACCCATACCCATTCACACCATTTGATTTAATATCCAGCACAAGCTAATAAATTAGGTGGTTGGTGGATTACTTTTGTTCTTTATATTGTTAGTCAAACAGCGTTAATTATGCGCCATTGCTATTTAGATTTAGTTCGATCACCTACTGACTGGGTATAGGCCTATAGCAATATATGGGACAGTTTTCTTCCAAACATATCCTTAATCAAAGGCCACGCACAAGGTTATATGGGTGAGGGAAGAAGCAAAATGCGATAAGAACATGTCTACAATGACAAGTTTCTTACTCACCAAGAACATGTTATATTGTTAGTCAAACAGCGTTAATTATGCGCCATTGCCATTTAGATTTAGTTCGATCACCTATTGACTGGGTATAGGCCTATAGCAATATATGGGACAGTTTTCTTCCAAACATGTCTACTATGACAAGTTTCTTACTCACCAAGTTTCTGAGAGTATGTCTACTATGACAAGTTTCTTCTTACTCACCAAGTTTCTGAGAACATGTCTACTATGACAAGTTTCTACTCACCAAGTTTCTGATTACCTCAATTAATGATGGACTTTAATATTTGAATTTAGAATTTACATTTTACCTGCATAGGTGGTTCATCCTAAAACAATCAATATTAATAATTTTGCATGCCTAACTTACTGATTAAGAGATTAGATGTATGTAGATCTATACCTTTACCATGATAAACGTTTCGAGGAAAGAGGGCGAAGCGATGATGACCAATGGAATGATCAACGAATTTTTCACCCACCAACCCACCAACCCATTCAGACCGTTTCGTTGTGTCGTGCTTCTAACATTTCGTAGTTTATGATTTATATTCAGCAGGAGCTAATAAATGAGGAGGTTGGTGGGATTCCTTTTGTTCTTTATGTTGTTAATTCAAAATTCATAAAGCTTTACTTCTACTCCATTGCTTAATCAACATATAATATATGGGTGATGGGAATAAGCAGCATGCGATAAAATCTAGGTTGATTTGGTTGTCTTTTGAAATCATTTATGGACCAATTTCTAAATTATTTCTGATACTGTGGAGTCTATTCTCTCTCAATTGAAAAAATAGCTTAATTGACCTAAAATCATGTCTCATGAAGTGATAATCACTAGTTCAAAATCTCTCGTCTCTTTTAATGGACGTAAAAATAAAAATTAAAAAAAAAGAAAAAAAAAGGTCACCAGTGAATATTGACTAGGTGAACAACGATTGGCTGGAATATTATTATTTTAATTAAATTTTAACTGGATGCAGCCTTTACCTACTCTGTTGGGGGCATCCTAGAACAGTCCGTAAATTGTGCTGCTATGCAACCGGAAGTCAACATTTGCATATCTTGATCAACGGCATGAACCAGAGCGCGCCGCTTCTATAAAAATAAAACTACAGTGATTGAAGAGATTCAAGAGAGCCACTTAAGCCTGTTAGCCTTCCCTGACCATCTGATGTCGAATCCTCAGAAAGTCCGGCACATCTCAGAGTGCTTTGTTAAACCAGAGCATGCTTTAGAAGAGGCCAAGCAGCCCTTTTACCTGACGCCATGGGATCTTGCCATGCTCTCTGCACACTATATCCAGAAGGGTCTTCTCTTCACCAAACCTCCGGCAGCAGATGAGCAAGAAGGCTTCATCGACACACTCTTGGACAGGCTTAAGCGCTCCCTCTCGAGAGCCCTTGTCCATTTCTACCCACTTTCCGGTCGCCTTGTGACACAAACAAATGAAAACCCACCTTCTTGCTTGATTTATGTTGACTGTGATAACAGCCCAGGAGCTAAATTCATCCATGCAGCTTTAGACATGACAATATCTGAAATTCTTTCACCGATTGATGTGCCGTTGGTTGTTCAATCGTTTTTTGACCATGACCGAGCTCTCAATTATGATGGGCATACCATGCCTTTGCTTTCCATTCAAATTACAGAACTGAAAGACGGCATTTTTGTAGGCTGTTCCATGAACCATTGCATTGTTGATGGAACTTCATACTGGCATTTCTTTAACTCTTGGTCTGAGATCTTTCAGGCAGAAGGAAATGATATCTCCCTTGCACGCCCGCCCATCCACAAGCGATGGTTTCCTGATGGTTGTGGTCCAATCGTCAACCTCCCTTTCACCCACCAAGATGAGATCATCAGCCGATTTGAAGCACCCGCACTGAGAGAGAGGGTGTTCCACTTCTCACCCGAATCCATAACAAAGCTCAAAGCCAAGGCCAATGCAGAGTACAAAACCAACAAGATCTCTTCCTTCCAGTCCCTGTCGGCACTCCTCTGGAGGTGCATAACGCGTGCGCGTCATCTACCGCTTGATCAAATAACCGGTTGCAAGCTGGCAACCAACAACAGATCAAGAATGGATCCACCACTTTCTGAAGACTACTTTGGGAACTCAATTCACACTGTGGCCGGAGTCGCCACAGTTGGTGAACTGCTTGAACAGAGTCTTGGGTGGGCGGCATGGCAGCTACACCAGGCCGTGGATAACCACACTGACAAGGTGATCCATGGATGGCTCGACGCCTGGCAGCAGTCTCCCTTTATTTACCAACTTGCTCGGTTTTTTGACCCATACAGTGTAATGATGGGGAGCTCACCCAGATTCAACATATATGGTAATGAATTTGGTATGGGGAAAGCAGTGGCACTTCGCAGTGGGTATGCAAATAAGTTTGATGGGAAAGTGTCATCGTTTCCGGGATATGAAGGAGGAGGAAGCATAGATTTGGAGGTGTGTCTTCTGCCAGACTTCATGAGCGCTCTTGAGTCTGATGAGGAGTTCATGGATGCCGCCACTCTGCCCCATCAACGGTAGTAGTTTGCATATTACCATGCAAAATCTTCCACTTTCTGAGGAAATTAAGAAGGCACTAACAGATAGGCCACTAACTAATTGCCTATGATGTGGAGAGAAACATGGGTTATTCTAATTGGGAAAGTGTATTATGGGTAGTGTTAGTATAGTCTTTAAATACTAGGTAGTGAGGGTAGTAGGGATATGGAGGATTTGGTGTAGAGTTCTAATTCTGTTGTGGTTCAACTCTCGTGGAGTATTATCTTGTTTATCTTGTTCTGAGTGAGATCCACTAGGGTATCAAAACGTATTATCTTATTTATGTGTTTGTATTGTGATAGAACTCCAACCATAAGTGGAGATTTGTAACATGCTGTTTGGGACCTATCAATTAGTATCAAAGCACAAGGGTATGGCTACTAATCGTGATAGAATTGAATCTTTGGAGGCAGACGTATACGACGTTAAGGAAGGCATTCAATGCTTGGAGGAAGGAGCAACTAGCTCCACTGATCGCATGCAAAGAATTGAAGAAGCCTTAAATGAAATCTCAACTCTTCTTTTAGTGCAACATGGACCAGTTAACTGTCAACCATACTGCACGTATGAGCAGGGTGGTCTTTCAAGAGGTTTTCATGGGGCAATTGGGAAACAAGTGGTGGTGCCACATTATGCCAAAATGGACTTTCCATGTTATCAAGGAGATGATCCCATTGTATGGTTGAAGACATTAATCCAATGGGAACATCTGCCACTGGAGGAAGTGATCTGGAGAGTGGTTACAAACCTTCAACTTCAAATTCTCACGTTCCACCTTTAGGACAAGGTGCTTGTCGAAGAGGGGAGGAATGATAGGCTACTAACTAATTGCCCATGATGTGGAGAGAAATGTGGGTTATGTTAATTGGGAACGTGTATTATGGGTAGGGTTAGTATAGTCTTTAAATACTAGTTAGTGAGGGTAGTTGGGATATGGAGGATTTGGTGTAGAGTTCTAATTCTGTTGTGGTTCAACTCCCACTCTAAGTGGAGTATTATCTTGTTCTGACGATGACCCACTAAGATATCAGAATGTATTATCTTGTTTATGTGTTTGTATTGTGGTAGAACTCCAGCCATAAGTGGACATTTGTAACGTGTATTTTCTTTATATTATATTAAATATTAGTTGTGTTTCTATTATCTATTTGGGACCTATCACTAACATATTTGTAAGGGTCTATAGGTTTCAGTTTATTTGTCCTATAATTCTTATTATGATATCGACAGTGCAGGAAATGGAAATGAATAATTGTCAACCGGTAATCTTAAGAGTGTATTTTGCGAAGCAATATTATGTCATTATAAAGATAATTAATTGCAGAATATATTATACATGTTATAATACATGTCAAGTATTCCAAATACTCAAAACACTTGTTTGAGTGAACAGTAGCAACTACTAATTTACCATATGGAAGATTAGAGCTCCACTCTTTTGATACATAACAAAATGCCAAAAAAGCAGGCTTAATTCAGAATCTCAAAGTGAAACCTAACTTCACATTTACGTGCAGCCATATTGAAGATAAACTCAACCTCTCCTGTGTGGCTATGTAGAAGAGGTTAACGCAACAAAGGAGTCTGAACAGAGTAATCCAAAACAAACTGTAACTACTGCAGTGAGATGAAGATAAAGACCAACTTGGGTGATGTAAAACGCTGGAATTATAGATATAGCATAGCCTCTCTGGAATCGTCAACTAGTTGAGGCCTTTCATCAAACACTTTCTGTATTTGCATTTGTTTAAGCCGTTCCATACCTTTAACCCATTAGACCCTCTTCAAATAAACTTTCCCACCACGGCACCATGAAATAGAAGACATATAAAAGCAGTTTAGCATAAACAACGTATAAAAAGATACCGTCCCCAGTATACTTCTTCTGTTTAATATTAAACAATAAATCACGTGAAAATCATAACAATCAGATTCAGAGATTAACAATATTAAATACTTGAGTTGATTATCAATAAACAGCCAACCAGGGAAGAGCTCTGGCACCGTAGCTGTCTCTGCTGAGGAGGATTTTCGCACTGCTAGGTTGCCCCCACAAGATACTCGCAAAACAGGGAAAGAACCACCCAGTACTGTTGTTAGCACATGCTGGTGATCGTTATCAACTTTTTATGAGTTTTCTGATTGATGGCCATACAGTGGACTCTTATATATGGCCACTGTATCTAATATATTTTTTAAGCACGTAATCTTTAGCAGAGAATTTGTTCATCCATCTTGTTCTTCTTCAAGCTTTTCCACCAGTACCCGTAAAAAATTAAAAAAAAAAAAAAAAAACTTGTTACATAAACAACTACCTTAAGATTATTTTGGTTGTGTGGTAGTTTAATATTCAGCATAAGCTAATACATTAGGAGGTTGGTGGATTACTTTTGTTCTTTATATTGTGAGTCAAACATCGTTACTTCTACGCCATTGCCATTTAGTTCACCTATTGAGTTGGTGTAGGCTTATAGCAATATATGGGATAGTTTTCTTTTAAACCGGGTTGAAAGAACTTCTTCCAATTCAATTTATAAAAAATTTATAAAAATAATATGTATCCTTTTTTTAATAGCATATGCACCCAAATTAACAAACTCAAATAAACAATACAAAAGGCTGGATAATATCAAGGGCCACGCACAATGTTCTATTTGCAAAACATATCCTCAATCAATATAATATATGGGTGAGGGGAAGAAGCAAAATGCGATAAGAACATGTCTACTATGGCAACTTTCTTACGCACCAAGTTTCTGACTACCTCAATTGACGATGGATTGGAATATTATAATTTAGAATTTACATTTTCATGGGATAACGCCTTTACTTTACTTGCATAGATGGGGCATCTTAAAACAATCAAAATCTTGTGCTGCTATGCATATCTTCATCCGCATGAATTGGAGCACCTTGTATAAAACTAGGGTGAATGAATAAATTGAAGAGAATTCCAGAGAGCCCCTTAAGCATGTTAGCCTTCCTTGACCATCTGATGTCGAATCCTCCGAGAGTCCGGCACATCTCAGAGTGCTTTGTTAAACCAGAGCATGCTTTAATTTAGAAGAGGCCAAGCGGCCCTTTTACCTGACGCCATGGGATCTTGCCTCGCTCTCTGTACACTATATCCAGAAGGGTCTTCTCTTTACCAAACCTCCGGCAGCATATGACCAAGAAGGCTTCATCGACACTCTCTTGGACAGGCTTAAGTGCTCCCTCTCGAGAGCCCTTGTCCATTTCTACCCACTTTCTGGTCGCCTTATGACACATACAAATGAAAACCCACCTTCTTGCTTGATTTATGTTGACTGCGATAACAGCTTAGGAGCTAAATTCATCCATGCAGCTTTAGACATGACAATATCTGAAATCCTTTCACCGTTTGATGTGCCATTGGTTGTTCATGTTGAGGAAAAATCGAGCATAAACAATAATTAAAAAAATCAATGCGACTTTGAGGCGTGTATAAATACTATCTTTATGGTGATAATTGTCCCCACTCTAAAGAGTTTGTTGCCAGGTACGTTGCAAGTAATTCACCTCTAGGATACAACAAAGTCACTAACTGCAACAATAATTCTAAATTTGTTCTTCAGAGTTTTTCTACAAAATTGTGTCTTTGACTAAGAAAAAATGAGAAAGTAAAGTCATGAAATTTGTAGAGCAAAAATGTTCTATTTATAGATTTCTGGAGACAATTAATTAGAATGCATTTCATAACTTTACAACTGCCAAGTAGTTGGCTCAACAGTTCACTGGTGCCCCTTTGTCTACAATGGTGCTGGTTCGAATCCTCACAGCAACAAAAAGCTTCTACCATTGAACCACATAAACTCTTTTTTAATTTTACAATCTAGGCAATATTTATAACAATCCCCCACTTAGATCAAATACAGATATCCTCATGCATACAAGAAAGTATCTTTTGATTTAAACTTTCAATTAGTGTTAAGCATTTCAAATTTTTAACAAAGTCAATGGTTGCCTAAGCTTAAACCAAGACTTTATATGTTAGGAACAGAAATACCACACACATGATTCTATCCAATTTTAGCAAAAAACTCACAAATTTTATTGCACTTATTTATGTGCTCCATACTGGTTTTCACGAATATTTACAAAAGTAAACCTTAAACTTTTGCTAGAAGTTGTCTTACTTCTTATATTCATATAGGTAAAGTTCCTTTATTGTCTCGGTTATTTTAGTCACTTTAAGAATTATTGAACTTCATTAAGAGTATAATACTCATCCTTCATTTATCTAATAGCCAACACTGAACAATCTAGAATGAGTTTATATATATATATATATATATATATATATATTTCAGTGCTCTGCAGCCACTTAACTGTAATTTGTTATTACCCTTTAAACCTTAAACTACTTGTAAATAGTTTAAGGTTGGGTTCCTATTACAGGTGACTTTTAAATAAAAGGTTTCAAACCCATTCCACTAGATGTACTTTTCACTAAAGCTCTCAAGAATCCCTTGGTAAATGGATCTGCCAAGTTTTTACTTGACCGCACATACACATTAGTAATAATACCATCGATTATTAAATGTTTGACATATTCATGTCTCAAGCTTATATGTCTAGATTTTCCATTCTAAACTTTACTATATGCCCTAGACATAGTAGCTTCAGTATCACAGCACAAAGAAATGGCTGGCATCAGCTGTGGCCACAACTCTATATCTAATAACAAATTCCGCAACCATTCTGCCTCTTTGCCCGCTGCTGCCAAAGCTATAAATTCGGATTCTACTGTGGAATGTGAAATACACACCTGTTTCTTAGAAGCCCATGAAACCGCTCCACTACCAAGGGTAAAAACCCACCCAGACATAGCCTTGTTATCACTCACACTAGTTATCCAACTAGCGTCAGTGTATCCTTTTAGTACTGATGGAAAATTGGTATAATATAGTCCTAATCCAATTGTTCTTTTAAGGTATCCAAGGACTCTACCAATTGCTTTGCAATATTCCGTACTAGGATTGTTCGTATACCTAGAAAGTTTACAAACTGCAAAGGAAATATCTGGCCTAGTGTAATGCATTGCGTACATTAAGCTACCAATTGCATTAGCATATTCTAACTGAGCAATTGCCCTATCAGAATTCTCAGTTAATTTAAATGCAGAATCATATGGGGTACTTGCTTCTTTAATTCCTAAGTGTTGAAATTTTAGAAGCATTTTCTCAATGTAATGAGACTGACATAGAGCATAGCCCCCACCATATTTCTTTACTTTGATACCTAAGATAGTATCAACTTCCTTAAGATCTTTCATTTTGAACTTTGACGTTAGATACTTCTTAGTTTCAAATATTCCTTCCATATTTGTTCCAATATTAACAAGTCATCCACATAAAGACAGATAATAACACCATAACAATCAGTGAATTTAGAATAAATACATTTATCAGTATTGTTATGTTTAAATCCGTGAGATAAAATAACCGAGTCAAATGTCCCATGCCATTGTTTTGGTGCTTGCTTTAATCCATACAACGACTTAACTAATTTGCAAACTTTCTTTTCATTGCCAAACATAACAAATCCTTCCGGTTGTTCCATGTACACCTCTTCGTCAAAATTACAATTTAAAAATGCAGTCTTAACATCCATTTGATGTACATATAAATCAAAAATAGAAGCTAGTGCCATAAGCACTCTAATGGATGTTACTCTAGCTACCGGTGCATAGGTATCAAAATAATCTATGCCTTCATTTTGTTTAAATCCTTTAGCTACCAATCTCGCCTTAAATGTTTGGAGAGACCCATCTGTATTGTATTTCCTTCTAAATACCCATTTAAATCCTATAGGTTTAGATCCATGATGCAAATCAACTAAAACCCAAGTATTATTTGACAATATTGAGTCCATTTCATCATTAATTGCCTCTCTCCAAAATGCAACATCTCTAGAAGCCATAGCTTCTTTATATGTTTTAGGATCTTCTTCTATATTTAATAAAATGTGTATTTTGTTTAGAACAATTTCTCTGTTTCCTTTCAAAAGAAAAACAATAGCCTGCGATGACACAAAATCAGGATCCAAGTTCTTTTCTTTTCTAGCTCTTTGACTTCTCCTAGGTTCAGTTAAAGCCTCATGATTTTTTCTTTTATTTTCCTCTAATAAACTAGGATTTAAGTCAAGTTCTGGTGTTTGAGTAGGATTTGAAACAGTTTTAGAATCATTATAGAATTTATTTTCAATAAATTCTACATCCTTTGATTCTACTATGATATTAGAATCCAAATTTAAAAGTCTATAAGCTTTTGAATTTTCAGCATATCCCACAAAAATACTCTTCAAAGCCCTTGGTCCTAATTTTGTTCTTTTTGGGTCTGGAACTCTGTAAAAGGCTAAACAGCCCCCATACCCGAAGGTATTCCAGATTTGATTTTCTGCCTTTCCACAATTCATATGGTGAAACTTTAAAAATCTTAGAAGTTATTTTGTTATGCACATGGCATGCTGTAAGCAAAGCTTCTCCCCACAAATTAAAATTTAACTTTGCATTCAAAATCATAACATTTACCATATCAACTAGTGTCCTATTTTTCCTTTCTACTAAACCATTTTGTTGTGGGGTATAGGGTGCACTAGTTTGATGTATAATGCCATTCTCTTTGCAATATAGAGAAAATGCGGTAGGAAAGTATTCTCCACCTCTATCACTGTGAAGTATCTTAATTTTCTCTTCCCTTTGATTTTCAACAACAGACTTATAACATTTAAACATACTGAAGGCCTCATCTTTACTTTTCATTATATATATATCTTGAAAAATCGTCAATGAAAGTAATGAAGTATGTATTGCCTCCTCTAGTTAAAACGCCGTTAAGTTCACAAACATCAGAATGCACAAGTTCTAATAATTGTGAATTTCTGTTTGTTTTTGGGAAAGGCTTCTTTGTCATTTTCGCTTGAATGCAAATTTCACATTTAGCACTATGATCATTATTATATGAAATCAAACCATGTTTTCATACGGATATAAATTGTTCACTATCACACACTAGCAAGCTTTTCAAGCTTGGTGGAAAAGCTCGATAGTGTGTGACAGTGAACAATTTATATCCAGATAAAAAGGTTAAGCATGGATATCATTATTCTCAAAATATTCATTGGGATGCCTTCACAATATTATAGCTTTAAATAATAAGGTTTATTACCTTTTTCCTCATCAACTATAATGCATTGTCACTTTGCCCCCATGAACTGACAATTCTACTGTCCGACCCTATCAAACTACCATTTTGTGCCCAAAAACCCCCTTCCGTTAGTCAAAGACGTTAACTCAGACAGTCAACCTGTCACGTGGTGCCCCACATGCCATCTTGAAATTTTCTACCTCACATTTTTCCCCCATCAACTACAATGCATTGTCACTTTGTCCCCATGAACTGACAACACTACTGTGGGCAAAAGTGGGATAGAAAATTTCAAGATGGCATGTGGGGCACACGAGTTGACAGTCTGAGTTAACGCTTTTGACTGACGGAATGGGAGTTTTGAACACAAAATGGTAGTTTGATAGGGTCGATTGTGTCTTCTACAAAGTAAGACAAGATTTTCATAACATAGCTCGCTCTGGTTAACCCCCAGAGTAAGGTTGTGCTTGTCTTGCACATCACCTTTTGGCAAGGACTAGTCCGTTAATCCCCTCTCTACGGAACTCTATTAGCCTAACCCCCTTTACTTAGGGTTAACGGCTTATGAGGCCACACCAAACAAATGGTGTGTTGCACTGCGTTCGATCATATACACATAACACACACACACACACACGGTACTGGTGTCACCACATTTGTCACATCATAAATAGCATCACATCACATATTATATTATCAAGTAGCCCAATAAATAGTTCATGTATATTTTTGAGATAACAGTTATAAAAATAGTTCATGTCACACTTTTCATGCATAAAATGGTATTTTATTTAGTTCAAGAGATAACTCGGGTTTGTGTTTAAAAGCTATGTATAAAATGCACAGGATCATTATTCATGAAAATACTAACAAAGATAGCCCACTTACCTTGATCCTCATATTCTCCTTCGACACACCGATGTGTAGCATTCTATTAATGTGGATGATCCTTTGAAAACCTTCTTGGAGGCTTTATATAAAAACCCTACATTAGTGTCACATAATATCCTGGTTAGAATAATACAATCTACAACCCCTTTTAGGATCCTAAACCTCAACACAATTGCAACCCCAAGACAATAGCAACTCATGCAATCTTCAATCTCCCTTTCACCCACCAAGATGAGATCATAGTAGATTTGAAGCACCCGCGCTACGAGAGAGGGTGTTCCACGTCTCACCCGAATCCATAGCAAAGCTCAAAGCGAAAGCCAATGCAGAGTACAAAACCAACAAGATCTCTTCCTTCCAGTCCTTGTCGGCACTCCTCTAGAGGTGCATAACACGTGTGAGTCGTCTACCGCTTGATCAGATAATTAGTTGCAAGTTGGCAACCAACAACAGATCAAGAATGAATCCACAACTTTCTTACGATTACTTTGGGAACTCAATTCATGCGGTGGCACGAGTAGCCACAACTAGTGAGTTGCTTGAACAGAGTCTTGGGTGGGCGGCATGGCAGCTGTGCCGTGGTTAACCACATTGACAAGGCGGTCCATGGATGACTTGACGCCTGGTAGCAATCTCCCATTATTTTCCAACTTGTTCGGTTTTTTGACCGATACAGTATAATGATGGGGAACTCACCCAGATTCAACATGTATGGTAATGAATTTGGGATGGGGAAAGCCATGGCACTTCGCAGTGGGTATGCAAATAAGTTTGATGGGAAAGTGTCATCGTTTCTGGGATATGAAGGAGGAGAAAGCATAGCTTTGGAGGTGTGCCTTCCACCAAACTTCATGAGCGCTCTTGAGTCTGATGAGGAGTTCATGGATGCCGCCACTTTGCCCCATCAATGGCAGTAGATTGCATATGACCATGCAAAATCTTCCACTTTATGAGGAAATTAAGAAAGCACTAACATACTTGTAAAGGTCTATTAGAATGTTTCGGTTTATCTAGCCTATAATTCTTATGATGATACAGACAGTGCAGGAAATGGAAAGGAATAATTGTCGACTGGTAATCTTAGAGTGTATTTTGCGAAGCAATATTATGTCATTATAAAGATAATCAATTGCAGAATATATCATACATGTTATAAGACATATCAAGTATTCCAAATACTCAAAACACATGTTTCAGTGAACAGTAGCAGCTACTAATTTACCATGTGGAAGATTAGAGCTCTACTCTTTTGATACAGAACAAAAAGTTGGAAAAGCAGGCTTAATTCAGAACCTCAAAGTGAAACCTAACTTCACATTTACCTTTAGCCATATTGAAGATAAACTCAACTTCTCCTGTGTAGAAGAGGTTAATGCAACGAAGGAGTCTGAATAGAGCAATCCAAAACAAACTCTAACTACTGCAGATAAAGATAAAGACCAACTCGGGTGATGTAAAACACTGGAATTATAAATACAACATAGCCTCTCTGGATTCGTCAATTGGTTGAGGCCGTTCATCAAACACTTTCTGTGTGTGCATTCGTTTAAGCCGTTCCATACCTCTAACCAATTAGACCCTCTTCAAAAAAAAATTCCCACCACGGAATAAAAAACATATAAAAGCAGTTTGGCATAAACAACGTATAAAAGATACCATCCCCAGTATACTTCTTCGAGCTGAACAATTAAACTATGCTTCAGTTTAATATTAAACAATTAATCGCGTGAAAATTATAATAATTAGATTTAGGGATTTGGACATTGATTAACAATATAAAATACAACGAAAAGCCATAGATTAGGCAGCCAAGCTAGGACTTGTGCACAGTGCTTGAGTTGATTATCAATAAACAGCCAAACAGGGAAGACCTCTAGTACTATCAGGAACTTAAAGTATTTAGAGTTGTTGTTTTGTATAACTTCTAACTAACGAACCAATTCAGTTAACTTAGTTGCATTTAGTTAGCTGTTAGTTAAACTTATAGTTAGTTAGTTAGATAGTTCTATGTTATATAAACTCCTCTGTATTGTAATTACATTCATTCAAGTAATGCGAACAGAAAGTTTCTCTCAATTCTTGAGTTCACAAGTTTTCATTATGTTGGTTTTTATTCTTGTTATGGTATCAAAGCTCTTCACGAGTTTGTGAAGAATTCATCAATGGAGTTTGTTCCGTCATCCTCAACCGGCGTTCCTTCTGTTCCTTCTTCTCATCCTTCTTCAGCTGAATCCAGTCCATTCTTTCTCACCAATGCTCATAATGCGGCATTTTGTTGGTGTGCACACCGCTTTCTAGAGATAATTACAATTCTTGGAGTTGTTTTTTGCTCATGGCTCTCAGTGCCAAGAACAAGATTGGGTTCATAGATGGTTCTTTGAGAGAAATAATGAACACAGCTAGTACTGAGTTTAGAATTTGGAATCGTTGTAATGATCTGGTTGCATCATGGATTATGAATTCCATCTCAAAGGAGATTGCAACTTCTCTTATCTACATAACCAATGCTGAAGATATTTGGTTGGATTTGAAAGAAAGATTTTCACAGAAAAATAGTCCAAGAATTTTCCAGTTGTAGAAGTCTCTTTCCACTCTCACTCAAGACAACATGCCTGTAAGTCAATATTTCACTCATCTTAAAGCCTTATGGGATGAATGGAACAATTTCAAACATCTGGATTTATGCGATTGTTGTCAGTGTGGAAAGATGAAGAAAATTATTGATCTTCGAGGCCAAGAATATATAATTCAATTCCTTATGGGTCTCAATGATTCTTCCTCCCAGATTCGGGGCCAAATCCTTCTTAAGGATCCAATTCCATCTATAACTAAAGTTTTTTCTTTGATTGTTCAAGAGGAAAAACAAAGAGAAATCTCTCTTAGTTCATTATCTCATGAGACCGCTACACTTATGACAAGAACTCAACAAGTTGGAAATATGTTTATTCAACCTGCAAAATAGAGCATTACTAGGAAAGAACGCCCAATATGTTCTCATTGTAAGATTCTTGGACACACTGTAGACAAATGTTACAAGCTTCATGGCTACCCTCCCGGTTTTAAGTTTACAAGAAATAAGATAGCTTCACATTCAGCCAATTATGTTCAAGAAGTTACCAATATGGAAGAGTTTTCTCCTTCTCCTCAACATTTCTCTCCACAATTGCCAATTACATCTAATCAATGTCAACAATTGATAAGCATGCTGAAACAATATTCCCCAATGCCCTCTGTAATGTATCCATCAATGCCTTCTATCATGTCTCCAGCTTCCGCAAACATAGTAGGCAGTGTGTGCATAATCTGATGATTTTTTTTCAAAGAGGACACGTTCTTATTCTGACATTGATCTTCTTCAATACTCTATTTTTTTTGCTAATACAATTTACCCTCCTACTCACAATGATCCAAAACACAATCCTTGGATCCTAGACACGGGTGCTACAGATCACATGATTTGTTCCTTATCATTTTTTACTTCCATTACAACTCTATTTTCCACTCATGTCAAATTACCAAATGGCACTGTTGTTTTTGTTACACATATAGGAACTGTCAAAATTGCAAAGAGTCTTACGCTCACTGATGTGTTGTTTGTTCCTTCTTTTACTTTCAATTTGATTTCTGTCAGTAAACTCATCAAGAAATTACATTGTTGTCTTATCTTTCTTGCTGATTTTTGTTTCATACATAATCTACACCATTGAAAAACGATTGGTGTGGGTAAGGAACAAGGTGGCTTATTTCATTTACTGCAGCAATATGAAGGTTTGGTTTCATCATCTTCTCCTTCTTCTTTGCATGTTTTTTCTACTCAAATAATAACACCATCAACTAATGTGTGGCACTATAGGTTAGGTCATCTGTCTAATAATAGGTTACAACTGTTGCAAAGCATTGTACCTGAATTTTTTTTTTTTTTTTATTCCAAACATGTATGCACTATCTGTCCACTTGCTAGACAGCATGGGTTACCTTTTGTTTCAAGTTCTTCTGTTTCAACTTCCCCATTTGATATGATACATTGTGACATTTGGGGACCTTTCTTTACCAAATTAATAAATGGTTATAGTTATTTCCTTACTGTTGTGGATGATTATAGCAGATTCACTTGGGTACATCTGTTACAACATAAATCACAAACTAGAACAATTCTTCAATCTTTCTTTAATCTAGTCCAAACTCAACATAATACCAAAATCAAGTGTGTGAGATTTGATAATGGTTCTGAATTTAAAATGGATGATTTTTTTTTTAAAAAAAAACAAGGACCATACATCAGCTTAGTTGTGTTGAAACTCCTCAACAAAATTCTATTGTTGAGAGAAAGCATCAACATCTCTTGACTGTGGCTAGGTCTCTTAGGTTTAAAGCTCATCTTCCTTTACCTTTCTGGGGAGAATGTGTTCTTACTGCCACACATCTCATCAACCGAATTCTTACTCCTAATCTTGCAAATAAATCTCCTCATGAACTGTTATTTTTATAGCCCCCATTATACTCCCACCTTAGAGTCTTTGGTTGTTTTAGTATATGCTTTCACCTTAACCAAAAATTGTACTAAGTTTGAACCTAGAGCTGTACCATCCATCTTCATTGGGTTATCCATATGCAATGAAAGGTTATAAACTTTACAATCTTTCCACAAATACTGTTTTTATCTCAAGAAATGTTATCTTTCATGAAACAATCTTTCCATATGCCTCCAATCTTACTAATCCTAATGCAAATGGCTGTTTTAGTCATAGTCCAAATAGTCATACTGATTCAGTCAACATTGATCATTCTCTATTAGCCAATGACCTTCATAGCTCTCCATTTGTTATTCCAAATCTGAGTTCTCCTGTTGTTATTCCAAATTTGAGTTCTCCTGCTACTATTCCATTTCCAAATCCTAGCTCTCCTACTGATATTCAATCTACAAATAGTTCCCCTGCTTTAGTTAACAATTTTGTTGACCTACATTTCAAATCTAACTCCAATCCTACCATTCATGAGAATCAATCTTCTCACCCCATCATTCAACCTAGAAAATCTTAGAGGATGAAACAAACTCCAAGTTATCTGCAAGATTATCACTGTCACTTGGCTTCTTCTCCACTTATTTCTAATTCAATGGTCAATGATTCTTCTTCCATTTCAGGTATTACTCATACATTGTCTCCTTCCATTTCTTATGATCGTTTATCTTTGAATCATAAACACTTTTGTTTGTCTATTTCATCACAAGTTGAACCACAATTTTATCACCAAGTTGTTTCCAGTCCAGAATAGAGAGTTGCCATGAAGAAGGAGATAGAAGCTCTTGAGGAAAACAAGACATGGGTTGTCACTGATTTTCTTGTAGATAAACATCCCATTGGTTGCAAATGGGTATATAAAATCAAACATAATTCTAATGGCAGTATTGAGAGGTACAAGGCAAGGTTAGTTGCCTACACCCAAAGTGAATGATTGGATTATCATGAGACCTTTTCTCATGTGGCAAAGATGACTATGTACTGTCTGAACCCTATTAGCAATTGCAGCTGCAAAATGTTGGATTCTACATCAGTTGGATGTGAACAATGCATTCCTTCATAGGGATCTTGATGAAAAAGTATATATGATCATGCCACCTAGTTTCAACACTAAGGGAGAGTCTAAGGTGTGTAGATTAACCAAGTCCTTATATGGCCTTAAACAAGCCCCAAGACAGTGGTTTGCTAAATTTTCTACCACAATTCTTGGTCTTTGTTTCACTCAAGAAAAGTCAGATTATTCCCTTTTTACTAGGGTTCAAGGGTCTTCTTATATTGTATTATTAGTGTATGTTGATGATATTGCAATTGCAAGTAATGATACTACAGCAGTAAAGGCTCTGACTTCCCTTCTCAATGAAAAATTTCGTCTCAAAGATTTAAGTACTTTGAAATTTTTCTTAGGTCTAGAGATTGCTAGATTTGATAAAAGGAATTCTGTTTCTCAAAGGAAATATGCTCTAGAAGTGTTACAAGATTCTGGTCTATTGGCTTCCAAGCTAGCTAAATTCCCAATGAAGCAAAATGTGAAGTTATCTAAGGATAATGACCCTTTGTTAGCTGATCCTACAAGCTATAGACGTTTCATTGGTAGGTTACTTTACTTGACAGTAACTAGACCAAATTTGTCTTACTCGGTTCAAACCTTGAGTCAATTCATGGATAAGCCTTGTCAGCCATATTTGGATGTAGCACATAGAGTTCTAAGATATATAAATTTTGAACCAGGGCAGGGATTATTTTTTCTAGCTCTTTTAGATTTTATGATCAAGGCTTTTTTTAATTCTGATTGGGCTGGTTGCCCTGACAGTAGAAGGTCTATCATAGGCTTTTGTGTGTTTATTGGTGACTTTATGATTTCTTGAAGACCAAAGAAGCAGCAAAATGTCTCCAGGTCCTCTGCTAAAGCTGAGTATAGGTCTATGGCGGCGCGGCTATTTCTTGTGAATTAACATGGTTGTTTTCTCTTTTGGATGATTTGCAAGTCTTTTGTCAGAAACCTGCTTTGCTTTTCTGTGATAGCCAAGCAACCCTTTACATTGCTGCAAACCCTGTTTTCCATGAACGAACAAAGCACATAGAGATTGATTGTCACTTGATTCGTGAGAAAATTCAGTTAGGGCTACTTAAGACTTTGCATGTTCCATCTCATCATCAATTGGCCGAAATCTTCACCAAACCTCTTGGTTTCGCATTGTTTCATGATCTTTTTTCCAAGATGTTTGCAATTGATCTCCACCATCCATCTTGAGGGGGAGTATCAAGAACTCAAAGTATTTTGAGTTTTTGTTTTGTATAACTTCTAACACTAATTCAGTTAACTTAGTTGCATTTAGTTAACTGTTAGTTAAACTTATAGTTAGTTAGTTAGATTAGTTCTATGTTATATAAACTCCTATGTATTGTAATTACATTCATTCAAGTAATGCGAACAGAAAGTTTCTCTCAATTCTTGAGTTCACAAGTTTTCATCCTATTGGTTTCTATTCTTGTTAGGCATCGTAGCTGTCTCTGCTACTGATGTGGATTTTCGCACTGCTAGGTTGCCCCACAAGATACTCACAAAACAAGGAAAGAACCACCCAGTACTGTTGTAAGCACATGCTGGTGATCAGTTATCAACTTTTTATGAGTTTTCTGATTGTTGGCCATACAATGGACTCTTATATATGGCCACTATATCTAATATATTTTTTAAGCAAGTAATCTTCAGCAGAGAATTTGTTCATCCATCTTGCTTCTTCAAGCTTTAAAAGAAGGCATCTTCCTGTGTTGTTGAAGCCTAGGAGAATCTACTCATTCTTCAATGGCCTTTGTGGAGATAATGCATTCTTCTATGTTATCTACTGTTAGTTAGTTTCTCTTTAACTTTAAAATTGGGGCTACTTCACACAGTTAATATCATTGCCGATTAAGTCCCATATGAGAAGAATTTTGAAAAGGACAGAAAACCGTATGATTCACTTCTGTTTTAGAACATGAAAAACTTGGGTGAACAAAACATAAGATTCCATTTTTCACTTCCTCGGCAAAACGGTGCATATTGAGTTAGATTGATGGACGTTAAACAATTGGGAGAAAATGTAATAGAAGGGTTTATAACGGATGAACTTAAGGAGTTAAAAAGTGAGAAAAAACATTGAGGGTGTTTAAATTTTCACACATTGACTCAGAGATTTATTATAAAATTTTCCAAATAAAAAATATATGTTGGGGAAAATACATGGAGCACGGTGAGGCTTGCAGGTGTTTGATTAAAATTAAAAAGGTTGAAATTTTAGGTTTTAAGTTTATATATATGTTTTTCAAATTTGTGCATTCTCAATTGCTGTGGATGGAGCTCGTTGGACTAAGAGTAAAACGGAAAAGGATCATCTCCATTTCAAATGTCTTCTATTTCCTTCCATTAGTGTATTTAGAAGAGTAGTGTTGTCCAAAAATTTTAACCTAAAAAAAATTTGAACAATTTTGCCATTCTAAATGCACTGACTGAAGGAAATGGAGTGAATTTGAAATGGAGAGAATCTTTTTCCAAGTAAAACATAGTATATAATGTCATAAATATCATTGGAATGATCCACGAATTTTCCACCCATCAACTCATACCCATTCGTTTGTAAACATTGTTCAACTACACGTAAATTTCATCCTTTTAACACCTCGCTCTCTCCCCTACAGCTCTCCCTTTTTCCTTCATGGAAAACTCCTAGGACGTAGTCCTCTCCATCTCCCTTAACTCCATTATTCCTCTACTTTTCCTTAAACACTAACCCCCTAATCATCCTGCATCCTTCTATATCTTTCTTAAACACAACCCACTGATCATCCTGTATCTTTTCTACTTTTCCTTTTCTGTTATTTTCTGAAATTCTATGGAAGACTCAGTAACGTCCAAAGTTGATCTCCAAGCTCTCATTGCTGAGACTGAGGCGTTGGGATGGGAGAACTCGGATCAGCTAGAAATTCATGATGGTAATCCAGCTTCTCAAGAAGGTTTTGCGTTTATTGGTAAGCTCCTAGCTCTCAAACCTCTAAGTACCTATCATGTACGTCAAACTCTCTCTTCGAGTTGGAGTTTTGCAGCACCTCTTTCTATGGAGGTTTTGACTCCAAATAAGTATCTTTTTACAGTTCCTCTTGCAAGTGATTTCACTCGCTTAATCAATCAAGGCCCTTGGAATGTTAGAGGATCTCTCCTACTACTTCAACCTTGGTCTCCTAATCTTGTCATAGATGAAGTAAAGCTTCTCTTATGTTCATTTTGGGTCCAAGTGCATAATCTGCCTCATCAATATATGACAACTAAAAATGCCATCAGAATTGGCAAAGGGATAGGGACCCTTCTAGAGCTGGATATTAACAAATCTGTTGGTCTTATATGTCGACAATATATCCGTTTCAAGGTTGAAATCAACACATTCCTACCACTTGCACCGGGCTTCTATCTTTCACGTTCAGGTATGGAACCTCATTGGATTGCTTTTAAGTATGAAAGGTTGGATGATTATTGTGTTTCTTGTGGGCTTGTTGGACATAAGAAAGGTGTTTGTTCTGCTCCTCAAAATCTGGTTCCCCTAAAAAAGTATGCTATTTCTCTCCAAACTACTACCTATAGCAGCCCAAGGTTGGTAACACCAGTCCAACATGAAGACTCGGATTCAAGCTTGTCCTCTGCAGCTTCTGTGGGAAACTCCTCTTGTAGTATTGAGCCTTCTCAGAATGACGCTTCTTCATGCAAGAACCATACTCAAATGGTCCCATACGTGGCTTCCAAGCAAGCTCTTTTGGCCCCTCATGTGGTTCTAATTCAATCAATATGGTGCCACACGTGGCCTCCTATCAAGTGGGTCTTCCTTCTTCTTCATTTAATCTGGAGCCAGTACTACATGTGGAAAACCCAACCCCTTTGCTTGGAAGCTAGGAAAATTAATAGAAACGCAAACTTCTGTGCCCACTCAGTGGCACGTTGAGCCGTAGCCAGATCTCACTCTGGCAGCATTCTCTTTTCCTCTACTCCTTTCCTTTCTTCCCCTCTAGCTAGTGGGAATTAAGGATCCTCCCCTTTCTGTTTGTCTCTTGTAGTTTGTTGTTTTGTTGTTTGGTTTCTTGCAATGTACTTATAAAAAAAAAAAAAAAAAAAAAAAACCCCATTCCCATTCACACCATTTGGTTTAATATCCAGCATAAGCTAATAAATTAGGCGGTTGGTGGATTACTTTTGTTCTTTATATTGTTAGTCAAACAGTGTTAATTATGCGCCATTGCCATTTAGATTCAGTTCACCTATTGACTGGGTATAGGCCTATAGCAATATATGGAACAGTTTTCTTCCAAACATATCCTTAATCAAAAGCCACGCACAAGGTTATATGGGTGAGGGGAAGAAGAAAAATGCGATAAGAACATGTCTACTATGACAAGTGTCTTACTCACCAAGTTTCTAATTACCTCAATTAATGATGGACTTTAATATTTGAATTTAGAATTTACATTTTACCTGCATAGGTGGTGCATCCTAAAACAATCAATATAGAATTTTGCATGCCTAACGAACTGATTAAGAGATTAGATGTAGATCTATACGTATACCATGGTAAACGTTTCGAGGAAAGAGGGCGAAGCGATGACCATGACCAATGGAATGATCAACGAATTTTTCCACCCACCAACCCATTCAGACCGTTTCGTCGTGTCGTGCTTTTAACATTTCGTAGTTTATGATTTATATTCAGCAGGAGCTAATAAATGAGGAGGTTGGTGGGATTCCTTTTGTTCTTTATGTTGTTAATTCAAAATTCATAAAGCTTTACTTCTACACCATTGCTTAATCAACATATAATATATGGGTGATGGGAATAAGCAGCATGCGATAAAATCTATGTTGATTTGGTTGTCTTTTGAAATCATTTATGGACCAATTTCTAAATTAATTATGATGTTGCGGAGACTGTCTACTCTCTCTGGGTCGTTGTCTGTTTCAAAAATAGTCTAATTATTAAAAATTATGTCTCATCAAGTGAAAATTATTAGTTCAAATACTTTTTTTTTTTTTATGGAAATGAAAAATTAAAAATTAAAAAAAAAAAAAAATTGAAAAGAAAGGTCACGAGTGAATATTGACTAGGTCAACAACGATGGGCTGGAATATTATTATTTTAATTAAATTTTAACTGGATGCAGCCTTTACCGACTCTGGTGGAGGCATCCTAGAACAGTCCGTAAATTGGGCTGCTACGCAACCTGAAGTCAACATTTGCATATCTTGATCAACGGCATGAACCAGAGCGCGCCGCTTCTATAAAAGTAAAACTACGGTGATTGAAGAGATTCAAGAGAGCCACTTAAGCCTGTTAGCCTTCCCTGACCATCTGATGTCGAATCCTCAGAAAGTCCGGCACATCTCAGAGTGCTTTGTTAAACCAGAGCATGCTTTAGAAGAGGCCAAGCGGCCCTTTTACCTGACGCCATGGGATCTTGCCATGCTCTCTTCACACTATATCCAGAAGGGTCTTCTCTTCACCAAACCTCCGGCAGCAGATGAGCAAGAAGGCTTCATCGACACACTCTTGGACAGGCTTAAGCGCTCCCTCTCGAGAGCCCTTGTCCATTTCTACCCACTTTCCGGTCGCCTTGTGACACAAACAAATGAAAACCCACCTTCTTGCTTGATTTATGTTGACTGTGATAACAGCCCAGGAGCTAAATTCATCCATGCAGCTTTAGACATGACAATATCTGAAATTCTTTCACCGATTGATGTGCCGTTGGTTGTTCAATCGTTTTTTGACCATGACAGAGCTCTCAACTATGATGGGCATACCATGCCTTTGCTTTCCATTCAAATTACAGAACTGAAAGATGGAATTTTTGTAGGCTGTTCCATGAACCATTGCATTGTTGATGGAACTTCATATTGGCATTTCTTTAACTCTTGGTCCGAGATCTTTCAGGCAGATGGAAATGAAATCTCCCTTGCACGCCCGCCCATCCACAAGCGATGGTTTCCTGATGGTTGTGGTCCAATCATCAACCTCCCTTTCACCCACCAAGATGAGATCATCAGTAGATTTGAGGCACCCGCGCTGAGAGAGAGGGTGTTCCACTTCTCATCTGAATCCATAGCAAAGCTCAAAGCGAAGGCCAATGCAGAGTGCAAAACCAACAAGATCTCTTCATTCAAGTCCCTGTCTGCACTCCTCTGGAGGTGCATAACGCGTGCGCGTCGTCTACCGCTTGATCAGATAACCGGTTGCAAGCTGGCAACCAACAACAGATCAAGAATGGATCCACCACATTCTCAGGATTACTTTGGGAACTCAATTTACCCTGTGGCGGGAGTTGCCACAGCTGGTGAACTGCTTGAACAGAGTCTTGGGTGGGCGGCATGGCAGCTACACCAGGCCTTGGTTAACCACACTGACAAGGCGATCCATGGATGGCTCGACGCCTGGCAGCAGTCTCCCTTTATTTACCAACTTGCTCGGTTTTTTGACCGATACAGTGTAATGATGGGGAGCTCACCCAGATTCAACATGTATGGTAATGAATTTGGGATGGGGAAAGCAGTGGCACTTCGCAGTGGGTATGCAAATAAGTTTGATGGGAAAGTGTCATCGTTTCCGGGATATGAAGGAGGAGGAAGCATAGATTTGGAGGTGTGCCTTCCGCCGGACTTCATGAGCGCTCTTGAGTCTGATGAGGAGTTCATGGATGCCGCCACTCTGCCCCATCAGTGGCAGTAGTTTGCATATAACCATGCAAAATCTTCCACTTTATGACGAAATTAAGAAAGCCCTAACATACTTGTAAGGGTCTATAGGTTTCAGTTTATCTGTCCTTTGATTCTTATTATGATATTGACAATGCAGGAAATGGAAATGAATAATTGTCGACTGGTAATCTTAAGGGTGTATTTTGCGAAGCAATATTATGTCATTGTAAAGATAATTAATTGCAGAATATATCATACATGTTATAATTCATATCAAGTATTCCAAATACTCTAAACACTTGTTTGAGTGAACAGTAGTAGCTTTTAATTTACCGTATGGAAGATTAGAGCTCCACTCTTTTGATACATTACAAAAAGCCAGAAAAGCAGGCTTAATTCAGAATTTCAAAGTGAAACTTAACTTCACATTTATGTTCAGCCGTATTGAAATTAACTCAACCTCTCCTGCGTATAAGAGGTTAACGCAACAAAGGAGTCTGAACAGAGCATTCCAAAACAAACTGTAACTACTGCAGATGAAGATAAAGACCAACTCGGGTGATGTAAAATACTGGAATTATAAATACAACATCGTCTCTCTGGAATTGTCAATTGGTTGAGGCCTTTCATCAAACAATTTCTGTGTGTGCATTCGTTTAAGCCGTTCCATACCTTTAACCAATTAGACCCTCTTCAAAAAAACTTTCCCACCACGGAATAGAAAACATATAAAAGCAGTTTGCCATAAACAACGCATAAAAGATACCATCCCCAGTATACTTCTTCAAACTGAACAATTAGACTACGCTTCGGTTTAATATTAAACAATTAATCACGTGAAAATTATAACAATCAGATTCAGGGATTTGGACATTGATTAACAATATAAAATACAAAAAAAAGCCATAGATTAGGCAGCCAAGCTAGGACTTGCGCACAGTACTTGAGTTGATTATCAATAAACAGCCAAACAACTGATGTGGATTTTCGCACTGCTAAGTTGCGTGCCCCACAAGATACTCGCAAAACAGGGAAAGAACCACCGGTACTGTTGTTAGGACATGCTGGTGATCAGTTACCAACTTTTATGAGTTTTCTGATTGTTGGCCATACAGTGGACTCTTATATATGGCCACTGTATCTAATATATTTTTTAAGCAAGTAATCTTCAGCAGAGAATTTGTTCATCCATCTTGCTTCTTGAAGCTTTTCCACCAATGCCCAAAAAAAAAACAATAAAAAAAAATTCCAGCAATTTACAGAGAGCTTGAAAAGGTTAATAATTTCCCAATTTGGAAGGCTGTGTGATTTCAGCACGATGAAGCTTATAATAGTCATAGAGTAACCGAATCCATGATCACACATATATTATTTTCACAGCTGAGGACAACCAGAGCCATTCGCCACTGACGATGAAGCTTATAATAGTCTTGCGAGTCATTCACCATCTCTCTCTCACGTAGACACGTACTGTGGGAACCAAACTCAAAAGACTGTTTCTTGAGCTCAATAGATTCTTTTTTTTTTTTTTTTTTCCTTCGGATGGAACTCGGAAACAACGTGTTGGCCGCCGGTCGATCAACCTTTCTCAATTGACGATTGGGTTAAGAGCATGCATGAAGGCTGTCGGTTGGATTTGTTGAAGAATTTCAGTTGCGCACCACAACACGTGAGTACGTAATTTTAGCCCATTTAACAATTATAGTCACCTTAATTAAAGCCATTTAATTAATCCTTGGTGGATCGAATTAAAGAAACATTAAATCACGAAATAACAATTTCAATTGTCAAAACTGTACCCTACTAATTATCGCAATTTTAATACTCCTAAAATATGTCACTAATTGTCTGGATTTTAGACCTCCTATATTTATTTTCTCAAGTTTTCTATTATATATTATATGCATCCTATAGAATTGGAATAGAATGTCCAATTCAATTTTAAATATATATATGCATTTGACACAAGTTAAAGGCCCAATTCATTTTTAAATATGCCAGTAGTCGTAATTTTAGTCAACTCTCTTAAGCATTCGACTGTTTTATATATATATATATATACACACACTATTAGAATATTCTATTCTCCATCATATCTCACGTCAAATATTCTGGATTTGGGAGTTGTAACCCGCATTCAATCTCCATCTTTAAAGTTAATACAATACTATATAGCTTTGAGATGCACAATGTAATAGAATTGCTACCTAAAGCATTCATCTCTATTAAGAAATTCAAATTTGAATTTCAAAAAATAATTTGTGCCCCTTCCATCCACTGCGATCCAAAAGGGAGTCCATCCTTCCTCCCTTCTCTTTTTGCTTGTTTTTGTTTTAGATTTTGTTTAAACTCCAGCAGTAGCACCCAGCTTCTTCCACCGCTTTGACCATCTACTCCACCTTGCCGTTCATTGTCCTCCCCAATCTTTTGGTTTTGTCGGTTTCTGCAAGGGGTCTTAATTAGATTGGTTTTTTTCGTAGCAAATTTGCATTTTCGCCGCCGATCCAAGTCCTATACGTGTCATTACACCTTCTTTCCCGGCGTCAACGAGTCCTGTAGACAACAAACGTTTTCCCTCCGGTCGGCACACGATAGTTGTGGTTCGAACTCGTCAGAGCATGGATAGCGTGAATCTTAGCTTTTGCCTATATTTTTTTAGAGCTTTAAACTCTGTGATGCAATAGCTTTATGCTCGTAATCTTTTATGAAATGAGAAAAGATTTTCCTATTTAACAAAAAAAAAAAAAAAAATTCAAATTTGGGCCTTCGCTTGATTGGTTGGCCATCACTATCTCTCTCTCAGTTGACGATTGGGTTAAGAGCATGCACAAAGGCTGTTGGTTGGATTTGTTGAAGAATCTCGGTTGCGCATCACATCACGTGAGTAATAAGCTGAGAGAACTTTTGGTTGCAACCGCCGTTCGTCGGAAAAAATATATAAAATATATGCTTTTACCACCCTCGTCGTCTTCCGGAACCTACAAACAATTCAACGAATTCATGCACGCGTTCCATTCCGGTCACTGATCAGATCCATTATTGTGTATATAATAATGGTTGCAACCTATTCTTTAATATATTGATAATATAAAATAATGTGATTGTTGACTTGGAAAATTATGATTGTCACATCAGAAATTATCTTGCTCTCTCTCTCTCTCTATATATATATATAGAAATGAAGAGGAATCGTACACATGTATGAAATAAAATGAACTCCAAGAACATTTATACGATGATAGAGTATCTGGGCATTATGCTGCTTCTTGGACAGTCTTTTTGCATGGTTCAAGGCGATGTCCATTTCTATGATTTTATTGTAAGTCCGTCCTTATTACCATTTTCCTAGCTAGCCTGTAATTGGTGTTTCAAACATTCATATATAAGCTTTATCGGAATCATGCACCTTCATGAAATGTTCTGTTCTTCTTTTGTAGCTTAGGGAGAAAAACTTCACCAGGCTGTGTAAGACGAAGAGCATGCTGGTTGCAAATGAGAGTTTTCCAGGGCCAGTAATCCGGATTCACAAAGGGGATACGGTGTATGTTAATGTCCACAACCAAGGATACTATGGGATCACTATTCACTGGTAATTAATTAATGACAGTCTCCCCCAATTACCCCCATATTCTTTGCGTTAATTAAGATTGGTGAAAGGTAATTCCTTTATTTATCACCCATAAACGGTGAATATATAAATTAATTGGCCATTAATAAGATGCAAAATAATTAAATTCAAAGGCCAGTTTATTAATTATTGCCATCCATATTATCTGTTCTTTTTTCCTTTGGAAGAGGTTCTTTTGGTTGTCGTGTGTGTAGAGATCCTGTTGCATTGATTTCTTGCTGCTATTCTTGTTGGGTTTGCAGAAGATAAAAGAATAAAAATTAGTTTGCTAAACAGCACACCTTTATTTTACTATGCATTTTGTGCTTTTTAGTGTGTGTGTATATATATATATATATACACTAATGGGAAGACTTTTTTTTTTTTTTTCTAATTATGGGAAGACTTAAAGCCTCCTTGAGAAGACCATATACTACTCTCAAAAAAATAAAAAATGACATACAATATTAGTAAACAATTCATCTAGGCATGGACTTTAACGAATTGAAGAAGCCACAAATTAAGAGAAAACAATATTAGAAAAATATTTATAAATAATTCAAAATTAACGCAAGACACTCAAAATCATTTAAATTTTAGAGAAAAGTCTACATATTCCCCTTAAATTACCACCCAATTAACAATTTTAAGAGTGTTCAAACGGGGCGGTTATAATCGCCTCGCCACCAACCGCTAACTGCTTTGATAGGCGGATATAAAAAACCACTAACCGCTTAGGGCAGTTGCGGTTAGCGGTTTTAAGGGTTATATATAATAATATAAATATATATTTTATAATTTATATTAATAATAATTATAATATAACATCCAAAACTATGTCGTTTTGGCCATGTATGACTGTATGTATGTGAAATATAATGTGATATGTTATGTTTTGGGCCAAGTCTATTCAAAAACATTACCTGGCCCAAAAAAAAATAAAAAATAAAGTTTTTTTCATCTTTTTGGGAACACCTTGACCAAAAATGTTTAAAATAAGCCAAAAAATATAGGTTAGGGATGGCCCAAAACACTTTAAAAGCCCATGTAAAAAAAACGGTTATAAAACCACCGATTATTAGTTTGAATAACTGCTAACCGCCTATGCGGTTGCAATTATTAAAAATCGCTAAACGCAGTTGCGGTTGTGGCCAATAACTGCTAACCGTAACCACTTGTACAACCCTAGACAATTCCCCGCCCCTTGACTTTCAATTAGGACAATATCCCATTTGAATTACCAAAAAATTGACAATGTCCCCTCAAAGGCTAGCAAAATGAAGAAAAAAAAATGATCCTAAACTTTTTTTTTTTTTTTCAAAGATTAATTGGTAATAGTTTGAAGAAGGTATGTGGACTTTCTCCTAACTTTATCTCACCTTAAAATACAACAAACTAATTAAAAAAGAACACCTCCTAACACACATTAACAAACTCACCTTGGTTTCTAGGCGATCTTTAACATTTTGTCATAATTTAGAAGAAAGACATTAATTCTATGGATTGGGTATTATAATGCCATTATAGGCACGGTGTGATGCAACCAAGAAATCCGTGGTCAGATGGTCCAGAATACGTCACACAGTGTCCCATCCAACCCGGAACAAACTTCACGTATGAGGTTATATTTTCTGACGAGGAAGGAACCCTTTGGTGGCATGCTCATAGCGATTGGACACGAGCCACAGTTCATGGTGCCATAATTGTCTTGCCTCGAGTTGGATCCACCTATCCATTTGCCAAACCGGACGCAGAAGAGATCTTAGTTCTTGGTATGCAAAGATGTATATTTGTGTGACTAATAATGAATTTGGTACTATGATTTCGCAAACAAAAAGTATGATTTTAAATCAAATCACAAATAATGTATCATTTAGTAGTGCGTTTTTTTTTATAAAAAAATTGTGCGATTTAAAAACGTAGAAAAAGTTTTTGTTTTCAAATCGTAAACAAAGAGTGCGTTTTAAAAAATGCATGATTTTATAGGTCAAACTATGTTTTCAAATAGCAAACCCTGGCAAATCGTCAATGCAAGTCCGAGAAATAAGTTCTTGTACATTTAGCATAGATCTAATTCAATTTTGTTGAACGTACATTTAGCGGCATGGTACACTGGGGATTTGAAGGAGTTGGTGGATGAGGCCCTGGTAACCGGTAACGACTTGCCGAGTTCTGATGCTTATACAATCAACGGTGAACCGGGAGATTTCTGTGCTTGCTCCAACGGTATGCCTTTAGCTTTTGATTTTGTTAGCAAGGATCTTCAGCGATAGTACTAGTTAAAATACCTAGTGAAAAAATGTAATTCTCTAGTTTAGCTACAGATTTTATATTATATTCTCTACTTGCTTTTAAATATAATTTTTCATTTTTTTAAATTAATATATTCTATTTCTCATATTTTCATTTGGAAGAGAGAGGAATGGTGAGAAACAATTTTTTATTTGGACATTATTGTATATAGTGAATAGCATACTAGCAAAATAAAAGGAGAAACTTCACGAAACCCCTTGAACTTCTATGTGTTTTGAAATTATTCTCATATCTATTTTTTTTTTAAAAAAAAAAATTACTCTCACAAAGTTTAAAAATTTTCAATTTTTTGCGATGTCCTCCTTTTATTAGGATTTTCTGTTAAATCTGATCAAAATTCCTAAAATACACATTTTTTTTTATTAAAAAAAAAATTGCAAAGATTCAGCTGTAGGTATCTTTACAAATTTCGTTAAATCTTGATCAACACATGAATCCTTACAATTATTTTATTTTATTTTTATAATAAAAAGCAGGGATATTTTGAGAATTTTGACTGCATTTAACGAAAAATCCTAACGGATGGTAACATTGCGAAAAAATTGAAAGTTTGATATCTTAAGGTGAGAGTTTTTGAACTTCAATAGAGTAATTTCAAAACGCGTGAAAATTCAGAGTTATTTAGCGAAATTTTCCCTATATAAAATGTAAACATTAGCTCTGTTGTAAATGCTCTGATGGAGGCGCCGTAGATCATTTTCATATATTATGTCTCCAAGTAAAATTGTGGTATTTTCATCGTTCAAATTACCTAATGGACTCTGATTCAACGGCGATCTTAATACTGCAGAAATGACCTACCATTGGATGGTTGATTACGGCAAAACCTATCTTCTCCGAGTAGTCAATGCTGTGATGAACGCAGAAATATTCTACGCAGTTGCTGGACACAATCTCACTGTTGTCGGGATGGACGGACATTATATCAAACCCATCTCCACGTCATACATCATGGTAAGCCCAGGACAAACAATGGATATCTTATTCAAAGCAAACCAGTCTGTCGGCCAATATTACATGGCTGTCAGACATTACTCAAGCGAAGACCCCTCCGTCACAGCATTTGACCACGTCAATACAACTGCAATTGTAGAATACAGAGGGAATTATACGATCCCATCATCTCCTGAGTTTCCAAGTACACTTCCTTCTTACTTGGACTTCATCTCTGCCAGGAACTTCACCAATCGTATAAGGAGTTTGGCAAACAAAGAGTACCCAGTTGATGTCCCCCTCAACATTACTAAGAGAATGTTTATTACAGTTTCCATGAATTCCCTCTACTGTCCAACCTGTACCGGAGGGCTTGATGATGCAATTATTGCTACAAGCATGAATAACATAAGTTGGGTCAACCCTAGTACTACTGACGTGCTATATGCCTACTACAGGTTTTTCCCCATTTCTCAAATATTAATTGCATATGATTGTTGTATAAATGGAATGCCGTTACAGTGAAAATTAGTAAAGACTTGTAAAAAAAAAGGTTAATTTTTACTGCCATGTCATACCAGTTAGAACACTAGCAGCAAATACCTTATATATGTCATTCACTTCCTTATATTTAGGAATTTTTTTTTTAAAAAAAAAAACCACAAAAACCTATTCACATTAGATTCTGTACATTTAACCAATCTTCAAGGGTCACTATAATATTTCCAAATGTGTAGGGAGCCAAAAGTGATTCCTTATACATTATTTTAATATAAACATTTCTCTTGATTTTCTCCTCTTTCATATTTTTGTCTTTAATGGGAGATTGTGTTAGAATTTTATGAAAAAAAAAGTGTGAGTAGGTAGAGAACTTGTATTTTATAAAGAAATAATATTTTAATGGTATAAGAAAAATGTAAGGGAAGGTATTGTGAAATATATTTTCATAGAGAAGTAAAAAGTAATTTTGTACTATAAACTTGAGAAAAACAAAGAGAAGCTGCCTGCTGGTACTCCAATGATCTAAATAGCACTCTTGTATTATTGTAGAGGTGTATGTTGCTATTGAATATGCCGGTCTGTTTAAAAACATGATGAAGCAAAATCCTCTTGCGCATGCAGGAATATCAGTGGGGCTTACACCTCAGACTTCCCAGACTACCCGCCTTCATTCTATAACTTTACAGGTGATGAATTTTCAGAAAACATTGATTTAACAGTGCAAGGGACGAAGGTGAAGGTGTTGAACTATGGCGAGGAAGTGGAGATAGTTTTTCAAGGGACCAGCCTGCTATCAGGCTCGATGAATCATCCGATGCATTTGCATGGATATAGCTTCTACGTAGTTGGAATAGGTTCTAATAATTTTGATAATGAGACAGATCCAAAAGGGTTTAATTTGGTTGATCCTCCAGAAGTGAATACTTTCGGAGTTCCTAAGAAGGGATGGCTTGCCATCAGATTTCTTGCAAACAATCCAGGCATTTCTAATTACTCTTGTTGTTATATATTGTCGTTTGCCTTTCTTTCTTTCTTTCTTTCTTTTTTTTTGAAATTCCTTTGATTTAATAACTCGTAGGAGCTAAACACATCAAATGATTTTTCGCAGGTGTGTGGTTTTGGCATTGTCATTTTGATCGACATCTGAGCTGGGGTATGAACACTGCATTTATAGTAAAGAATGGGGCCACTACTGAGACAAGTATTCGCCAGCCACCTGTTGACATGCCTACTTGTAAAGTTCCGTTAAAATCTTGGATACGAAGTGACGATGGGTTGGATGAGGAAGAGACGGGGAACAAAACAAAATTGGGTTATTGATTTTAATCTATGCTTTATATAATATTTAGGGGCGACGGGTGTTTTTATAATTCAATAAATAGGCCGGTGTTGCCCTAAATTAATTTAAGTAATTCAATAGATTATGTTAGGTAAGTACTCAAGAAATGAAACATTGCCCCATGTTTTAGTTTTTAGTCTCTAGTTGGGCACGTTTTGTACTCCAATGGAGGCATATTTAAAATTATGAGAAAGTGATTTTCTCTCTTCTTTTCCTTCTCTTTAATTTCCCTCTTCTCTCTCTTTCTCTCCCCAACTTCTCTCTTCTCTCTCTCTTTGTCGGCTTGTTGAAGACATCCGAGAAAGAATAGGCCAATGTTGAAGACAATATCAGTGATGACCAGCTCGTCTTTACGTGTCGCGTGGAAGAATAGACCAGTGTTTGACTGTTGTTGGCGGCAGACTGAGCTCGGACCTCTTATGAATTTTACCAAGCCCGCCACTTGCCGGAGTCAACTTCCTTTTTCGGAGGGAGGGAATTGATGGGATCCTCGTTAGTTGTCCACGTGATCTGAAGAATCAGCTTTGCAGAATTGGAGTTTCTTTACGTTCACTAACTGCATATGTGAATGCGGTTAACAAAAAAATTATTAATAGTATATGCAGATGTGAATAGTGGTTTAAGGTAAGCGTATTCACTTACCCTTATAAATAAACAAAGAATAAGAAAATAAAAATATCCCAAACATCTTAGAAACTGCCATATATATCTGTTGGCTTTCCCTTCCTTATCAAGAACCCTCAAACCTTAAGTCAAAAAAAAAAAAAAAAAAGAACCCTCAAACCTAAGGAAACAACTTCCTCTATCAAAGACTCTTTTTCTTTCCCTCATTGCACTATGACGCAACCCATGGCAAACAAAAGAGGTAAATGGGACAATGGTATGAGATAGCCTCATTTCCACCAAGGTTCCAGCTAGCCCAAAAGTGATGAAAACACAATGACTATATTTTCCAAATTGTTTAAACTTTAAACAAAGGCCTCTATTAGGGCCCAAAAGACTAAGTATATGCCACTACAAAAAAAGTGCTCACCCCTCTGTATATGCTCACTCCTCTGTATACGACACTACAAAAAAATTATCAAATAGTAATTTTTGGAACGTTTTAAGTTAAAAAACGTCATTATTAATGTAGTGACGTTTGCATAGTCACATTTGTCAAAAGACTCTAAATATAGTGATTGGATTCAATAGTAGTGACGTTTGTACAATAAAAACGTTATTACAATGTGACATTTAGGGCGCGTCACCTTGGAATGTGACGCTTGAACAGCGCAAGCATCACCTTTTTGGAAGATGACGCTTGCACTATATATTCAAGTGTCCCTACTCTTTCATAAAAAGAAAAAATAATAATAATTTTTACCAAACAAATATTTATAATACCAAAAAAAAAAATAATAATTAAATTAAATTAATTTTTTTAACAAAAATAAAACAAATTCATTTTTTTTAAAATATATATATATAAATAAATTAGAGGGGTGGTTGGCAGCCACACCCCAACTCCCCCGAGGGGTGGCTGCCAACCTTTTTTTTTCAAATCTTTTTTAAACAAAAAAAAAAAAAAAATCATTTTTTTATGTGTGTAGATAAGAGAGGAAGAAATTTTGAAGATTTTGGGTGCGTGGATGTTATAAACGCAAATTTTGAGCGCCAATTTTTTTAAAACTTATGTAGTGTCGTTTGAACAGTAACACACTATTCAAATGGCGCATTTCAAACATGAATAGTAACACTATTGAAACATTGTCTTTTCAAAAACGTGAATAGTGATGTATGAATAGTAATATTATTTAAATATGGTCTTTCATGGGTAAATAGTAACACTATTGAAACATCACTTTTCAAAAGCGTGAATAGTAATACTATTGAAACATCATCTTTTCAACGCGTGAATAGTGACACTTAAATAGTAACACTATTGAAACATGGTCTTTTTAATGTGTGAATAGTGATGCATAAATAGTAACATTATTCAAACGTCACATTTCAGTGTGTGAATGGTAACGCATGAATAGTACCACAATTGAAACATTGCTTTCCAAAAGTGTGAATAATGACGCATAAATAGTAATACTATTCAAATGTTGCATTTTATGTGTAAATAGTGATGCATGTATACTGCACACTCTTGAAAATGTCGACTTTCAAGTGTGAATAGTGATGTGTAATAGTGACACTTGAACGGTTAAAAAAAAAAAAAAGCTCAGTTACTGATTGAGCCTTTATTTATTTTTTATTTTTATTAAGGGGTGTCCAAAAGGCCTATAACCTAATATGTGAATGATAATTAATAACCACTATAATCATGCGGATAACCATTAATATGCAGATGCAGTTTTTGCGAGTAACCACATCTACCTACTAAATGCATCACATTATACTATATTAAAAATGCATTTAATAACCATATGTATTTTAAATAGATGTTAGTTTAATAGAGTGAAGTAAATAAATTTCATTTTAGAAAAACAGTTGTCCTAATATTGTTATCGTCCTCATATCAATATCATCAAATCCAACGGCTGAAATTGTGGTACTATGATTTTACGATGTGGCGGGGGATACAAATAGTTTCTTCCAGTTCTCATCATGACTAAGTTAAACCCCAGTCAACCTTTTACTATCACACAGCTAATGAAAACTTGACATAAGAAGGATCCTCTTCCTCTAAGACGTCAGTCAACCTTTTATTTGTTGCCACGTAGCGTCTATACTGAGCGCGTCCAGCATAGCGCACGCATTAACGGCGTGGAAATAAGGAGGACGTGCACTTTAGTACCAAGCTATCACACAAACACTCTCTCTCGTAGAGGTGGCTTCAGGGGCACGCTTCCTTGTGCCATGTACAAAAACCCCAGTTCCCCTCTTTCCGATTCTGCTCTCCAATCCAACCCTATGAACCTCTCTCCCATCCATTCATGGGAGACCCTCAGGACCCCAGAGCGACGTCGTTTTCTCTCCCACCTGGTTGCCGATTCTACCCGTCCCACCAACAGCTCGTCTGCCACTACCTGACCAACAAGAACAGTAACGGTAACAGTAACCCACGCATCGATGACAGTGTCAACGGCTACGATTTGATCCGAGAGCTGGAGCTGTATAACTACGAGCCGTTCGAGTTACCAGACACGGCGTGCTTTTCGTACGGTTGCGGAGGAAGGAAGAGGCACTGGTACTGTTACACGGTTAGGGTTGCGAAGGAGAGAAAGGGGAGGAAGAGGAAGACGATGAATGGGTACTGGAGAAGAAGAGGAACGGTGAGGGATGTGGTGGGTTCCAGAGGGAAGGCGGTGGTGGGGACCAGGACGAGCTTCGTGTTTTATCTGGGGAATTCACCAAAGACCGCGGTGAGGACCGACTGGGTCATGTATGAGTATGCCCTGCTTGATAATCTTAAGGTACCTGAACGACATCCTCACGTCTTTGTGTCTGTTGCAATTCGATGTGAATTAGCGAATAATGTTGATTTGCTTTTGTGTGTCTAGGTATGGATTGAATTATTGAAAATGTTGGGAATAGCATCGTTGAATTGGTTAATTGATGGGTACATTAGTCAAAGAATGCAGGAACGGTTTAATTTCCATTTTCATTTGTAGTCTAATTCTGCAAAGGGCCATGGGTGTTGAACAGAAATGTTCTTTAATTTGGATGAAGTATATGATCCAGTTGACCATTTTTATTTTTTTAATTTGAAGTGTGCGTCTAAATCCTTTAACTGTGCAGAGCTAGAAAATTCATTTATAGTTAATAATGCTCGATTGGGTGTTTGTTGCGATTTGTAGTAATGAAGTGTGAAATATCAGGGGTTCATTCTGTAAGCTTTGGTATGCTTTGGTTATAGAAAATTGCCTGGCGAAAACCCAAGAGGTTATTCTCATGTTGTGAAGTGCTTTTTATAGGTGAGACATTAAGAGAAGCAAAAGTACTTATTGGAAGCGTCTGCTTCAGACAAGTGCCACTTTTCCCTCGTTGACCAAAAGACAGCTATACTTGTGATTAGGATCAAGATATATACCATTGGTTGCTTTCTTTACAGGCAAAATTTGCTTCCTAATTGTTCATGAAAAAAGTATCTTCTGGTAGATGCTCTCAAAATCATGAAAAGGGTATATGATGGATAATTATATCAAAGAGGGAGAAGTAGTTAATGACCTATTTCTACATTTCTGTTTTTTCTAGTCAAATCCATGATCAATGGACTGAGTCGTTTCATCTTGTTTGGTTCCCACAGCTGTCCTTCTCTCTCTCTCCCCCACCCCCCACCCAAAATAAATAAATAAATAAAAAGAAAAAGAAAAAGAAAAAATCTCTTTCCCTCTAAGCCCATCAAGAATGTCACATAATATTTTTGATATGCACTTATCACAAAAAATAAAAATATATCTGGGATATTTTTTGTTTATTTTCACAATATTGTATCTTTTAGAATATGTAGGATACCTGCTTATCAAAAAGAATATGTAGGATATATTTCATATTAGCCTTTATATATTTTCTTTATGGTATTTACCATTGTTGTCTATTTGTAATCAAATGTCTAGGATTTGATCAACTTTTCTAGTGTACCTCACCTACCACATTTTCTCTATAAATAGACCATGTGACACAGTTGTATGGTCAAGTCATTAATGAAGATGTAGACATAAACTCCAAGGGGTTGGCCCAAGTGGTGAAGGCTTTGGACTTGGTGGCGTCCACATCAAGTCTAAGATTCAAATCCCATTAGGTGCAAACAATTTCTTGGGGCTACGCCAGTGGTGAAGCCGAGTCTTACCCAATCCGTGTGTGTGAGCATTTTGGGGGGTTGGGGGGAGGCTTGCACGAGACCGGCGTTTGCCATTTAAAGGTGGGTACACGAAGTGACCTTGCCTTGGAGGGTTTCCCGTCATAAAAAAGAAAAAGAAAAAGTTGCATAGTTTTCTAAGGTAGAACTACTCCAAATTTTTGTGTTCTTTATTTTTCTTGTTTTCACTATTCTGTTAAGTTTTACAATTTATTATAAAATTACAATGTAACCATTAAGACTATGAGTCTTAAGAGCATTTCCAACAGTATTAGGTAAAGTAGCTAATGAAAAAGTACAACTCTATTTTAACTGCTCATTTTTTCGTATACACTCCAACAGATTATCTATTCTATTCTCTATTTGATTAAAATATTATTTTTTTCGAATTTTTTTATTCTTTTCTTAAACTCTCCCTCTCTCTCACGATTCTCCGCCACAATTCTCATGGAAGAGATTGAGATGGGGTTTCAGCTCTGCACCACGTTTGGTTTGATTCAATGTTACGATTTTGATGGTGGTGGTCTTTTGGTTGAGAGGATGCCGAGAATGATGAAGAGAAAGATCCCCATTTATCCTGAGAGTGTTGAGAGAGAGAGAGAAGAGAGAGAAGAACATTAAAAAACTTGAACATTGTGCTATAGTGAATAGCTACTTTTTGCTATTCACTGTTGCAAAGTATGTAGTTTAGCTACTCTGGAGCTATTTTGCTGGATGCAAAAAAATGGTCATAATAGCTAAATATAGCTATTATGAGCATTTTAACTACTCTGCTGGAGATGCTCTAAGGAAAGGAAAGAGCATAGAATAGCTAGTTAGAGGTAGAGTCTTAGCTACGATAAGGCAACTTGCTTGTAGCGTAAGGTAGAGTTGGTTGACTCTGCTGTTTTTGCAGAATTATGCCTCCCTAAAGGAACGTGCCCACTGAGGACATGATTGTGGACTAGGAGTGGTGAGGACGCCCACCTACTTGAGCATGATACCGTGGAGATCCCTATTAATGAGCCAGTTAACACCGGCGTGGCTCGGGTTTTACCGTGGCTGCCCACTTGGTGGAAGCTATGTCTAATGCCCATGTCTAGACCTCATACGGGCGGGAGAGCAAGGGTACCTGTTCCGAGATACTTTCCTCCTCTTGATGGTATTGGAGGACATCTTGATGGAGAAAATTGGCTCAACAATATTGAGTTGCGTCTGGAAGCTACTGGCTGCATGGAGGAGCAGAAGGTAACTTGCATTGCCTATAAGCTTTTTGGGGAAGTTAAGAGGTGGTGGTAGGCAAGGAAGGAACTGTTCTTGTTGGAATTAGGAGCTGGACGAGCCATTTATTGGGCCTCATTCAAGATTTTCTAAGGTGGTACAAGAGGCGAAGGCCAGGGAGTTCATGGACATGGTATGACGGTGACGGAGTATGCCACCAGGTTCATCTAGTTATCACAGTTTGCTGTATACCTAATACCAAATGAGAAGAAGGCCCATAAGTTCGAGAGAGGTTTGAATCCTTGCATTAGGACCCAGATGAACCGGGCTTGAAATCAAGAAGTTCTCTAAACTAGTGAACCGGGCTTCCTTGTTTGAAGAAAGCTCGAAGGAGACTGCGGGAGTGGTTAAGAGGATAGCCACAAGAGGCTACCCAACCTAGAGACCAACCCAAAAAGGGCCCGATGCCCACTTCAGTCGTATCTTAGCAGCAGCAGCATTGGCAGAATCGGCCACTGCCACAATGCAGACAGTGCAACAAGTTGCATTGGGGACCTTGTAGAACAAGCACCAATACTTGTTCTCATTGCAGTCAAATGAGACACTTCAGTAGAGATTGCACTCCACCTGCCACCATCGATACGGCTCAGTTGAAGAGGAATGATTTGCAGCTGACAGTTCCTGTCCGAGTTTATGCAATGACTCCTGCAAATGTGGAGACCAAATCAGAGTCGCTGACAGGTAAGATACCTATTTATGGAAATAAGGCTACAATTTGGTTTGATTCTGAAACCATTCACTCTTTTATGTCAAGCACACGAACAAATAAGGTTGTGGTAGAGCCCTTTGATGTTGAGATAGCAGCGGCCATTCCAGTAGGAAGTATTGTAGTTTGTAAGTGTGTAGTACGAGGTTGCCTGATCAGCATGAAGCGAAGGACGCTTCCAGCAGATATGGTCGTATTTCAAATGCAAGGGTTTGATGTGATCTTGTGAATGATTGGCTAGCAAAACATTGTGCAAGTATGGAGTGCACACGGAAGAAAGTGACTTTTAGACCACCTAGAGGTGCGGAGTTTACTTTTGTTGGATAGCAAGTACGGACGATCCCTTTCCTCAGCCTTATTGGTTGTCTAGGCTAGGAGACTAATAGCAGTTGGAAGTTAGGCATTTCTTTCTTTTATTATCTAACCACTTAAGGAAGGGAAAGAGTTGCACGAGATTCCTGTGGTTTGAAAATTCACTGACTTTTTTCAGGGGAATTCTTAGGATTGCCTTCGGAGCAGGAGATCAAGTTAGGCATCGATCGTTTTTTGGGTACCACGCCACTGTTTAAAGCACAGTATAGGATGGCACTTGTGGAGTTGAGAGAACTGAAAGTTCGGTTGCAGGAACTGCTAAACAGGGGCTTCATTTGCCCTAGCGCAACTCCATGGGGAGCAATCCTTTTAGTATGTCTAGGTATGAATTGAGTTATTGAATTTTTAGGCTTTATGTTGGGAATAGTATCGTTGAATTGGTTAATTGATGGGTACTTCAGTCAAAGAATGCGGGAATGGTTAAATTTCCATATCTATTTGTGTCTAATTCTGCAAAGAGCCATGGGAGTTGAACAGAATTGTTCTTTAATTTGGATGGAGTATATGATCCAATTGCCCAAAGGTTCTTTTTTTTCAATATTTTTTGAAAGGTGCGTCTAAATCCTTCAATGGTGCAGAGTCAAATGCTAGAAAGTTAATTGCAGTAAATAATGCTCAATTGAATGTTTGCTGTGATTTGTATAATGAGGTGTGAAATAAAATGGGTTCATTCTGTAAGCTCTGGTTATAAAAAAGTGCCAGTTGAAAACCGAAGAGGTTTCTCATGTTGCGAGGTTCTTTTTATAGTTTGAAAGACACTAAAAGAAGCAGAAGTACTCATTGGAAGTGTCCGCTTCAGACAAGTGCCACTTTTCCCTTATTGACAAAAGACTGCTATACTTGTGACTAGGATCAAGATATATACCATTGGTTGCTTTCTTTACAGGCTACAGACTAAATTTGCTTCCTAATTGCTCATGAAAAACATAGCTTCTGGTAGATGCTCTTTGGACACTTCGATATCAAAGAGGGAGTTCTGCATCTCTGTTTTTTCTAGTCAAATCCATGATCAATGGACTGAGTCATTTTATCTTGTTTGGTTCCCACAGTTGTCCTTCTCTTTCTCTCTCCCACACCCTCTGCACACAAAAAAAAAATCTCTTTCCCTCTAACCCTGAACAGTGCTCTTCTCTCCCGAACCTTTCTCTCCCAAACAGGGCTTTACTCACTGTGATTATGAAAACCTGCTGTGCCAAATCATGTATACATGTCCCTAAACCTAACAAGTACAAAATTTTTTTTTGATAAGTAATAATGCATTAAGAGCGCAGAGGGGCGCAACCCTAGTACACAGGAAGTATACAAAGGAGCGACTAAGTAGGGGAGAAAGAAGAAGAGAACAAAAAGAGAAAATCAGGAAAATCAATCACTAAAGGAGCAAGCCATCCTGCTGTCCATGTGAATAAAGTGTACAAAAAGAAGTGAATAAGATCCTCTAGGTTCCTCGACAAATCCTCGAAGCATCTCGCATTCCTTTCCTTCCAAAGACACCATAGAAGACACAAGGGAGCCATCTTCCAAACCACCGCACTACTAGATCTACCTCCCGCCCACCAACTGGCAAACATCTCCATGACGCTTCTAGGCATAACCCAACTCAAGTTAAAGCGAGAGAAGATGACCTCCCACAACTTGCGCGCGACCCCACAATGAAGGAAGAGATGATCCACAGACTCCCCATCCACCTCACACATGCAACAACGATTAACCACAACAATACCTCTCTTCCGAACATTATCCAGAGTGAGAGATTTCCCAAGAGCGGCCGACCAAGCAAAAAACGCCACTCGCAAAGGAGCCTTAGTACGCCAAATCCTTCTCCAAGGGAACTGATTAGGCTCCTTAAGGGCAAGCCTCTTGTAGAAAGTGCGGACCTCAAACTTCCCTTTCCTTGAAGGAATCCACCACATACGGTCAACCCCTTCCCCCCGGATCGGAGACGAATACAAGAGTGAGAAGAAAGAGGCTAAGGCCAACTCCTCCCAATCATGGATACTACGGGTAAAAGTAACGTTCCAGTGCACCATCCCATTTACACACTCCCGAATATCCGCAATGGAGGCATCCTTGTTGCGGGCTATAATAAAAAGGCCCGGAAAAGCATCTTTGAGGGGCGTCTCGCCACACCAACAATCCTCCCAAAATTTGACCTTCCCCCCCAAACCGGGAACTAATCTGAAGTGGCACCGAAACGACCTCCAAACCCCACAAATGAATTTCCATAGCCCCACCCCATGCGTTCCACGAGGAACATTTGAACGCCAACCACCCCAAACCACCCCATACTTAGCCACCAAGATACTTCTCCACCAAGCTTCTTCTTCATTTGCAAATCTCCATAACCATTTCCCCAAGAGGGCTTGGTTGAAAAGGCGCAAGCTCCGAATCCCTAGACCTCCCTCAGAAATCGGAGAGCAAACCTCGTGCCAACTGACCAAGTGGAATTTGGGTTCATCCTTGAAACCTCCCCATAAAAAATCCCGTTGAATCTTCTCAATACGGTTCGCCACGGATATAGGGATGGGAAACAGGGACAGAAGATAGGTGGGCAAGTTGGATAAGGTGCTCTTGATGAGAGTGAGCCTCGCCCCCTTGGACAAATAAGAACGCTTCCACGAGGCCAACCTTCTAGCAATTTTCTCCACCATATCATCCCAAACAGCCAACTGCTTGAAAGAAGCCCCTAACGGAAGACCCAAATACTTCAAGGGAAGCGAGCTAGTGCCACAACCCAAGACGCCGGCCAGCTCATCCGTCTCAACTGAATCTCCGACTGGGACCAAAACAGACTTGGCCCGATTAATCTTTAGCCCGGAAACCGCCTCAAAGCCTATACTGAGAGCTTTAATATATCTAACATGTTCCGGTTCTGCCCCACAAAACACCAAAGTATCGTCAGCAAAAAGAAGGTGGGAGATCGACACCCGCTCATGCTCCCTGGCACCCACATAGAACCCATTGATGAAACCCCTACTTATGGAGGCATTAATCATCCTACTAAAAGCCTCCATGACCAAGATGAACAAAAAAGGCGATAGAGGGTCACCTTGTCTAACCCCACGCGAGCTCACAAAGAAACCGGAGGGCGAACCATTGATCAACACCGAGAACCGCACGGACGAGATGCAATGCTCAATCCAAGAGCACCATTTGTCACCGAAACCACACCTTCTTAAAAGATAGAGAAGAAACTTCCAGTTCATATGATCATAAGCCTTCTCCATATCCAACTTACACAAGAGGCCGGGGTCCCCGGATCTGAGACGACTGTCCAGGCATTCATTGGCAATAAGCACCGAATCCAAAATATGTCTACCTTTGACAAAAGCGTTTTGCGGATTGGATATGACCCGATTCATGACTCCCCGCATTCTGTTGGCTAAGACCTTCGCAATTATCTTATAAATCCCTCCCACAAGACTAATAGGACGGAAGTCCTTCAAATCGGAAGCCTCATGCGACTTCGGGATGAGAGCAATGAAAGTAGCATTGAGGCTTTTTTCGAACTTACCTCGATCATAGAACTCCCCAAAAACAGCCATGACGTCCTTTTTGATCACCTCCCAACAATCCTGAAAGAAAGCCATAGAAAAACCATCCGGGCCTGGAGCCTTGTCCCTATCCATTTTTTTGACCACCTCCCACACCTCCCTCTCCTCAAAAGAAATTTCTAGACTAGAAGACTCTTCCTCCTCCAACCTATCAAATTGAAGATTGTCCAACCTTGGTCTCCAACTTAGGGTCTCTGTGAAAAGAGACTCATAAAAGCGAGTAATATGAATACTAATAGCCTCTTGATTAGAGGTAGTAGTTCCATGAATGTTCAAAGACTCAATGTAGTTCTGTCTACGGTTGGCATTAGCGATCCGATGGAAGAATTTAGTACACTTGTCACCCTCTTTCAACCAACGGATTCTTGATTTTTGTCTCCAACTAATTTCTTCTTGAAGGAGAGAGATTTCTAACTCCCTAGCAAGCTCCTTTTTCTTCTCAATCTCTTCCGCGGATAACCCTCTTTCTTCCTCCACCCTATCTATAGCTTTGAGATCTTCCATACGATCCTTGATCCGAACCCCCACATTGCCAAAATCTTGCGTATTCCATCTCCTTAAATCCCACTTTAGAGCTTGCAACTTCTTTGAAAGAATGAAACTCGGCGTACCCTGAAAATGATACGAGTCCCACCAGCTGCGCACTTTGTCCACAAATCCCTCCACTCTAAGCCACATGTTCTCAAACTTGAAAGGCCTTTTACCACCCTCATGAGAGCTACAATCCAAAATAATAGGAGCATGATCGGAGCAAACCCGAAGCAACCTCTTTTGGCGCAAGTCCGGATGGCGTACTTCCCACTCCGGGGTCACAAGAAAGCGATCAAGCCTAGACCAAGAATTGTTGTTTGACCAAGTAGAAATACCCCCCACTAAGGGAAGGTCCATGAGGCCCTGATCCGAGATGAAATCGCCAAAATTCCTCATAGCCGACCGAGAATGAGCTCCCCTAGACCTTTCACTAGAATAAAGAGTGACATTGAAGTCCCCACCAATACACCACGGGACGTCCCAGCAACTCATAATCCCTGCCAATTCCTCCCAAAGTAAACGCCTAGCAATAGCTCTGTTAGGACCATAAACCCCCGCAAACGCCCACTCGAAACCATCCTCAATATTCTTGAAAGAACAAGCCGCCACATGCCTTCCCAGCGCTATATCTACCTTCTCCACAGCTCTCTTGTCCCACATGAGCAATATACCCCCCGAAGCCCCAATGGAAGGAACACAACACCACTCCACATACGGGCAACCCCATAAGCTCCTCACTAAATTATACGAAAAGAACTCCATCTTAGTCTCTTGGAAACAAACAACATCAGCCTTCCAACTTCTAAGCAAATTTCTAACCCTCAACCTTTTATCCCTCTCATTCAAACCTCTCACATTCCATGAAAGAATTTTCAGCTTCATGATTTAACTCGGCTGGCCCTCCCCTTATTTCTTTCCCTTGATGAATGCTCCAGAAAATTTACAGAGGACTGCAGACTAATAAGCTCCCTCTTGCCTTTTTTGACAATAGGAGTGTCCACTGCCCTCTCCACTTCTTTGCCTCTGTTGTCAGCCATAAGCCCCCCAATGGTCTCCTCAAGCTTACCTTCCTCACCATCACAAGTTAGGCCAACTTCCTTACAAGCCTGAATGATAAAAATTTTCTCCTGCACCTCCAATTGTGTCTCCTGAATAGAATCTGGGACAAAAGACTCCTGAATGCTAGAACTCACCTCTTCTGTAGAATCTTCAACCATATTATCCGCCTGTGGTATGCCACACCCCATCTCCTTACCCTGAAGACCCTTCCCAGAATCACCCTGACACCCTCCCAAACCAACCTTCTCACCGACACTGGTAGCAGGCCCAGAGAGTTCCGGAGACACCCCACTGCTGGGGTGCTTACCCAGAATCCCAGAAACAGCGACCCCCAAGACCCCCTTACGATCACTTTGGTCGACCAGCCCCTTCTCCAGAGTGGATAGAGGCCCCTGCCACTTCATCGGAGAAGCCATCGACACTGTAAACTCAGCCAAGGAGTCCGCCGAAACTGTATCACCCAATGTGTCGACCCTTATCGGGCTCGCCGCCCCCTCACTGGACACATCTACCTTAGTCGGCACCTCTGCCGGAGAAGTGGTTGCTAACTCCCGGGCCGGAGCAACCTCCCTGTCGCAGGACAGCAAACTCTCCACAGAATGGGCATAGATGCCGGCGACACCCACCAAAGACTTTGGGTCTCCCTTCAAACAGTCCAGCTCACCGGCCGGAGGCGCCGAAACTTGATCACTGGGTGTCGGCACCTCTGCCGGAGACGAAGCACCAGTTTGCGCGATAGACCCGGCATGGGGCACCCTGTCGCGAGGCATCAGCCTAATCTCGGGACTACCGGCGAGGTCCACCGGAGCTAGAGGTCCACCCGCCGAACACTCCGGCATGTCCACCAGCTTCGCACCACCATTCGATGTCTCCCTTTGCTCCACGGGCCGGACTGCTTTTCTCCTGAAATAGGTCTTAACCGGATGGTATCTCTTACCATGCTTGGGCCTACCCCAGAAGACCTTCCTGGGCTGGGCTATTTCCCCTCCTACTAGCCCATAAGCTCCCGAACCCCCAGGCCTAGGTAGAGCACTCAGGCCTTCCACAAAACTGATAGTCCTCTCCAATCTGTCGAGCCCCACGTCGACCTCGCCTCTCAGTCTTACCAACGTCTCCTTTGCATTAATTAAGTCTTCTTTAACACGAAACCAGGCTTGCACGACAGGGCTACCTGCCCCCTCCCATCCCTTCGCCTGATCAGCACCGCAAACCGAGACTGGCAGACTCGACGTGGTAGTCAACCTGCTCGCCTGAACCGGAAACCTACTCCCCGGAGCTCCGCCGAGAAGACCCAGTGTCTCCCCTGCCTTTGGATTGCTCGTTCCCTCCCCATACAAACTCTGATTCATCTTCGGACCCTCCATGCCGCCCCTGTCCGACCTCCCTGCGGCTAGGGACACATGCAGACCCTCCCCCTGAGTATCCGAAAGCTGGTCTTGCTTATTCTTCCCTATAGAAACCTCCTTCAACCACCTTGGGACCCTGGCGATTGGCTCAGTGAAGGTATCGAAGCAGTCCTCTGTCCTCTGCAGCGATGACCCCATAACTTCCGCGTAGCTCCTCCTTCTCCCCCCGACATCGTTTTTCTTACTAACATCCCTAACCTCCCTAGGCTCACACAAGGAAAGCTTGGCGAAGTGCACCTCCGTAATGAGACGTTTCCATCCTTGACCATGACGTCCTTCTGGTATAAAGACCGAGCCACTCCTATGCCTCCCATCAAATTCTTCAATAGTCAGGAACCTCCCATGTCTGTTAGCACATTTCTGTGCAATTATCCGTGGATACCTTGCTCTGGATTGGTCCCAAAAAACCTCAGAAGAATCCACTGCCACCAGGTCCTCAACAATTCGTGCCAACCACACCACCTCATCCTTGTGCAAGAAGATGGTTTTTTGTTTCCTATTGCCTCTTTCGAATATTCTCACCCCTGAAACCCCACTCTTAATCAGAAATTCGAAAGATTTGGACTCCACATTCCACTTTCTCGACATAGCCATACCGCTCCCTATATCACCAGCAAAAAAACTAGACCCCCAACCAGTAACCACGCGCCACCTACGCGCCTAATCTCAGGCGAGGTTTGGAAGAGAGAGAAGAGAGAGAAGAGAGGCCTTATTCTTCATTTAGAAATGTTATTCACAGTACATTCCTAACAAGTACAAAATTACCACAAACATCCACCAACATTTTTTTTTTGCTTCATTCCAGTGATGCATATTTGTGGGAAGACTATATTTGTCTTCTTTTCTATCTCTGCATCTTCTTTAATGCTTTTAAAAGTTTCATTCTTTGCAACCTCTCAGGGAACTTGTTCAATTTGACACTGACCAAGTAAGAAAGCCTTGTAAATTGTTGATTGGTGGAGACATCTTGATCAATGTATGTCTAGACTACAAATGTCATGAAGCATTGTATCTTATGCGGGTCAACTAAATTGTGCATTATGCCAATCAATGAGGCATTGTTTCTTTTTATGTTTACTATATTGATTCTCTTCTATATATTAGCTTCAGAGCAGTTCAGATAATGATTATTTTCTTTTTTAGATTGGGTTTTACAAAATCAAGGTGGGCAGAGTGGGATGTGAGTGTTATCAGGTTTTCTAATGTTTCTCTTGTGAGATCTTATACATTTATCATCTACAGGCTTCTTTTGTCCTATGTCGAGTATTTGCCAAATCTCATGCTGGAAATAGCATATCGGATAATGGTCTAAGTTGTTGTGCTGAAGAAAGTGTACCGGCAGTGCGTCACATTGGTATTCAGCATGATGGATACCTTACACCTGATACTGTTGAAGCTGCAATGTATGATGACAACTCTGTTGACAGGAACAGCGAAATTCCAAAATATCCAAAGCCATTGGTTAGTGAGCTAGACAATCCGATTATGACTGGGCCTGTTTGTGTTCCCAGCTTTCCATTTCCTTCAGGCTTGCAGCCTAGGGAGCCGGTAACATTTCTAAACATCTTCTCTCTAGTGATCATGCTATGTATATAATATTTGGTGCTAGAACAAGTCCTCACTCTGTGTCATTTAATTTTAAAGATGTATTTTCATGCTCAAGTTGTATTTTATATTGAGGATTCTATGTTCATGTGCATAACATATACCATACACTCCAATATTGTATTATTATTGTCGGCTATATTTATTACGCAATGTCAAAAAATTCTTCTAGAAAACATTTCCCACAATTTTCCTTCAACAAATTTTCCTTCTACAAATTACAAGTTGCCACATCAGCAATAATCTGTGATTTTGTTCAGACCTAAAATTGACATGCAGTTTAAATTACCTAAAGTTTTGCCTAAAGATCCATAATATTTTTATTAGCTATATTTCATATATAATATTTTTATTAGCCATATTATGTATAATTTGTTTGAAATGACACTTGTTAATATGATGATAAGTATAGCTTTTCCTACCGCTACACATTCTGCTGATATTTGTGAAATTTGAAGTTCTGTGCTATTGGAAACCTTTAATATATTTTCCTTATTTCACCTTTGTTTCTTCATGCTCCTTTTACTCTTAAAATTTTCTAGTGAATTTACTGTCTGGAGTGTGCAAAACAAATACTTCAGTGGTTATCTCATATTTCTACCAAGTAATACAGGAATAACGTAGCAGTTTTATATAAGAGTTATTTTTTACTTTTTTGGCATGTTTAGTACGCATCCTTTCACAAATACACTGTGTTTCCTTTCATATTAGTTATATTCCTTTCTGTGGTGTGGCCGGTGTGCAGGTGAGCTCATCTGCACTTCCTGGAAGTGACGCAGTGATTTTTGAAGCTCTGACAGACCAACAATTACTCTCCATTTTAGAGGACGATTTTATTGAGTTGGACGATCTTATGCGCTAACTATTCAATAGAGACATTGAATCAGTTGACTTCAATGATATGTGAATGCTAATCCTAGTGGTCAGGCTATTGCTGGAAACAATTGTTATGGGAGAAGGTTTATATACCCAAAAAACAGATGAGAAGGGTCTTAAATATTGCAAAACCTTGAGAAACATTTAATCCTAGTGGTCAGGCTATTGCTGGAAACAATTGTTATGGGAGAAGGTTTATATACCCAAAAAACAGATGAGAAGGGTCTTAAATATTGCAAAACCTTGAGAAACATTTAATTAGAAAAAAATAAGATGTCAGCTTTGAAGTTGAGAGAGATGTAGCGACAGAATAACTTCTCCTGTTAAGGTAATTACTATATTATTATCTTGTAATTGTTTTCCCAGTCCCATTTGAGAAACATTCAGCAATTATTCTTTTGGTCTGGGCATGCAGATTTGTTATTGTGCCTGGTAGAAGGCAATTTTCTCCAGCGGAGTGCCACAAAACGATTATTATGTTTGATGAGGATAATTCCAGAGTGAGTTATGCAAGTATTAGCTGCGTCGCCTAGCTTGATAATGCTGCAATTGTTCCCTTGATGGTGGAGGTCATCGTTTTCATTCATTTGCTTCTGTGGCAAAGTTAAAATTTTCCACCACCTGTCCAGAGCCTTCCCTTAGCAGGGCCACTTTTCCTTCAGCCTTTCTTTCTATGTTTTTGAACTTTATTGTTGAAGAGATGGATGGAGCTTATATAAATTATGGATTTTGGATATAGATGAGTGTATTTAATTACTTGAATTGTGTATTTTAGTGCTTAACATTCTTGTTTCTTGCATATAGCTAAATGGAAAAATGTTTCATAATTGTGATGCTAGAGGAAGCATTATCTTTAATGCTTATTATCACCTCTTTGATGCTACATATTAGTTTTTTTTTTTATTACATTTGTATTGCTTATTTTGTTGTCTTTTTAGTTGCAGAACCTGAATTATGGAGCCAATTTCAACATTTTAGGTGCATATTGTATTTCAGAAAGTCTAGGGAAACCCTAAAATCATCTGGATCTGCGCAACTCTCTATATATTTTTCTTCTTTCTGTTATACTTTGCAGATTGGTGTAGAGATGTCATAATCATGTCACATATATGTCACCTTTGTGGCACAAGCTTGTGATTAATCATGCCAGTGATATCAAATTAAAGCCATTGGGGTGGTGGTGGTGGTTTGGTAAGTGCAGTAATTGCTATTTAGAAGCAATGAATATGATTTTTCACGTAATAGTGGAAGAACTTTAAAGCTGTCAGGATAGTACTTTGAATAATTTTGAGATTCAATTACCATTACTGAGAGAGCTGTGCTTGTTAATCAATCAATCTCTCTAGCATTGCCTGTCATCACATTGAATTATGCGTGAAGGAGTTTCTGATGGCCCCCGGTTCCTTTTCAAGTTCTTGCCCCAAAATTATATTTTTATATACTTCGAACAAAAAAAATAAAAGGCATTAACTAATGGAGACAAATTTGTGTACAGAGATGGATTGAGCTAGGGTTTTTCTTTTGAAGAGTCGGACTTATGAAATAATTCTATTAGAAATAAAATTTATTCTTTAGAACCGTGGAAGAGTATATAAAAGTATTTGGAGTTGAAAATAGATGTGGAGTCATAAATTTCTTATAACAGTGGGACATGACGATGATTTATACCATATAAATAAATAATCTTTCTACCTTTTTGTGCTAAACTTTTCAGCGACTTTTTCCTTAATTAAATAATTTACAAGAAGCTTATCCTTCATCTTATTGCAAAGTCTTATTTTAATGATTTTTATGGACAAAAAATGCTTGTTTGTGCACTAATTGTTAAAACTGAAAGAGTTAAGACTGACATTCTGACAATTGATTACAACACAGTTAAAAACAATCAATTGGTGGGTAGGCACCAGTTTCAAAGATTTTTTATTGTTTATTTTTTTTTTTTATAATTTTCATCGGAAGAAAAAAAGGAAAATTCTTTGGAGTAATTACTTTTTGCTCCCATGAATTACAGTGCCTTGGCACTTTTTTCCCATGAACTACCAACTATGATACCTAATTCCATCAAACTAATATCTTATGAAAAAAAGCCTATTTCCGTCAGTTAAATAGGTTAAAATTGATGGTCAACAGTTATGCGCAAGTCATGTGCCATTTTAAATTTTTTTCTTCCACTTTTGCCCTCACTTTAGACTAAGAAAATGACACTTATACCCTCTTAAACCCTAATCCAACACATGAAAACAATTTAAAATGAGGACAAAAGTGAAAAAAAAAAAAAAAAAAAAAAAAAAATTAAAATGGTACATGACTTGCACATGACTGTTGATTGTCAATTTTAATCTCTTTAACTAACGGAATGAGACTTTTTATCATAAGATGATAGTTTGATGAGGTCAGGTGTAATAAGCAAAAGGTAATTACTTCAAATTCTTTCATTCCCATAGGATTTGATCTATAAAAAAACAAATGTTGTAAAATACATTTCAAATTGGCATCACCCCACTTACAATTTACAAACCAAAAGAGAAGGGTATAACTTTTCTCCATAAAAGCACCAAATTTTTTGCCCTAATAAAATAAAATTAAACATCTTATTATAACTTGAAAAATAATTAGTAGAAATAAAATGAATACCCACGGGCGGTGGTGGTGGTGGTACGTGGCAATCTTGACCTCTTCAAAGTTTGAAAGTAAACACAAACGTATAAACCATTTTAACATTAAACCTTTCGTTATCCCTCCCTCTTTCATGTGCACGATCATTATCATACACACAACCTCCACCTTCCCCACCATATGCTCATACAAGTGGGTCATTTCAATCCCTGCAATTTTTGCAGGTCATTAGTTTTGCTCTGTGGGAATAAATTCACCCAATCACTATACCACCCAACTTTTAGAAGAAAAAGAAAAGGGTTTTTTTTAAAAGAGATTTAAAGAGATGAAAGAGTCAAATGTGCAATTTTTGTTTTCAACTTGGTACATGATTGAACCCAAATGGGGTGAGCTGTGTTTTGTAGGTTGCCTGATTTTTCTTCATTGTCAAAAGCAAGGAAAATTTCTAATATTCTCTTCGGTGGGGGAATCACCACCCTTATCTTAATAGTATATTTATTAGTTTTAAATAGCCCATACGCAATGGGTTATATAAGCAATCCATAGGGGAGGATGGGGAGCTTGTTTCCAAGGCCAAAAATTAACATATAATACAAAGTTATGAAAGCAAAGCAACCACCTTCAAAAGGTGAGAGAAAAAAAAAAAAAGAAAAAAAAAGAAAAAATGAAAGGGACAAAAATGATGAAAATATAAAGAATAAGAGGCCCACGATGGAGAAGTGAACGGTAGGAGACGGAAAAGAAAGAGATACTTATTAGGGGCTTTGGGTCTATCTATTCACACCTCTTTTAAGCAAAGTTATATACAATGTCAGCACTCAGCAGCCGCATTGTACCAAAACACAAACACCTAGAGTGCAGAAAAACCTTACCCAAAATTTGACAAATCACTCCCTGAAACTGTACCCGACACAATATTTGATGCTTCTAATTTGGTAATTGGCTCGTAAACCCATTACCCCTATGATGGGACCATCAGCCATGGTCTTTTAATGTATAGCCAACCAAAAATCAAACGAGCACCCAGATTCTTTTAACCATATTGAAGAAAAAAAAATTTAGTCATTAAAAACAGGGACCCAAAAAAATAAAAGGAAGAAAAATGATTAATTTTTGGTCTACAAGGGAGACTCTTCAAAAAAGGAGGGAGGCGAAGGGAGAGGGTGTGATGGGGACTAGGGTGGGAGGGAGGAAGGGGAGAGGAGGACAGGTGCTTGGCGTGAAGGAGATGCATACATGATACAACGTAACATATAACAACAAGTTTTACAACAGCAACATCATCAACAGCAACAACAAACAACAGCAATAAACATCAAAAGTCTTTAATTTTGGTTTAGTTTAAGAGAGAGAGAGAGAGAAAATATCACGAGGAAAGAGGGGGACCTTAAAGCCCATTTGGTAAGCAGCCGAATAGTAGTGCAAACTTTTGCCTCTACCAGTTGTTGCTTGCTTGCTTTTTTATTTTTTTTGTTTTATTTTATTTTATTGTATTCAATTCTTTGTTGGGAAACTGCTCTGTTAGGACTAATCCCCTGGTATTACTCTCTTTCTCTCTCTTTCTCTCTCTTTTGGGGTTATTTCGTAAATTAAAGATTGTTGTCCTCTTTAATCTCTCTTTCCCTTTCTCTCTCCATTCTCAAATCCTCCACCCAAGGGCCAAGGCTCTCTCTCTTCCTCCCTTTGCTCCTTGGGTTTGGTTTTTTCGCCTCTTTCTTTTTCTCGAGCTAAGCGTAAGGAAAATCAAAGAGGCAGCGGAACGAAAATACAGCTTTTTTTTTTTCATCGTTTTCTCTGGGCTGGTTCTTTGTTTTCTGGCCCATATTTTTCAGGTAGATCGGTGTTCTATTTTCATCTGCTGGGTGAGTTTTTCTTTTTTTTCTTTTTGGATTTATCCCTTTGTTATCTGCACTTTTTTCTTTTGGATTAATTAGTTGGTGATAAGATCGGATTGGAATTAGTATGTTTGATCTCTCGGTTCTATATTTTCTTTTTATATTCTTGGGGTTTTAGAAAAATTTCATGAGGAATTGTGGATAAGTTTGTTTGAAGCTTTTAATAATATTTTAAACCCAATACCTGGATGGGTTCCGTGTGTTATGTCTGTTTTCTGATGTTGGGTCTTTATCTGCTCTTTGATTTGTAAAATCATTCTGTTAAAGCTTGGTTCGAGTGATATTTGGCTCATAGCTTCTTCTATCCTAAAATGACCCAAAAAAAAAAATAAAAATCTCCCTCTTATGTATTACTTTTCTATAAAAGGATTGAGTCCGTGTGTGTATGTGTGCGCTTACACCAAAATAAACAAACAAGAAAGAAATACAGACAGTTACTGAAATTTGTTTGGAGTGCCTTTGTGGGTCTGTTTTGCCGTTGCCTGTTTGAAAGGGTGCAACTTTAACTTGGTGGTTTTGTATCATTAGATCTTTCCCTGGTGGGTGCCTGGTTATATGTGATTGTGATGAATTGCTTTGGTGAGATGTCTAGCATGGGTGCTTCATGATTCTTTACTTTGTAGGTAGAGGTTTAGGTGGTGGGGATTTGTGATTTTCAGGAATGTGTATGTGTGTGTGTATATATATCTTTTGTAGCTGAGGTTAATGATGCCTAGTTGATCTATTTGCTTCTGCAAACTGTTGCTTTGATTCTTAACATTCACGTTGTTGCCCTTTCCTTGTTTGTGTTGTCATTTTATTTGTACTATTCAATTTTTTGGGTAGAAATGATGTTATGAGCTTGTAGTGTTTGTGAAAAATATGTTGACCTATGGATTAGCGACTTATGTTTGGATGATTCTACGCCCTTTATGGGTCAAGTAGTATTTGGTGTTGATTCTCAATGTTACTTTGTGTCTGGGATAGTTTGCCTTCTATTTTTTTTTTTTGGGTCCTGAGTCTGGCTTCATTGATGGAGTTTCTTCATATCTAAGAAGACTAGAGGGGATGCTTGAACCTGCCAAAAGATAACTAAATGAAAGCAAGATAATGACTTGGTACATATCAATGTTACGAATCTAAGCTCAATTTGCACCTTTCCTTTAGGTCGAGTTAGCTACATATTCCAATGCAAATACATATTGTAAATTTCAACCCCCCCTCCTCCGCCACCAGTACCATTACCACCAAGACCACCAAAAACGAAGGAAGTAAAAGATTTGAAGAAAAAAAAAAAAAAAAGAATAAGAAAAGAAAATGAAGCATCGCTACACGGCATAAAAATTACTTTTGCATCAGCAACTTCATTTACACACCATAGCAAACAGAAATGAGTCCAACATAGTGTTATATTGGTGAATTAGATTATAGCTCTCTGACTTCCAAATCTGATGATTTGTGTTGTCTTCTTGTATCAGGTGTACCAACAGTGTACTTGATTTTTTCTGTTGGAATTTCTTTGAGATCGTTACCTATATCTTTATAATAAAGTTGTTAGTAGCCCTAATGCAAGGGCAGAGGGGTAGAGTTGGTTCCTTGCCTGAAACCTTGGAAATTGACCATGGATCTACATCAAATAATGTTCCTATAAGTCAGCAGCTTTGCTGGAATAACATGCGAAATACTGCAGGAAACCAATTACCAGACTATATGCTGCCACCTGGTGATATGAACACATATTTGAATTCTGTGAACCACGAACGACAGATGTCAAGTGGTTGGAGCTTGGGTGAGCCTAGTTCTAGCAACAGCCAGAGTGAGGTCAGGTGTGATGAGCAGAAAGCAGAACTTGGATGGTCATCTTCTGAAAGTGCTTGCCCCAGGGCTGGTCCAAGGTTGGAAGAACGGAGCTATGAACCACCTAATACATTTTCAGTTGCCAATGTCAATACGAACCCTCTGTTTCTGCAAAGTTCCAATTCTGATGTGCTTACCCAGAATCTCAACATAAACACAGGTTTTGTGGGTAATGGTGGTGATAATAGTCAAGTCATGTTATGTCCTAATATGCACAAGTCTAGTGGATCAGAAAATCAGTGGATCCCACCTGCTGGTGGCTCCATTCATCATGCACTGCCTTCCAGAAGTGGTGGATTTTTGGTGGAAGACAATGATGGCAGATCAGGTTGTTCACTGGAAGGTCGCCGTGTGTCCTGTAAAAGAAAAGCTATTGAAGCAAATGTTGGACAGTCTTCTGTATCTGGAAGTTCTAGCTACTTTCAGCGTACTGATAGTGCATGGTCTGCTGTTCCTGCTCCATTTAATCTGACCAGCAGTTTAGGGATTTCTGCTCCACCAGAACAGGTGAACCCAAGACTCATGCTAGGTGCAACAGAAGTCGCTTTTGATAACATTCCCGATTTAAGTGGGGCAGGAAGCTCCCATAGAAATACCCGTTTGAGGATAAATCCGCCAATTCAACAAGATTCTATTTCCCCTACTTTATTCCCAACAGAGAGTGCTGTTAGGCATTCTAGTGTTTCTTCTTCCCAGCTTTCACAGAGACATCTTCCAGTTGATTATTCTTTGGACTTGAGGTCAGCATCTACTGCAGATAATATGATTCCTCAAAGTCAACCAGTTTTGATTCATGTTCCTACATTGCCACGAAATGTGCAAGCTCATAGGTGGAATGGAGGATCGAGCTCAGGAACTGGCAGTTCGACAACGTCTATTGTTTCTGGAGACAGAGATGCTGTACCACGCGTAGAAACAGGTTCAAGAAGCGTTGCAAGAAATCTTTTGGAGCATCCTATGTTTGTGTCTGCTACTGATGTCAGAAATTTGGTTCAAAATCCAGCAAATAGAAGTTCAACTGGTGTAAATTTAAGTATTCCTGGAAATGTTGCTTCTACTTCTCGGACCAACCCCAGTTCAGGTGTCCATCCATCATCAGCTCCTACTTTAGTTCCTCGACAGAATCCTCCGCAATATCCTCGAAGATTATCTGAATATGTTCGCAGGTCATTGTTTTCTTCTGCTGGCTCTGAGTCTGGAGGCCAGAGCGGTAATTATTCTCCACTGCGTTCAGGCCCTGTTTCCTCACAAGAAATGGGGTTTTCATCTGGACCTGGTAACCAGGGTCATCTTCAGTCACACCCAAGGTCAGCATTGTGGATGGAGAGACAAAGTAATGGTGGACTTGGAATCCCTTATTTGATGCGAACGTCTGCTGCGGCCGGTGAAGGAAGTAGCAGGCTTGTATCTGAGGTATGTTCTTGAACTCTCTTTTTTTGCTATGATTTTTTCATGGTGTCAAAGTTCAGCTATTTTGCATATCCTTTTTCCTTTCATCTCTATATCTTTAAACATGAAATTCATGTGGATGATTGTCATTTTTCTGATTTTCATACAAGATGATTACCTGACATGATTTTTGCCCAATTATCATCATTAGAATCAAGGCCACTATTTATATACTTGACTCCTGCAAGTTTGATTTTAATTGTTGTTTGATGTGAAGATGTTTCTGCTCAACTTTTATTTGTTTCAACCTTACGTGTTCAGTTATTTAATTTTAAAGAAGGTTCACCGTCTTTGTCACATATTATGATATCGTCTCTTGTGACTGTAGTAATGGCCATCATCAAATGTGTGGGCTTGTGTTTCATCAATTACTTGTGAATGGGTCATGCTTGTTTTTATTTAGTGTAATAATTTTTTTAGTTGTTTGTAAATCTATGCTTGTATGTTATACATCAGCTCAACCACTTGAATAGCTTTGGCTATGTTTGGTAACATATTCTCGAAGTGCTTTCTTAGAGACAAAAAGATGCATTTATCATGTACATTAACAAACAACCAAACACACAACACTTTCAAGAAAACTTTTAATAAAAAATTATAAAAAGAAAAGATAATTGTGTGGTTACCCTCAATGGAGGAGAGGGCTGGTCGTGTGGCTGCCTCTTTCCTGATCAAAGATATCTGTGCGGCCACCACAACAGGCCAAGGGCGTGGCCACCTCTATCCTGGTCGGAGGTAGCCGCATGCCACAACAATAGGCTAGGTGGCCGCCCTAACCCGGACATATGTGACCACCCATGTCCAGGTTGGGGTGCCTGCACGGCCTTCCTTCTCCATTGAGGGTGGCCACATGTCTATCGTTTGGTACAAGCTGATGGGAAAAAGAAATTTATTGGAAATGTTGCATTTCTTTTTTCTTTCATATTTGGACTTTTTAACAAATTTTCTAAGCCAGTTGGATTGTTTTTCTGTTTACTTTAATAATTCTTTTTTTCTTTTTTTGTAGCAGATTCGAAATGTCTTGGGTCTCATGCGCAGGGGTGAGAGCTTACGATTTGAGGTCAGATTTTTACCTTTAGAGTTTCTTCACCTAGAACATCACCAACTTGTCAAGAAAATTTTAAAAAGGCCTAGGAGAAAGACAATTTTATGGCATGCAGAAATATTCTGCTGTCTTGTTTACGATCCTTGACCAAGCAATTTTAGTGGCAAATGGCTACTTTTCTGACGCGTGCTTCCACCTTGTCAGGATGTCATGATCCTTGACCAGTCAGTCTTTTTTGGGGTGGCTGATGCTCATGATCGACACAGGGATATGCGACTAGATGTTGATAACATGTCTTATGAGGTAAATATCCAAAAAACTGATCTAGACATTATGTTTACCTGTTTAAAACAATCTATCTTTGTTCTTATATAATGTTTATTGGAATTATAGGAGTTGTTGGCTCTGGAAGAGCGCATTGGAAATGTGAGCACGGGATTGAGTGAGGAGACAATTTTAAATCGTCTGAGACGGCGGGAGTGTTCAATTGCAGTAGGTTCTCCACTCGAGGCAGAGCCATGTTGTATCTGTCAGGTAAATGACCCACTTGACTCTCTGTGTGATACTGGTTTTCTTCTCTTTGCCTGAAATATTGTGTTATCATTTGCAGGAGGAATACAATAATGGAGATGATCTTGGGACACTGGAATGTGGCCATGATTTTCACGCTGGCTGTATAAAACAATGGCTGATGCACAAGAATTTGTGCCCCATTTGTAAAACAACAGCCCTGACGAAATGAGAGGCTGCCGATAATTTTCTGGCTGTTTATTCTTCTATTGGAAAGAGGGCTAGCCATGAAATTGCGTTGCCTATTATGCCTGCGTCACCTTTCCTACCTGTTCTTCCATGTGAAGCTGGTTCACTCACCCAAGATCCAGAGGAATACTTTTAATTCATAATTTTATTGAAGCCAGCTATTTCCTTGTGGAGGCGGCAGAAAATTTGCAATTGGAGAAAACATGATTAGTTTCAAACTTTCCATTTAGCAACAAATGAGTAGTTTTCAACGTTTATTAAAAATTCAGCCTATTGGCATTACACATTTCTGATGATCATATGAGATTTTGGATGTCTTGTTAAATTAGGAACGGTGGCCATCTCCAAGCCTGATTTGGAAGAGTCGCCATTTTTTCGGAGCATGATTGACAATTTCTTCTTAGCTCTCTCTCTCTCTCTCTCGCTTTCTGCCGGCATTCAAGTCTACCACGAGTTTCAAAACTGGGTTCTCTTGGATCTCCATTACCTATAAGCAACATTTACCTTGTACAATTTTTCCTTTGATCGAATCATTTTTTTCACCAAGTTTTTTTAAGAGCTTCTCGAGCCACCTAAGAATGTTCAAAGCTCTTAAAATTTTTCCATTTTAGCCACCTAAAAATGTTCAATGTTGGTTTAAGTTAAACTCCGAACAAAGTTTTTTTTCAAATTGAGTTAGAGAAAGTGTCCTCTAACCCAATATGTTTTACACATGATCTTGAAGAAATTCTCACAATGTGTGATTTAGAAACCTTTTAAATAACACATCAAAGGTAATACCATTTTGGGTAGTTAGGCCCAGAAAACCAATTCACCAAGGAAGATTTGTAGTAAAAACAAAATACACTTACAACCCTAATAAAGATTTAGATACCTGTACATAGACAAGTACCCCCACTTGCCTCCTGTCACAACAACTCCAAATCCTCTTTTGACAATCATTCTCCTTATTTTCCTTGCCGGCTCATTGGTAGACTTCAATTGATTGATGATGATAAGGCGCGGTTTAAATCACAAACTCTAAGAGATATATGCAACAAACACTCACAACAAAAGTTTTCTTGGCACACCACAAAATAACAAAGGCTAATTTATAATTACTTTATATAAGAAGTGAATAAGTTAACTAAGCAGTACGTGAACAAGTTCGAGTTTGTTCGAAAAATAAATGAGTTAAACTTAAAACAAATTATTTAGCTTGGTGGTAAGTTTAAACTTGCGTCATCTTTGAAATAAAATTAAACGAATAAAGCTTAAATATTCAATACTCAGCTCAATTAGGGTCATAAATGTGATTGATCTAAGAGATGAAAGATAAGTGTGATTATGGCAGATAAAAGGAAGCATTGGAATTGGTGGAGGAAATTAGTAAAGTTTGTTAGAGTATGGGTCTTGAGAAAGATGAAAGAGAAAGACCACCACAAAAATAATAAAGTAAGAGACAAAAAAATACATTAAATACTTATGCATTGATACATAATACTTCTCTACATTTAGATAAGCAATTAGATCAAATGCATTTAATGAATTGGATAGACCTGTTTTTTAGACTTATTATTACCTAAACCTATTTTAGGAACACCTTTAAATACGTATGCTATTATAAGTACTTTTAATACCATTATAATCCGCTAATGATTGGAGTTCGTAGTAATTAACTGTTTTTTTTTAAATAGTAATTAACTATTAGATAGGTGACAAGTGCAAGAAAAATCATATAAAACTCACATGTCTGAATACGTAATTACACAACTCAAAATTTATTAAAAATAAATAAATCTCATATAAATATTTTTACAAAAACTTTCCTAATTAATTGTTTGAGATTTTAATCTTATGTCCGAATTCGTATTTTAAGCCAAAGAATAAAAAATAAATAAAAATAAAAACTGAAAAAGCACGTAGGCATAGGAAACGTGCTAGCTAACCTGACACGCGACCACTAAAAAGGGACCTCGGGATTTGCACTTTTTGTCTGATAATAAATTCTGCTTTCAGGCTTAGGTGATGTTTGGTTGGATAAGGCGGTGGATGATATGACATGTTTGACTTCTTTCACCTCGAGATGACCAATAACAAACCAACATTCAATAAAAGAGAGAGAGAGAGAGAGAGAGAGAAAAAAAAGAAAAAAAGAAAAAAAAAAGAAAAAGAAAATCCCAGTGAGGTGATTAAGGCGGGAGAATTATTAAACTTAATGCGACGGCGTTCTGACTCTAAAGATTTAAACGTTAAACCCTCTCTTAACACTTCTGCGCAGAAAGAAGATGCGGACAATAAATTTAGTACCTGATTGTTCTTCGTCCTTTCCGGCGGAGGATCTGCACGGAACAGCTCCGTCTCCGGTCGCTCCGGAGATGCAAGACATGTCTACCTTTCTTAACCAATTCTTCCACCACAAGCCCATGCTTTACCATTCTGTACCACAACCAGAGCCAGAGCCACAACCACCTCCACTATTTTCACCATGCGGACTGTTCTCCGCGGAGATTTGTCAGCGGTCGGGCGGATCCGAGTGGGAATGCCAAGTCAGAGACGGGAACTCGGGTGCCGCTGTTGAATCGTCGTGCGGTGTCAATGTCACCGATCCCGGCTACTCTTTTGAGGCCGAGGTGAAAGCCTGCGCTCAGAACTCGTTTTATTCGGCCGGTGTTGTGGATTCTGATGCAAACGAGAGGAGAGTTTCGCCTGAGAATTATCTCGACGAGTTGAGTTGTGATAGCGAGGTATTTAAATTTTCCGATTTCTGTTTGGCTGATGAGAAATTGAGATTTGGGGCGTCTGATTTATACGGAAAACTAATAAAGACTTAATATTTGAAAATTTCGTTTTTTTTTTTTTTAAACCCTTAAATTGAGTGAAAATTTTGAGTTAGTGGATTCTTCTTGTTCACTCAGAAAGATTCCGAGGGGTTAGAGGTTTTAGCAAAATCAGTTTCGCGTCGTTCTTCATCGAAGAGGAGCAGAGCTGCGGAGGTCCATAACTTGTCAGAAAAGGTTGTCTCTCAATGCTATAATCTTTCGTTTATTATGCGTGTATGTTTTTACATATGGAGTTATGATTTCTGGGTTGTGTTAATTTGGTTGATTGGTGGGCAGAGGAGGAGGAGTAGGATTAATGAGAAAATGAAAGCGCTACAGAACCTAATTCCAAATTCTAATAAGGTACTCTATTTACTACTGTTAATGAGGTTGATTTTTCAAATGATTGCTTCGGTGAATTTTTTTTTTCCTATCCTTTTTCTATTTGATAGACGGATAAGGCTTCTATGCTGGATGAAGCGATCGAATATTTGAAGCAGCTTCAGCTTCAGGTGCAGGTGAGTTTTCTCTTTCAGGCGATGCTGTTTTGGGTCTGTCATTTTGACCTGTTTATGTAAGGTTTTTTTTTTTCCTCTTTATTGTCTGATGCACAGTTAATTGAAGAATATTTAACATTGATTATTTCATATACATGGTAGATGAAGCTATTTCTTAATTCATAGCAAGTTTGAACACTTTATTGTATATGAAGACATATTTAGCTTTCTATTTAATTTCAAAAAATTAAGAGCTTTTGATGATGATGGTTTGAAAGCGAGTATTATTTTGATCTTGCAAAATTTCTAAAACATACAGTATGTTTTGCATTGGTGGTCTAGATTCATTCTCAGAATTATAAGTATTGAAAAACGTTGAAGAAATTAGTACTCCCATTGAAGCACTGAACCATGTAATGGTTGCTTCTGCAGAAGCAAGTTTTTCAAAACTAAAATCGACCATGTAGCAAGCAGTGGTGGAGACAGGGGGCTGAGGAGCATGGCACCCTTAAGCCCCCTAAGATCCCAAAGTATTATTCTATTCTGTTATAGACTTATAATGTTATTTTGAAATTAGATTTGGGTCACTCTGTTAATTCCCCACACACCCCATTGCCTCAGTCCCCTGCCCCATGGATTGACCTATTACATAAAAATTTTGAATGGAATATTAGTTTGGAGAATTTGAGATAATTGCATGAATGATGTATTAGATGATTTTGAATGGAACATTCACGTGTGATGCTCATTCTTTTTATAGTTAAATGATGCATGTTTCCTTTTTCTTCTTTTTTATAAAAAAGATTCTAATATATGGTACTTTTCCACTGTTAATTTCTTTGAATTTTCATGAAGTCTTTTTCCAATGTGTTCCTGCAAGCAAAGCACTAGAGTTAAGTGGGTTGACACTGTTCCCTAATAAAATTCCTAGATTTTAGTGCTAGTTAGCTCCTAGTTTCTGGATAATCTGTAAAGCATAGTTGCAGTTGGAATACTTACTGAGGTTATGTCAGTGCCTGGGTGCCTGTTCTCTCTTTGACCTTCCTTCTCCTTATGTGTTCTGATGATCATTTATGAAGCAAGAGAGAGGGGAAAAAAATTGCAAACGAAGATTATCTGGTCAATTTGTTCAGCTTTGAATGGCTACCTCTTATAGTCCAAGTGATTTATGTGATCCTTGCATTTGGGTTGTCGACCTTGAGATTGATATTATAGCTCCACTCTGTAAACTTTTCTTCTTCCCTTCATCTCAAAATGCAGAAAGAGTGGAAACTGGAATGTATTACAATTGTTCACAACAATGTCAATATGCTTAGTCATTTGGATTGGTTTTATAGATGCTAGCAGTGAGAAATGGATTGGGTTTGCACCCGATGTTCTTGCTGGGAGTACAGCAGCCTATGCAGTTGCCTCAGGCAGGAGTCAGCTTTGATGAGGGAAATGGATATCCGAATTCGAGCAGAGGAACAGGCACATTTTCTGGGAATCACGAAAACTGCAGGGAATCTGTTTTAAATCTCTCCAATCAGCCATTTGTTATACCTTCAGTGACGAACATCACCATTCCAGAAACCTCACTTGGTTTTGAAGAAGAATCAGCTCAGGCACATTATGAACCATTGAATCATTCATCTTCCAAGGTAATTCTATTAAGATAGGCAACTAAATTGTCAGATTTTTGGGATTAATTCATTTTTTTCTTTCCTTTTTCATAATATGAAGGAAATTGCTAGTGATGGCAAGCTACAGCTACAGTCTGATACCAGTCAGATTGGAAAGATCTCTTCATCAGACTTGTCTTAGCCAAAAGCTGCCGTCAGAGAGATAGGATGTAAGAAGTTTCTGCCGTCTCAAACAATTCCTTTTGGAAAATTTGTTCTATTGTTATCATATTTGTCTCGATCGCTATAGTTCTTATATAAACCTTTCAATGAATATGATGAATATAATAGAGGTGAAGAAAGAAAGGTATTACCATTTGGGTTGTGGATTGTAGTTGTACATTTCGAACCATGCAAATCTTTTATGTTTCACATTGTCACGGTCTTTACTAGTGTTTTTTTTTTTTTTTTTTTTTTTTTTTTTGTCTCATATGACACCATCTTTGTGGGGACGGACGAGGAATTTTTGCATAATCTTAATCCTAGTTGATAACGAATAACCATTATTAACTAAAATTCTACTTCAATACTAATTCTAATCCCCTCATAATTCCCTTCCTAGCAACGTCATAGACATTGGGTAAAAGGTGGCTCAACCACTCCCAGGGGCAGGATCAGAATCTTTTGTGTGGATGTCTGAACCTACTTAAATAAATACATAGATACATATAGTTCTTTTATGTGTGTGAGCGTGCTTATGTAAAATAAAAGTAGACAAATCTTAAACTTACTCTTATACTAATAAGTCATAACTTAATACAAAAGTTATATATCTATAAAATCATCTTTAAAAGGAATTTTCATTTTGAATACAAAAGTTTTCTAGTTTGTTATAGACATGTACAACTGTAGAAAGTTAAATCATCTAGGGGTGAAATAGTTGTCATTGTTCGGGCCATGGTATAAAAAACAATAATTTTATAAAGGTTTTAAAATTTTTTGGGTTGCCAAAAACCGCTCAACTACTAAGGTAATTCCGCCCCTAATCACCCATGTTCCAATTTTTTTTTTTTTTCAATTGTTTATATATATATATATATATATTGTTATGGTTTTGGGTGAAGTTGATTGGTGCTAATGCTGCATTTGACAGTATCCGTTAAAAAATTAGACGGATCGCATAGACGTTTTAGTTAATTTTACATACTATAAGAAGCCCTCAAAACATTTTTATACCACATGGAACTTATTGCAAATCGATATATCCAACAAGACTAATTTTGTATTTTATTTTTTTATTTTTTTCCTTTTTATTAGCAACTGCTACATACTTGTGAAGAATATGTAATGAATTTTGTAACTTTAAGTTCTGCAAGTTGGGGTGTTTCAAGATTCTTCAGAATAGCCTTCGCCCTCCCCCCACCTTTGAGATATGTTGTAATTTACCACCTAACGAACGGCCTTTGGAGATGCAATTAAGTAAAATATATATTCATAATTTGTAAAAAATATTTAAACATGCCCTTTCTTCTCTTCAAATTATATGAATTTCTCTTGTAATTAGTTATTGATAATCCCCAATAAAAATGCCTGAACTTGTAATCACCAATCGCATTAATCCTGCTGAATTAAGATCGCGTGTCTATTATTCTTTTGTTTTTAGGTGGAGAGCAGATTTTTACACCTATCTCTTTAATCCTATCTAGGGCTAAAGCTGGTTCCATAATTAGAATATTGATAAAATAATTAAAAAATGAGGTTTAGAAAAATCAGTATAGTAATTCACCACATCATTAACGTGCGCCACAAATAACAATATTAAATTAGGCTAATTTCGTATCATGATGTAATTTTCTGGTTGATAAGAAACTGATTGGATCAAATAGAATATGACCGGCCAATTATTTATGTTTTTCTTTTTTCTTTTGATTACTTCACTATATAAACAAATCACAAAGCCCTTAATTACGAAAATTAAGCAACAAAAGTAGTTTGAGTTGAAAGAGTAAGAATGGGATGTCTTCCATGCTTAATCTTTCTTGTGTCGTTAACGTTTTTTCCGTGGCTCCATGCAGAAACAGCACAAATAGAGAGGATGACGTATATTGTCCACATGGATACTTCTCTCATGCCTAAAGCCTTCAGCACTCGTGATAATTGGTATTCCTCCACCGTTGATTCCCTTAACTCTGCAAATTTTGACGGCCATCAAAGTTAGCATTTTTTTCATTTGTCACATGTGTCTCACACAGTCAGCATTCTACCAATGCCATGTTAGCAAAAGCCAAGTCATTTATAAATAAATAATAAATAAATAAATAAATAAAATAAAAGAAGAGAGAAAGACCCAACAGACGATCATGCAAAAACGGAAAAACCATCATCTTTGTCATCCCAACATGGATATTTCCTGCATTACTATAAAAGGGAGTGAGAGGGTTACATATAGGGCTGTTAAGTGAGCGAAGCGTCTCGCGAGCAAGCTCGGGCTTGGCTCGCATACTCGGGCTCGGCTCGCATACTCGGGCTCGGCTCGTATAAGCTCGACTCGAATATTAAATGAAGCACTTCATGAACACAAATTCTGGCTCGAATATTAAACAAAGCAAGCTCGGTTCGACTCGGCTAAGCTCGTGAACAGCTCGTATAAGCTTGAGTGTGTGTGTATATATATATATATATATATATACACACACTAAGTAATAGATAATTAATTATAAATCTCATAATTATTAAAACCTTAAAATTGCATTTATATTTAAGCGTTAGAGAATGAAAAATTCTAAATCCTTCGTGATGAAAGAGAGAGAGAACAATCAATAAAAGGGCCTCGATTCAATTAAAGCAGATCCAAACGAAAGGAAGAAGAATCAAGCAGAAACTATTGAGAGAAATTGCGAAAGGCATAAACTATTGATGAATCAAACAGACCCAAACATTATCACTACATGTCTGGTGAGTGAGAGTGAGAGAGTGGGAAATGAGAGTTCAGGTGGAAGATCCGTTGTGACTGGTGAGGGGGATTGAGAGAGAGACATTAAAAAAATATTTTTTTGTAGGGGGCGTTGTCCCAATGTAGTCTGAATGCAACCTGTTAACTTGTCCCACATTGTTAACAAAATATCAATCTCCAAGTTTGCTTATCTATAAAAGGATGCATATCCTCTCTCTTTGAAACCAAATGCCTTACTGTATTGACTCAGGCTCTATACTCGACTAGCCAGGCTAAGCAAATACTCATATGCAAACTAACTTCTTAAGCCGTTTAAGAGTACTTGAAGTTAAAAAATTTATTTAAAACAAAAACATTAAATATAAGAGCCAGCTCGCGAGCTGGCTCGGCTCGACTTATTATTAGCTCGAGCTCGATTTTTTTGGCTCGCCATTGAGCTCGAGCTCGAGTAAAATTTAAATGAGCCAAGCTTGAACAAGGGAAGCTCGCTCAAGCTCGGCTCGTTTACACCCCTAGTTACATACAAAGGGGGTTCTTCCCCATTCTTGATTTGAATGGAAGAAAGAATTGGAGACCAATTGGAAATGCTTCTAAACAATAGGTTGGAGGCGGCTCATTTAGCTAACAAGTATACTCGAAAATTAACACTTTTAGAAACTCTACTAACTTTTTAGCTATGAAAAAAGAGTAAGCAAAAGTTGATATCCGAAATAATAGAAGCAAAGCTCCAATCCTTGAAGAGATCCGGGTTTTGAATGGCAAGAATGATATTGTTGAGGGCATCCCCTTCTAGGATGAGAGAGTACACTTCAAGAGAAGTTACTAATTGAATAACTAAAAGAGCCGCTTGAGCCTCACCTATAGTAGCATCTATGACTTATATTGAACATTTAAACTGTCTAAAGAGTTAAAATATTTGTTTTGAGATGAGTTTGGGAGTATGTTAATAGTCTCATCCACTCATTCCCTAGAACTTAGAATTTTTTTTTTTTTTTTTTTTTTTTAAATGATAAGGTTTAAATTTGAGTGGATTCTATTAGCCCTGTGATGCAACTTGTTTCTAAGATTTAACTACCAGACCTGGCATTATCAACAATCCTTCATTTTCTAATAAAAACAAATAGACATTTGCAACATTAACATTGAAAAGATGTTAGACGTACATGTGTTGTTTTAAGGTTGTGCCTCAAAGCTAAAAAATTGGGTTGGTGAAGAAGATGGTTTTTGTTATCGAGTCCTTTGTTGTTGTTGTTGTTTTTTTTTTTTTTTTGTAGTGACCTGTAACTACTTGTATGCTCACATGTCAAATGAGACACGTGTAACAGATGACAAACTATTAACTTTAACGGTAAAGTGACAAAGTGGTCTATCTAAATACAGGCAAAACATAAAGACATTATTCTTGAAATTTAAAACCCAATGATTAAATCTCAAATCAAACAAAAATGTAGAAACTAAATATGATATTTTCCTAAATCATGTTATAAATGTTATAGTACCCTACATTTTTAATTACTTTTTCAACCAATTCGATCTTGATAGACTATACATGAAATGAGCCTCTTTTCTTTTGCCCTTCATACTATGAAAGGATGCATTTCTTTGTGTTTTGGTTTTGGTTTAGGGTTTTTTCTTCCTATTGTTTTTTTGGTTGAGTTTGCTAAGTCAAATGGGTAATTTAATTGGCCCTTCATACTATGAAAGGATCTCATTTCTTTGTTTTGCCTTTTTAGTTTCCTATTCTAGATGTGACATGGTTTTATGGTTTTTTTTTTTCAACACGTACGATTTTATGGTTGACGGCAAATAAGTAATATTTCCACAAGTTAAAAGTGAGGCTCAATTTGACTTCCAAAAGGGGTTGATCGACTTTTCAATTATCTTTGCTTTCATTCTCTGTATTGTCTTCACCAGCAGTTTTTTTTTTTTAAAAAAAAATGTTTAGCAAAAGGGTATCGCTTGTCCTAGAGTCATTCAACAAAACTAATTAATTATTTGTGTGTTAATTTCTTTGGGGACAATAAATTTTTTTAAATGACAATATGTTAGTACAGAAAAGAGTCATTAAAGCTTAATTTAAATTATTATTTTTTAAATATTAATTAGCTGATTGGGTTTGTCTTTTCATTTTAATTAGTCCTACAAAAGCTAGCAAATAAGGACAATGTCACCGTCGATCGTCATATGCTCCTAAGACGGCATTTTAAACTTTATAAGAATAATGATCGGTGGAAAACAGATTTTGGCACCTACTAGCTACCTTTGTAATCCTATCTAGGGCTGGGCTATACTTTAAGTCGATAGGAAATGAGTGATGTAATAATTTAACTAATATTCTAACAATCGCACCGATTAGATTCAACTTTAAACGAAGGCCTATTGTTGTAAGTTATGTTTATTACTTCACTATATAAACAAATCACAAAGCCCTTAATTAGGAAATTAAGCAGAAGTAGTTTCAGTTGAAAGAGTAATAATGGGATGTCTTCCATGCTTATTCTTTCTTGCGTCGTTACCCTTTTTTCCGTTGTTCCATGCAGAAACAGCACAAATAGAGAGGAGGACGTATATTGTCCACATGGATACTTTTCTCATGCCTAAAGCCTTCAGCACTCGTGATAATTGGTATTCCTCCATCGTTGATTCCTTTAACTCTGCAAATTTTGACGGCCATCTGTCCTCTCACTCCTCTGCAACCTCGCTTATATACACCTACAATCATGCTCTTGATGGTTTTAGTGTTTTTCTTTCCGTAGATGAATTAGAGGCCTTGAAGAAAACCCCAGGGTTTATCTCAGCTTATAGAGATAAAATTATTAAGCTTGACAGCACCCATACCCCTGAATTCCTCTCCCTCAATCATTCTGATGACTTATGGCCTGATTCCAATTTCGGTGAAGATATCATTGTTGGTGTCCTTGACTCTGGTATATGGCCAGAGAATAAGAGTTTTAACGACAAAGGAATTCCTGCCAATTATCCATCGAGGTGGAAAGGAAAATGTGAGGAAGGAGAAAGTTTTAATTCCTCTTTGTGCAATTTCAAGCTCATCGGAGTTAGGTACTTTCAAATTACAACTTATTCCAAATGTTTAAGTCAATATATAGATTTAATCATTTAATTTATATTCTATCACTATCTTTCATGTTTAGCTCTCCAGCCTCTTTACACTCCTTTATACGTGATCGAGGTCCAACAATTCAAGACTTCTGCTCTAAAAATGTATAGATGAATTTAATCTTTTAATTTATATTCTAATAGGTACTTCAACGATGCTCTCAAAAAGGAATATCCCGGCTTAATCATTGGCATGAATTCTGCTAGAGCCACCGATGCGCACGGGACCTATGCTGCTTCTATAGTCGCTGGGAATTACGTAGATGATGTCTCTTCTTTTGGGTACGCTAAAGGAACAGCAAAAGGTGTTGCACCACGTGCGAGGCTGGCTATTTATAAGATCAGTTGGGATGGAGAGGCTAGCTTCTCCGACATTGTTGCCGGTATGGACCACGCTATTGCAGATGGCGTTGACGTGATCAACATCTCCTTGGGCCCCGAAGATATGCCATTACAAACTAATCCAATCGCAATAGCTTCATTTCGTGCTGTGAAGAAGGGTGTGTTGGTTTCAACTTCAGCAGGAAATAAAGGCCCAGCCCTTGGGACAGTGCACAACGGGTTTCCTTGGGTCTTGACCGTCACGTCAGGATCCGTGGATCGTTGGTTCGCCGGACATCTGGCTCTTGGAACCGGCGAAACCATTATTGGATGGACCATGTCCCCAAGCAACGCCCCATTGCAAGACCTGCCATTGGTGTATAATGTTTTCCTTTCAGCATGCGACAAGAGGCTCTCGTCTAGAAAAGTAGATGGCATTATCATATGTAATGACATAGGATCTATCGACTCTCAAATATCTCAAATTACTACATCGAATGTGAAGGGAGCTGTATTGATTGCTGATAATCCTAAGTTTTTTGAAGTTGGGGGTCCTCTTTGTCCTTGTGTTGTAATTAACTCAATGGATGCATCGTTGGTGATCAATTATGCAAAGACCAATATTAGACCCAGTGCTACCATCACCTTCCAGCATACCATTTTGGGGATAAAACCTGCACCAATTGTGGCTAGCTACGGTTCAAGAGGTCCGTCGCAGAGCTTTCCGAGCATATTGAAGCCGGATATTATGGCGCCAGGGTCGTTGGTTTTAGGTGCTTGGATACCAGAAAAACCAATTGGTCGATTTAGGTCAATTTTATATTATAGTGACTATTATATATGGCGTGGAACATCTGGTGCTTGTCCTCAAGCTGCTGGCGTGATTGCACTTCTGAAAGCTATGCATCCAGATTGGAGTCCTTCCGCTATTAAATCTGCTATTATGACAACCGCAAATCCATTTGACAACTCTTTCAAACCAATTAGAGATAATGGCAATAAACTTCAACCTGCTTCGCCTTTAGCCATGGGAGCAGGTCAATTCAGCCGAATCATGCACTTGATCCGGGTTTAATGTATGACGCAACCCCACAGGATTATGTCAATTTCTTATGCTCCATGGATATTGACATGAAGGATATTAAGGCCGTTATCGGATCGGAATATGATTGCAAAACTCCATATGCTGATCTAAATTATCCATCGTTTGTTGTTTTATATTGTGAAGGTGTGGGAACAAGAATTCCATAGAATTGTAACTAAAGTTGGACAAGGCTCTGCAACTTACGATGCTTTGGTGAGAGCACCCGAGGATTCTCAAGTTGTAGTCTCACCGACGAGATTGGTCTTCGGAAATAAGTACGATAATCAATCATTCACACTTAACTTAACTTACAAAGGCAACCGTAATAGCCATGTTTCATTTGGTGAACTTGTTTGGATCGAAGAAAATAGAAACCACATGGTAAGAAGCCCCATTGTTGTTTCACCTATGGTCCATTCAAGAAGTTCCACTTTATGTCGGTAGTAAAAGTTTCAATTTTAGAACAATTTACATGATTGTATCTCTCTTCTTTTCTTACTGCAATGGCATTCTTGCAGTTTGTGTCCTAATTTAAATTTGGTTATCTGTAGATATGATTGCATAAGGATCCTCTGTACGTATTGTATTATAAAGTATGATCATCATCCTTTTGATGATGGTGAATCATATCCAGTACAATCCTACCATGTCAGATTGTTTATTTGCAGGAGTAGGCGAACCGGATCGATTATGTGAAAATTCTTGACTCCCATTTAACATTTAAGGATGATTGGTATTCGATGTATAACTCTTTGAGATACTTTTAGACTTGAGTTGTAATATTTTGTCCTTTTCTTCATGATCGGTCCAAGACCGAGACATTTGATGCCGCCGTTATGTTAAATTAGGTTATGATGTTTTAGTACTGTTTTGGTTACTATTTACATGTAGAATTAGATATAAATCTTATTATATAAGTGACAAGTCTTTCGTTGTAAGCTATCTGGAGGGTCCCAATATCCTTTAGAACTTATTTACTCCGTATAAATAAGTCTGGAGAGATGCACCAGTAATTAATTACCGATAAATTAATGTCTCGAGACATTACAATTAACCACCAAGATATTAAACAACAGATGACATTGAGTTGCATATAGTCAAAAGGAACCATATAAAAAAGTTTCTATGGGTTGAGAACCAAAACACTTTCCTAAATCTTCTTGAGGTATAAATTTTTATCAAATCCCTCCATAAGGTTTAAAAATTATTAATTGCTCCTTAATATTTGAATTGTTAACCTTTAATTAAATTTTTTTAACGTTGTTGTCATGTGTTATATATACCCAATTAGAAGACTGCGAGTGTAAAAATAATATGGTCAGCATGTCTAGTTAACTAGTGGTCTTGCTGAAATGCCACGTCATGCCACATCATGGTGAAAGGTTTTAAGAAAATAGATATGTTAGAATCTAATAAAAATTTCATATTTTGTCCATAAAAATCCATGCTGCATGCTGCAAGATGCCACATCTTCTTTTTATTTTTTCTTTTTCTTTTCACCAAAAGTATGATGTGGCATCTTGCCACATGGACTTTTATGGGTAAATATGAAATTTTTATTAGATTCTATCATTTCTCTTCAGAAAAATGATTGCAAAGACCAAAAGGGCTCTTTGGATTAAGCCCCTTAGTCCTCAATTGTGCTTCCACTGTGTTTCTCTCAATCACAGTGGAAGCAAATTTTGGGTCTTGATCCAATTGAAGAACAAATGGGTTTCCTGCCATGGCTTCAAGCTGTATATTGAGTATCAAAAGTCTTTTTTTTTTTTTTTTTTTGTGGGTGCATTCCATATTTTATTATTATTATTTTTTATGTTATCAGTAGTCAAGTGCCACATGGTATATTACTAAATTGTTCTGATATCATTTGTAACGACTTAAAGAAAACATTAGTCATATTTGTGCACTGTCATTCCAAAAAGATTAATCAAATTACAATTCAAGTTCCCTTTAATTATTTATAAAACTCAGTCTCACCTAATCAATAACTAATATGAAATTTAGCACTCATGAACATCTTTATAGTCCACCCATACTAAATTAAGATGCACAATCTACCCATCCAATAAAAGACTAACTTTTTAAAATGTCACAATCCAAACTTTTGATACCTCTTGCATACATAAAACTATTTCCCAAGTTGTTTTATTTAGTGTTTATCATAAATATAAGTGTTAAATGTAATTTTGGTACCTATGGTTAGGTAAAAAATCAAACAGACCTCTCGGTTTCAAAAAGTGTCACAAGTGGTACCTGTAAATATTAAAAAGACATATTTAGTACTTTCGTCCATGATTCGTCCAAAAATTTAATGGAACTACATTTCAACATTTTTAAAATGGTGACACATGTCCCCAGATGCCACATATTAATGCCTAGTCAGCAGATTGACTAACGTGACATTATATCATAGGTAGTATCTATGTTTTGGATGCCACATATTCTTAAAAAAATAATAAAATAATGAAAAAATATAAAAATAAAATAAATTTTTGAAACATAAGAATTGAAAAAAATAATAATAATAATAACTCCAATTAACGAACTTAATATATATATATATATATATATATATATATATATATATGGGAAAAATGTAATTTAGCCCTTCAAACTATCAGCCATTTTTATTTTAGCCCCTTAATGTTTTAAAGGTGATAAAGTAGCCCCCCAAACTACCAACAAGTTGCAATTTGGCCACTCCGTTAGTCATTACCGTCAAATAGGATGAAAAATTCAATACTATGTGGGTAAAGTCCACATACTCCCCTCAAACTATCACCCAATTGACAATGTCCCCCCAAACTTTCAATTATGACAATGTCCCCTCCAAACTACCAAAACATTGTCAATGTCCCCACCAAGACTAGCAATAAGACAAAAATGCCCCTATAGATTTCACAATAAGACAAAAATACCCCTATAAATTCAAAAAAAAATTGATTTAAAAAAAAAAACGAAAAACTTTAATTTAAAAATAATATTTTTTTAAAAAACAATTTTTTTTCAACAAAAATTTTTAATTTTTTTTAAAACGGAAATTTTTATTTTTTTAAAAAAACTATTTTTTATTTAGTTTTAAAAAAACAAAAAATTTCATTTTATTAAACGAAAATTTTATTTTTTTTAAACGTAAATTTTTATTTAAATAAAATTATAGAACAAAAATAAGAAATAAAAAAAAATTAAAAAAAAAAACTAAAACTAAAATTTTCAATTTTTATTAAAAAAAAAAATCGAAAATTTTTAATTTTTTTCTTATAAAATTGATTTTAAAAAAATAAAAAATAAAAAAATTGGCCAACGTTTGGATTTTTTTTTTTTTTGTTAGTTTTAGGTTTTTTCTAGAAGTTTTAGTTTTTTTTTTTTAATTTTACTGAGGGTAATTTCGTCATTGGGGGAACATTGACAATTTTTGGTAGTTTGGAGGGGGGACATTGCCACAATTGAAAGTTTGGGGGGGACATTGTCAATTGAGTGGTAGTTTGAGAGGGTTATGTGGACTTTCCCATATATATATAGGAAAAATGTAATTTAGCCCCTCAAACTACCAGCCATTTTTAATTTAGCCCCTTAATGTTCTAAAAGTGATAAAGTAGCCCCTCAAACTACCAACAAGTTGCAATTTGGCCACTCCGTTAGTCATTACCGTCAAATAGGATGAAAAATTCAATACTACGTCGTTTTGGCAATGTTAAGTTACTAAAATATCATTTTTTTTTAAAAAAAAAATGAACTTAAAAAAATGCCCCCAAAACGACGTCGTTTTAAAAAAAAAAAAAAAAAAAAAAAAAAAAACCAACGATGGTTTGGGGGTGGCTCGAGCCACCCCCAAGCCATGGGGATGGCTGGGTGACCACCCCATGGCCTATGGGGCAGCTGGGCAAGAAGGTAGACCTGTTTGAGAATGGGCTTGTTGCAATCACTGAGATCTTCAATCCAATACTAAACAAAGTCCAGATGGTCAAAATTCAGTTACCCGGATTACCACAAGAATTGCTGAGGAAAATGGAAGAGAGGAATGTAGACTTTGCGGCTCATCCCTTGGAAATCAACCAGTGGCCTACAATACTCGATTTGTTAGGGAATTTCGCTTTTCCATTGATTTTGCTTGGCTCTTTACTGCTTAGAACATCATCTACAAACACTCCAGGAGGCCCCAACTTGTCGTTTGGGCTCGGAAGGTATAATACTAAAAGAAAATTATCAATCCACTCTAAAAGCTAGTTTCTTTTCAAAATAGTAGAGTTTTACTTGATCCAAATTTAACAATTTATGCCCATATAACAACATCTGTACGACAGGAGCAAAGCAAAATTTCAAATGGAACCCAACATGACGGGAGTGACATTTGACAATGTTGCTGGTGTTGATGAAGCAAAGCAAGATTTTCAAGAGATTGTCGATTTCTTAAAAACCCCATAAAAGTTTGCTGCAATCGGAGTGAGAATTCCCAAAGGAGTTCTTTTGGTTCAAAAAGTGATAATGTTCGAAAGGGCATTTTAGTAACTTAACCTTAAAAAGCGATGTCATTTTGTATTTTTCATCCAATTTTACGATGTTAACTAACAGAGTGGCCAAATTATAATTTTTTGGTAGTTTGGGAGGCTAAATTATATTTTTCCCCGTATATATATATATTTGGAGAGTTGGGGTGGCTAGCCACACCATTTTGGTCATAGGGGGTGGCCGGCCACCCCCATTTTAGCTAGGGAGTGGCTCAAGCCACCCCCAACTTGCAAAATGAGCCGCCCCCGTTTGCCCTAACAGTGGTTTGGCCACCCCAAGGGCCAAATAATATATATATATATATATATATATATATATATATATATATATATTTCCTTTTGGCTCTTAGGGGTGGCCGAACCACTCCCAAACCGGCCGACCTGGGGTGGTTGAAGCCACCCCTAGAAACAGGAGTAGTCGAGTCACCTCCAAAGGCAAACTCTAATTTTTTTTTCATTTGGTCTTTAGGGTTGGCCGAACCACCTCAACGGTCATCAAGGTGGTTCGGCCACCCCCAGGCCAAACGGGGGTGGCTTAAGGCTTTTGGGGGTGGTTCGGCCACCCCTTGGCTGGCCATTGTGGGTGGCTTGAGCAACCCCCTAGCTAAAATGGGGGTGGCCTATAACCAAAATGGGGTGGGCAGCCACCCCAACTCTCCTTTTTTTTTTTTTTTTTTTTTTCATTGGGGTTACCGATATGCTAGAATCTAATAAAAATTCTATATTTTGCCCATAAAAATTTATGTGGCAAGATCTTACATCATCTTCTTTTTATTGTCTTTTTCTTTCAACAAAAAAGATGATGTGGCATCTTGCCATATAGACTTTTATGAGCAAAATATAGAGTTTTTATTAGATTCTAACATTTCTCTCTTTTTATTATTATTATTATTTTTTGCAGCATATGTGGCATCAAAAGCATACGTACCACCTATGATATATTGCCACATCATCTAGTTTACTGATTTAGCATTAGGACATGTGTCACCATTTTATAGGTGCTAACGTAGAAATCCGTTAAATATTTAAACAGATCATGAACGAAAGTACTAAGGGATGTCTTTTCAATATATATTCATATGTACTACTTGGAACACTTTTTGAAACCGCGAAGTCTATTCGATTTTTGGGCCTAATCACATGTACCAAAATTTTATTAAACCCTAAATATAAAGCCATGAAGACACGTTTTCGTAGGTTCATAGGTTGGATGGAAATTGCTAGATTTTGTCATTTGGTTAAAATAACAAAACAAAGAAGTGGAAGAATAATTCGTAGTATCAAGTTGGTTTGTACATCATTTCTTCTACGTATTGCTCGTCCTATAGAGTCGTTCAACAAAACTAATTAATTATTTATAGTGCTAATTTCTTTGGGGACAATAAACTCTTAAGAATTGCAATATTTTAGTAAAAGAGTCAGTCAATAACGCTTAATTTAAATGACGTTTCTTTTGTTTCTTTTGTTAGAATATTAAATAAGTAATTAGAATAAAAATAATATTTTTTATTTTTTTTATTAATGGGACAAATTTTTTATTTATGGCTTCAGGATCTCTTTAAACAAATCCTAGCCATTATTAACTGGAAATTCTCCAGTCCATTTTGGACTGGAGAGGATCCAGATCCCCATACATAAAGTATGGATTTTTATTGCAAAAGCCACGTTTTTTTTTTTTTTTTTTAATGTCATTCCACCCTTTCAAATGTTGGATAGCTTAAAGCACTAGTAGCAGTTTCCCAACAATTTTTCTTAAATTTAGGGAATAAAATTACTTTTTAATTTAGTATAAAAAAACACTTCACAATATATTTCATTATTTTTCCCTATATCAATAAAATACTATTTTTTACTCTTATCTTTATTATTTTTTCCTATATCAATTAAATACTTTTTTTTAAAAAAAAAAAAATCATTGCAACCTGTTCCAAGTTTCCAACGCCGCAAAGAGAATGAAAGAGGAGAGAGAATTGTTGGGGATGCGTGAAGGAGAGATGAGAGAGGAGAGAGAATGATTTGTTTATAATTTAATAAAGCATTATGTATCTACAGTGTTTTCCAATACATTGAGAAATATTGTAGATACCCCTTGGTGTAGGTTAAATATAAAGCTTCTGGTGTGTTTTTGTGATTTTTTTAAAATCTTTCTTAAACATATGAAATGAAATAGCATATATGGTATCTGCTACTAGTGCTCTAATAAATGAGTAAAGGACAATTTGTTATATCAATATATTCTTAAGATAGCATTTTTAAACGTTCTTAGAGTGCCAAGATTCTAGTAGGGTGATTTTCAGGTCTCACAATTTAACTGTTTAGCCTTTCCTTTATATGAATGGAAAGGTTTCTGAGTTTCCCATTCTGATGTGACTTAGCAAGTTGATTTCTTCAGAGAGTAATCTTTCCACATGCTAAAGAGAGGATCAATTTGACTTGGAAAAGGGGTTGGCTTTTAAATTATATATCTTTGCTTTTCATTTTCTGTATTGTCGTCACCAATTACTCACTATAAATAACATAAGCAAATCAAACACCCTTTATTCAAGTGTAGGCAAGCAATAATTTTGGTTGCTAAAGCAAGAATGGGGTCTGTTCAAAGGTTTCCTCTGTCATGCTTGTTTGTTCTAGTGTGGGTTTTCCTCTTTTTCCATGCTAAATCAGCATCAATCAATAGAAATACATATATTGTCCACATGGATAAGTCTCATATGCCCAAAGCCTTTACTAGTTATCATAATTGGTATCACTCCATCATTGATTCTCTCAGCTCTGCAAATCCTGCTCCATTAGCTGCCCATTTACCCTCATCATTCCTTATATATACCTATGATCATGCTCTTCATGGTTTTAGTGTTATCCTCTCTCCAGATGAACTGCAGGCTGTAAAGAAGTCTCCAGGCTTTATTTCTGCTTACAGAGACCAGATTGTCACACTGGATACAACCCATACCCCTGAATTCATCTCCCCCAATCCTAACACTGGCCTATGGTCTGTTTCAAATTTTGGCAAAGATGTTATTATTGGTGTTGTTGACTCTGGAATATGGCCAGAGAGTGAGAGCTTTAAAGATGATGGTATTTCCATGGAAGTTCCAGCCAGGTGGAATGGAACATGTGAGGTAGGACAAAGTTTCAATTCCTCCTTGTGTAACAATAAGCTTATAGGAGCTAGATATTTCAATAAGGGATTCATAATAGCAAATCCTCACAAGCCAGTTACAATGAACTCTGCTAGGGACACTATGGGACATGGGACTTATATTTCCTCTATAGCTGCTGGGAATTTCGTAAAGGGTGTCTCTTTTTTTGGTTATGCTGAAGGAATAGCAAAAGGTATGGCGCCCCATGCTAGGCTTGCCATTTACAAGGTTTTCTGGGATGAAAACAAAGGTTACATCTCTGATGTTTTTGCTGGCCTTGACAAGGCTATTGCAGATGGTGTTGATGTAATTTGCACATCTTATGGCAGTGATGATATTCCATTGGAAAACAACCCAATTGCAATAGCTTCATTTGCTGCTATTAACAAGGGTGTGCTGGTTTCAGCTTCAGCAGGAAATAAAGGCCCAACACTAGGAACTGTACACAATGCATTTCCATGGGTTTTAACTGCCACAGCGAGCTCCATCGATCGTTTGTTTACAGGAAGATTGATTCTCGGAAATGGATTAGTCATTGATGGATGGACCATGTTTCCAGGTAATGCCTCATTGCAAAACTTTCCATTGATTTACAATTTTTACCTCTCAGCATGCGACAACATGCTGCTATCTAGCAGCCCTCACGGCATTATCATATGCAATGTTGGATATCTTCCCTCTCAGATATCTTATATAACTGAGTCCAACCTGCTGGGAGCTGTATTAGTTGCCGACAACTCCCGATTATTTGAGACAGGGGGTGTTCCTTGTGCTTGTCTTGTAATTAGATCACAGGATGCACCTGTTTTGCTCAATTATACTAAATTTGGCCCTGAACCCTCGGCTAGCATGACATTCCAACTTACTCTTTTGGGGAAACAGCCTGCACCAATTGTGGCTAATTATGCTTCAAGGGGTCCTTCATCGAGCATTCCAAGCATCTTGAAGCCTGATATTATGACACCTGGGTCACTTGTTTTGGGTGCTTGGACGCCAGAAACATCTACAGCTCAAATCAAGTCAGATTTTCTTCATAGCGATTATAATATCAGGTATGGAACATCTGTTGCTTGCCCTCATGCTGCCGGGGTGGCTGCGCTTTTGAAACGCCTGCACCCAGATTGGGGTTCTGCAGCTATAAAGTCTGCCAGTATGACAACTGCAGAGCAATTTGATACTACTATAATCCCCATTAGAGAGTACAGCACTAGCATCAAACTTCGACCTGCTTCTCCTTTAGCCATGGGAGCCGGTCAGATTTCTCCGATTCAAGCATTTGACCCGGGTTTAATCTATGATATAACACCACAGGAATATGTGGATTTTCTATGCTCTACAAAGCTTGAATTGCAGCAGATAATGACCATCACCGGCTCAGATTACAATTGCATTAAAGCAAATCCTGATCTTAATTACCCATCATTTGTTGTCTTCTATTGTGACACAACAACGTTGGTGATAAAACAGTTTCGAAGGATTGTAACAAATGTTGGACGTGGCAACTCGACTTACAGGGCCATGGTGACGGCACCAAAGAATTCTGAAGTTAAGTGTTGCCTATGGAATTGGTTTTCAGAAATGAGAATGAGAAGCAGGCATACAGAATCATTATAAATTACCGGGGGGATGCAGAGGGAGAAGCTTCATTTGGTGAACTTGTTTGGGCTGAAGAGAATGGAAAACACACTGTGAGGAGTCCCATTGTGGTGTCACCTGTGGTTCATGCCGGTGACACTAGTTTATGTTACTAATAAATTAGAAAGTTTATTAGTATTGAGCAAATTAATCTACCATAATACTAGGTGAAGTTAGCTGACCGGTTAATCTAGAGGTTAGTTTAAGGTGGACAAACCAATCTACTTGTCAAAAGGGTGGTTCAGCAGCCCTGCCAGCCCCCAATTACCATGGTGGTTGCTTGCTACCCTTGTGGCGGTATAAGCTATCCCATCTTTCTCTCTCCTATGTGATGTTACAATCTGGACAATTTTATTTTAAATGAACAGAATAAATTAGAACTATTGCAGTAGCTTTTACCATGGTCGTTCATTTAAAATGATCAACATGGATCGCGATTGCACATAAAAGAGAGAAAGAACAAAAATTGTTGGCATGCAAGCCAAAAGGGTGGTTGTTGGGAAGGTCAAACCTCCCCCTTTTGCCATTAGAGTATAGTTCTGCCACCCGAAGCCGACCTTTAGGAATTGCAGAACCATCTCCTTAACCACATAGGTGGTTTGCTCCCCTTTCCTCCCCCCAATTGGCTTTGGGAAAGGGGGATCCCTATGGGCAATGAGGTAGCTTGGTCACTTCCCAAAGCTAGGTTGAGTTAGCCAAAGCAATGATCTTGCCAAATGAGGTGGTTCATCTTAATGATCTTGCCAATGAATGTCTCAAAGGCTAAAGCATGTTTGTTAGAGTTTTGCAAAACTCTTTTCATTTATCAAATGTTGAAAACTATTCTCAAATAAGTTATTCAAATAGATTTTCAAATGCGTCCCATTACTAACACATTTTTCAAAACAAATTATAAAACTCTTCCCAAAACACAAAATATTTTCCACAAAGTCTTTCTTTAAAAACAAAACACAAAATACTTCTAAAAAATAATTACCATAGACTTCTGGCACCCTTGCGATGGTTGTCGTCAACATCTAGCAACCCCATGATGGCAATCATTATCTCTCTACGACCCCACAATAGCTGCTATAAACTTTCAACCACTTTGCAAAGTGGTTGTCGTGAACTTTGGACGGCCATCATGAACTTTCGGTAGCCCTACATTGACTACCAAGCAAAAATGGAGCCAGAAAATATTATGGGCAGAGGCCAAGGCATAAGCTTAGAAAAAAAAAAAGGGTCAAGGCATAAATTTATTTATTTTTTATATTATCATCTAAAGTGGTGGTTTAATAACTCAAGGAAATACCCAAAGTGATTAGGTACACACTAGGGTATAAAATAGAAGAAAGAAAAAAAAAATAATAATAATAAAATAAAGACTTGAATTGAAAATCACACGAAGAAGAAGTGACAACTATGAGACGAGAACAGAGTGAGTTTAAGTTGCGTTTACGATAAAAACAAATTACTTTACACTACTTCTATGTTGCAAATTCCGTTTTTTTTTCATTTATTTTTCGTTTAGAAAATAAATCAGGAAGTAAACTCTAAATTTCAAATTTTATGGTTCTTGATTGTGGACTTGTGCTTGTTTAGCGTCAGAATGGTAAGAGATGTACAACAAAATGCTCAAAAAAGATAAAATTTAATGGGTATGGTCAAATATCAAAAGGGTAACCAACTTAATGGGTTATGGCCAAAAATAAGGTTATTACATTTTTTAATGGGTAAGGGCCAAAAGATTTGAGAATGAGTAATCAGCTTTTAGGTTTTAATAAGTATGGCTCAAAAGATTTTTTGGGTAAGAGCAATAGGGCCAAAAAACTTAGTGGGTGGGGTTGAAATTTTTATTGGGTAAGGCCAAAAATATTTATAAGTAGGGCCAAAATAAAATTGTGGGTAGGGACCAATTTTTATTCTTTCTGGCTTGGGTAAGGGCCAAGGACTTAAAAACTAAATTTTGACCTTAAACCTTTTTTTTTTTTTTTCCTTAAGAATTAAGGAGGGACCATAGCCTATACCAATCCTTCCTTTAGCCAAGCGCGAACAATGCAATGGCTACTACCAGGCAGACACTACCATGAAGTGTAAATTACTGTTTTTTTTTTTTTTTTTTTGGCTTTTATTGTGGGAGAATACTCTATAATTTTTTTTTTTTTTTTTTTTTTTTTTAAACTCTTTTCATTCTCAACTTTTACTCAAAAAAAAAAAAAAAACTTTTACTTTCTTTTTTTTTCCTCAAAACTCAAAATACTTTCTTAAAACTTTACCAATCACACCTAAAAGGCTAGCAGTCACGGGTTCATATTTGGAGATTTGACACTGCTTCTTCGAATTTCAGCATTAGAATTTAGAGCATATCAAGAGAAGAAAGTCGTGGAACTGTCGGAATTTTAGTGAAATTCGGGCAAAGTAAATCCAAGAGATCTTCGTATGGCAGTCACGTGGGGTACGTAGTAGGTTTGCTCAAAAAGTCAAAGAATCGTCTTTATTTCTTCACCGAGTCACATGCACGTTGTTCCTCATTTACTAGCAAACCTAACCTTCGCATTCAATGAGGCTCGAAGAATCATGAAAAAAACAAAGCTACAAATGACTTTGACGTTTAACACTGAACTAACAACATGTTCAACTCTGGTGGAGAGTGTCTATACGATTATGAAAAATCTAAAACGACTCCAAACGACACCTATTCAAATGTCTAGGTGATTCACAAATATTAAGCGGAATAAGATCTGACCTAACAATCAATAATCAATCAAATACAGATATGTAATGAAAATTAAGAACACAGATATTTGGTTACGAAGAGGAAACCATTTAGAGAACTCTCTAAATGTAAAACCTCTCCGGGGCAGCCAAACCCAGGAAATCAATCCACTATAAGAAGAATAAGGAATACAAGAAGAATTACAAAACCTTTGCAATTTACTCTTCCTTGTACACGACAAGCGACCCACTTGACTTCTACCGCAGTAGCCCTTTCCAGAACATCTGGCACAATCCTTCTACTTGATCTCCTTTACCGGAACTCCGGTAGACTTCGGTTGTATATGATTTGTGATGAAGACACAACCTTTAACTCTAAGAGAGACTAACCCTAACACTCAATATCTTAAACGCTCTCTTAGCACATGGAATTCTTATGTGGAATTCCTTACAATTTCGTGCATAACAGCTCTCTATATATAGACTACAAGAAAACCTAGTACTAGTTGAAATGGGAAGAAAAACTAGTTCTAGTTGGAATAGGATTCATCCAAATTTTCTTCCTTATCTTGCGAGACGATTTTGGCATAACTAACTTTCGAATTTTGAAAATCTTATTTCACAAAGATTTGTAGAATTTTGTATTAGCTTTCCAATGCCGCTGGTTTCACCTTAATCCGATTCTTGAGCCGAAAGTTATGGTCTGAATACTGATATATGTGCAGGATACGAAATTTAATCAAATCCTATTTTAACTCTAATTAAAGAATTCCGATTTGATTAAACTTAACCATATCATATAGGTTTTCTATTATGATTGGTTAAGCTTAACCACATCTTGTAGGTCTTCTCTTGACACAACACCTCGTGTATGCACTGCTGACTGGATTGCAGATGAATGTATTTTGTTATTGAATTTGGCAATTCAAAATCCAACAAACTCCCCCTTTGACAATTCTGTGACAAAATTTACAAGTTATATCTGAATAGATAACTCCTGTTTCCTGAAACACTCACAAAACATATTAAACGTATGTGGAATAGAAATACCCAATGTACCAATAATATAACAGATTTGAATAGAATATAATCATGAATAGCTCACCAAATCAGTTAAAACACAAAACAAATATCATTCATAGATGCAACAAGTATATCAAAATCAAAATCAAAATCATCTATGGTGTTCTATCTATCCCAATCTGCACTGTCTAAAACTTTCTCTCCCCCTTTTTGTCATGAATGGACAAAGGGCAGTAAAATACCAATAAGCCCAAGGAAAGTCAGAGAAACATAAACAAAATCAAAACTATGAATGCATAATGAGTGAAATGCAAGAGCATGATAAAAAACAATTCTCCCCCTTAGTGAATGACATAAAAAAAATGAAGAAAAAAGTCAAATTTTTTTTTTTTTTCCTCAATATAACAGTTGTTATATCAAATACACTCACATGATAAAACATAAAAGACTCATGTATTAAGCAATGATTATCTGGTAATATCTCAAAATGTCCAAAATATATATGAGAATAAAAAAATATGAAACAAAAGTTTTTTCAACACAAGCAAAGCAACATGTTCGACTCGACCCATGCTTGTGTGTTGTGTGTGAAAGCTAACTATCAAGTAAGTTTAAGAACTTATACGGTAATGGGATAGGCTAGCAAGCAAAAACTTAAATTACCTCATGGGAAGATTGACATGTATATCTAAACAAAAGTCAAACCTTGCTAGGGCCGTGTCACCCTCATCCAATACACTTCCCATGTAGTAGTAGCACATACTCAAACATTGTCCGGTAGTGACCGTTTCTTTCCACAATGAATATGGTCACAACTATTTCTATAGGGACAAGTTGAGCACAAATAAGACATAGTGAAATAGATTCCTTTTGGAATATGTTCATATGTTTTCTTGTTTCACTATTTTTTTCTTTGAGAATGTGTCTTTAATCATTTAGTGCTTAAACCAAATTAGAGGAATGCTGGAATTTTTAGGTCCTAGGTTCAACTAGCATTTGGTCAATTTGATAGACACAACTAGTCAATCTTCTTCATATGGTTGCCTAACATAACTCACCCTTAAGGCCAAATCCATACTCAATTTAAGCTTAAATGTGCACAAGAGTTCAAGCATAGGTAAAATGTACCATAGAAGCATAAGCTTAGGCCAAAAAAACAATCAGTCCATTAATAAATATTCATCCCATGTATAGTAAGCACATTTTGAGATATAAGGAATTGGATCCATGAAGTATACATGAGAAATTTATGGATTATCAAAGTGCATATGACAAAAATAAGGAGACAACCTAAAAACTATATTTTTGTCTTTTTGAATTTTTTTTTTTTAAATAAAATGCACAAAATTAATGCAATGCATATATATGCAAAACTGAAATTAAAAAAAAAAAAAACAAACAAAAACAAAAAAAAATAAATGCAATGCAATGCAATGAATGCTACATGCTTTAGGATATGAAGAAATATGCAAGACAACCAATCCTAAGCATGTTATGGACCACCTTACTTTAGGTGAGTTCACCACCACTCCCCCTCAAAGGGTGAATGGTATCGACCTTCCTAACCCAAACCTTCTTAACCCTAGGTACAGATTTGTGACTCTTGTCAAACTCATCTAACCTAGATAACACTCCCTTCATCATTATGCATAGTCCCTCAAAACCTTTCCTAGAATATGAATTCTCACTCTTATACTCACGAGGTCTCAACTTAAAACAGTTAGGTCGAATATGACCAACTTTTCTACAATGATGGTAGGTAGGGACAAATTTCGGAGAAACTTGTTTCATATGAGGAGGGATATACATATACTTAGATCTAGACAAACATGACTCTACACCACCTTTTTCTTTCTTAGGAGCAGCCTTTTTATTCCAAGGTCTTTGGGATTTCAACTTAGAACAATTTGGTCTAATATGACCAATAATCCCACAATGATGGCATGTAGGAACAAACTTTGCATGAGTTTGTTTCCTTGAAAGAGCCTTGAATTCGGGCTTCACACAAGTATTTATACAAGAAGTTTTGCCCTTATCCAAGCAAGCTATATTGGCTTTGACTTCTTCAACTTTCACATGCTTAACAAACAAAGTTTTTCTTTCAGAATTAGAAGCATGTGAAGTAGAGGCACCCAATTTATCAATAAGCATAGTATTTTCAGATTTCAAAGAGTCAATTAAGGCATGTGATTTAGACAAATTAATAACCAAAGACTCTTTCTCATGCTCAACATCATTAAGCTTTTTAAGGGAAATTTGATGATGATGAGTTAATTTAACAAATTTCTTAAAGAGCTTGTTATAGGCCATCTGAAGGTCAATCTCCTCATCAGAATCCATGCTAAGGGATTGAGGAGTATTCATAGCAAAGGAGTCAAGGATCTCACTCAGGAATTTAATCCAAACAAAGTGAACCCGCTCTGATACCAATTGAAAAATCTAAAACGACTCCAAACGACACCTATTCAAATGTCTAGGTGATTCACAAATATTAAGCGGAATAAGATCTGACCTAACAATCAATAATCAATCAAATACAGATATGTAATGAAAATCAAGAACACAGATATTTGGTTACGAAGAGGAAACCATTTAGAGAACTCTCTAAATGTAAAACCTCTCCGGGGCAGCCAAACCCAGGAAATCAATCCACTATAAGAAGAATAAGGAATACAAGAAGAATTACAAAACCTTTGCAATTTACTCTTCCTTGTACACGACAAGCGACCCACTTGACTTCTACCGCAGTAGCCCTTTCCAGAACATCTGGCACAATCCTTCTACTTGATCTCCTTTACCGGAACTCCGGTAGACTTCGGTTGTATATGATTTGTGATGAAAACACAACCTTTAACTCTAAGAGAGACTAACCCTAACACTCAATATCTTAAACGCTCTCTTAGCACATGGAATTCTTATGTGGAATTCCTTACAATTTCGTGCATAACAGCTCTCTATATATAGACTACAAGAAAACCTAGTACTAGTTGAAATGGGAAGAAAAACTAGTTCTAGTTGGAATAGGATTCATCCAAATTTTCTTCCTTATCTTGCGAGACGATTTTGGCATAGCTAACTTTCGAATTTTGAAAATTCACAAAGATTTGTAGAATTTTGTATTAGCTTTCCAATGCCGCTGGTTTCACCTTAATCTGATTCTTGAACCGAAAGTTATGGTCTGAATACTGATATATGTGCAGGATACGAAATTTAATCAAATCCTATTTTAACTCTAATTAAAGAATTCCGATTTGATTAAACTTAACCATATCATATAGGTTTTCTATTATGATTGGTTAAGCTTAACCACATCTTGTAGGTCTTCTCTTGACACAACACCTCGTGTATGCACTGCTGACTGGATTGCAGATGAATGTATTTTGTTACTGAATTTGGCAATTCAAAACCCAACAGATTACAACCAGGTTGTCGTCGTTTAAGCCTGAGCTTAAACCAATCATCCCAGAAAAAAGAGAAGGAAACGGACAAGAGCTTCACAAATGATGACCAACATGATATTGCCCAAAACAAAATCATCACCCTCGTGACAAAATGATGAAATTCATCATCAGTTGGAGAAGCAAACTCAGATCCCAAAAAACAATAATAACAGTAACGATAATAATTTATTTTTTTTAAGGAGCAAAAAGCAAGGATAATGAATACATTATAGTGAAAATTTTGATGAGCTTCATTCACCCGATTCAGAACTTCCTTTTCTTTCCTTCTTTGTTTCTGTCGTTTTGGCTGATTAAAACAGAGATATCACATATATTTTCCTCGTGGCAAGTAAACACAATATATGATTCTGCATGTGTGTGTATCCCGGCCCTGTCGGTTGCTTTATGTATTAATGTCGCACAAGATGCGGGGGCTAATGGAAGTTACAAATTAATGCTTTGAAGATCACCAATCTGTTAAAAGATGTAATGATTTTTAGGGTTTAATTTTGGGATTGGCATTCCTTTTTAGTAGGCTGTCCGAACTCGATTTGCTCGAGTTTGATTGGGGCTTTTTATAAACCCTAGTTCATAGTCAATGATGAAATTGGATATTTATCTGATAAAATTATAACATATTAATCATGATTATTTATCTTGATCATGAAAGTTGAGGTTTTTTATTGATATGTTAGTGTGGTTATAATGCAATGAACTATACCACATGAGTTGTTATTTTATAAATTACTATCAATTGAATAACTTAAACTAATGACTTTTAATTTTAAGAGGAATATATGTAAACTCAAATGTGACGTAAAGATCACTTTGATACGCTTAGGGGTAAGATCTTTCATATTCAAAATCTTGGTGTGTGATCATATATATGTAGCATTGTAAAAACACTGTTCTTCAATGTGAATATAATTAAGCCATTATCAACAGAAATACCAACTATATGGGTGGGAACTTACAATGAGGAATTTTCGATAATAAAAAATGCGTAAAAGCAGGGGGGGGGGGGGGGGGGGGGGGGGGGGGGCTATTCAAGTTCCAATTGTGATCAAGATGTTTTAATTTTGTGGAAGACCTGTAATAACTTGTTACTGAAAAAAAGAGAACTTCGTCAGACAAAGGATAGTACAAGGATAAGAACCTTCTTGTCCTATTTGTGGTTTAGAAGTGGACACTATTACTCATATTCTATACAAGTGTCCATCTGGCACTGGTGGCAAGAAAGATCAGGCTCGATTGGTAGAAACAAGGTGATTGTTGGGAGAAACTTCACCAATCCTTCTTAGTTGGTATGAAGTGCAAAAGAGTTGCTTTAAAAATTTCAAAAGGTTTCTGTAAGAGGGGATAATTGAAATTTAGTAAAGATTTAGGATTGCAACGAATTGTACTTAAAGGTTATGCATTGTTAATAATGCAAGCATAATAAGTTAAGAGTAGATATGAATAGTAGATAGAAGATACTCAAATTGTGTTAAATAGTATGCAAAAATTAGCCTATTGGTGATATTAAAAAGGCGCAAACTCAACAACCCATTATCTTGCAAAGGAAGGAGTGCGCACTTTCCTTATTTCATTCAAGTCATAATTGTAGGTGAATAACAAGTTGTTTATTCATAATTTTTAATGAAATACTTAGCCTTATCTCAACAATAAAAAAAGAAGCAAACAAGCATAGAAACAAACCAAGAAAGTCCACCGACATAGTCAAAACAATCTCCCAACACACAATAAAAAAATTATTGATACCCAATAAGCTAATATGACACAAGTCTCATACAATGCTGCGATCACCCACCTTCTTTTTATTTCCTTTGTAATTTTATTATAATATCGACATGAATGAGGAGAGAAGAAACAAAAACAAAGTAAACAACCACATAAATCGGCAAAACAAAATCTGGCCAAACTCAACATCTAATAATGACCCACAATTGACAATTCAAACTCATGATAATGGCAAGTTATTAATACAACTTAGACTACACATAGATCCGACCATCGCATAAACTAGCTAGATTCGCATTCAACAATAATTTCCTTAAATTAAAAAAGACAACAATAAGAGACGAAAAATTTAGTGGGAGTTTTACTGTTCTAGAAGTCCTAGTATGCCAGCTCTTGTATCAGAGTGTGTCCCAGCCCCAGCCCCACTCACACTCTGTGCAGTCTATTTTCCGACCACCTCATTTATCATCTGCCACACACTCGCTTTGTCCCCCTCCTGCTTCTTCTTCTGCTTCAAATTCTATGGGGGTGTTGATAAGGTGACCGATTTTGCCACCACGTGAAGAGGAGGAGGAGGAGGAGGAGGAGCAAGAAGGAGAAGAAGAGAAAGTGGAGAAAAATGACCGATTATACGTTCTTGAACGACCAGCTCTCAAAGCGCACCTCAATCTTCGGTTTGCGGTTGTGGGTGGTGCTTGGTATATGCGTAGGAGCAGGCATAGTTCTCGTACTTTTCCTCATATCCCTCTGGTTCACCTCAAGGCGAAACAGCTCGTCGTCGTCGTCTTCTTCTTCAAAGCTCAATAACAAGTCCTCTCAGAACCCCACCATCCCAAACGTGTCCAAGGAAATCCAAGAAATCCGAATCGATCATTCTCGGAACCCGACCCAACCCAACCCCAACCCCAACCCCAACCCGGACACGAACCCGAACCCAAATGCCTACCACCAGGCCTCCAACCCGGACCCATTGCCGGAATCGGAGCCGTTATGCAGAGCTCAACCCTTTCTTCTTCAGCCAGAGGAAGGGAGCCCGGTGGGTACGCGAACCAGAATTCACATAGAAATCGGGAAAGACCACCGAATTTCGTACCCGGAGAGGGCTGGCGGGTCGTCACATGGCAGCGGAGAGGCACGGTCCGGTGACCAGTCGATGATTGCGGCGCCGGAGGTCTCGCATTTGGGCTGGGGGCACTGGTACACGCTCAGAGAGCTCGAGGAGGCCGCCAATGGGTTTTCTGATGAAAATGTGATTGGGGAGGGTGGGTATGGGATTGTCTACCGGGGCGTTTTGAAGGATAATACCATGGTTGCTGTCAAGAATTTGCTCAATAACAGGTAATATCATTGCATGTTTGTATAACACTCTCGAAATCTTAATCTATTCACTTGGGGTTTAACTGCTTTGGTGTAATTTAAGATCATGATGATGTTATTAATTCTGAACCCAGTTGAGAATTTAATGTGTTTGTTAGATTTTTGTTGCTATTTTATCGTTTGTTGTTATGAATTTGAAAGCTAGTTGGTGGAGCATATGTTAACCAAGTGTTTCATGAACTCTGTATTGGGAAGTTATGGCAGAAAAAGCTTAATTGTGGTAATTGGTTTGCTTTAGGGGACAAGCTGAGAAGGAGTTTAAGGTTGAAGTTGAAGCAATCGGACGTGTTCGGCATAAGAATTTAGTGAGGTTGTTGGGTTATTGTGCCGAAGGAGCGCACAGGTATTTTAATCTTCATTGGTAACATCTTTTCTTTCTGATCTTCAACATTTCTGCGGAACCTTGCAAGTTTAGACGATTTTGAGTTCATAAACGAAATGAATGGATATGATTAGTGGAGTAAAAAAAAATTGGGGTTTTCCCCTTCTAGTGTGCTTGGGAATTAATATTAAAGAATGAAATTTTTTGTTTCTTTTCATCTTTTTAACTTAAATATCCTTGTTTTATTTATTCTCAAGAAAGGGGAAAAATTGGCTGTCTTACATGGGAGGACTGATGCACTTGAATTGTTATAGGATGCTTGTTTATGAGTATGTTGACAATGGAAACCTGGAACAGTGGATTCATGGAGATGTTGGCCCTTGCAGCCCTCTTACTTGGGAGATTCGTATGAATATAATACTTGGAACTGCAAAAGGGTATGTGTTAGTTGAATAAGTTTATTGATTGGTGGCTCTATTCATTGGATTGTTTGTTGTGTGCAATAGCTGAACCTTAATTACAAACATAGGTTGACATACCTGCATGAGGGTCTTGAGCCCAAGGTTGTTCACCGTGATATCAAGTCGAGCAATATCTTGCTTGATAAGCAGTGGAATCCAAAGGTGTCTGACTTCGGCCTAGCAAAGCTCTTGGGCTCAGAGATGAGTTATGTGACAACTCGTGTGATGGGAACATTTGGGTCAGTCCAACCTCTCTTAATTGAAAATTATCATAGTCACTTATCATTCTGAAATTCAGGGTTTCAGCCATCCTGATTCTTTTGTGTAGGTATGTGGCTCCAGAATATGCCAGTACCGGCATGTTGAATGAAAGAAGTGATGTATATAGTTTTGGGATTCTTCTTATGGAGATAATTTCTGGGAGAAACCCAGTAGACTATAGCCGCCCTGCTGGAGAGGTATATAGTCATCAATCAAAGTTACTTTATAACATCGTCTTCTGACCAGCTCAAGATAAGCCTTATTCTTTCTGATATCAACTCACAAGTCAAACTTTCAGGTGAACTTAGTTGAGTGGCTTAAAACCATGGTTACAAATCGGAATGCTGAGGGAGTTTTGGATCCTACATTACCTGAGAAACCTTCGTCAAGGGCGCTGAAGCGTGCTCTGTTAGTAGCATTGCGCTGTGTGGACCCAAATGCTCAGAAAAGGCCAAAGATGGGGCACGTGATACATATGCTTGAAGCTGATGAGTTCCCCTTCCGTGATGTGAGTTTGCATTTACTTCTACCCCTAATTTATCTCATTGGTTGTATCATTATCTCCATTCTTTGATGGTTATGAAGTTAGACATATTTATTTTGCTCATAAATATAGAAAGATAAGCATTTCAATACACAATAAGAGATGCAATTAGTTGTTATTGTCACTTCATTCACTTTGGGGCTTTTCACTGAGAGAACATGTTGCCTTCATATCAGATTCAAGGAAAGTGAGACGGCACAATTACAAAATTCAAATCCAATCTTCTAGTCACATGAAAAGCACATCAAGAAATGTTAAACTGTGTGTTATGCAATGCTTCCCTGACTGGACTTAACTTCTAACCAAGGATTGTCTTTGCAATTGATTTAGGAACGTAGAGCTGAACGTATGCGGGATAGGTTGATGGAGAAGCGCATAAATGAATCCGGTGACAGTAGTGGATATGAAAGCAGTGTTCTAAATATTAGGTCTTTGGAAAGAAAGCACGAACCCGAAGAGCAGTAGCTTCTCCAAACTAATGTATAAGGTAATACACATGCCTTGTCTTTTGCCTCCTTATTTCCTTCCAGTGCTGGATTGTACAACACCATTTACCTTGCCTGTAAATGTTTTTTTGATAAGTATTTTCCTTGCCTGTAAATGTGATTCGTCTAATATGAATTTGCACTGTTTGTAGATTCTTTAGTACTTTGCACCCGCTGACCTTGAATTTGTGTAATGTTGTAGAGGAAATGCTCTGATATGAACTTTTATTTGATAGGATTTCCTTATGTTTGTCATCCAAATTATGCAAATGACATTAAAGTTGGAATTTTGTTCATTTCTTGACATGTTGAGTTTTGGTGCTGTACATAAGTGGGAAGAATGTGAAAACCCAATCAATATCTTGTTCTGTACATGTGAATTTGTGTCCATATACACATGTAGGTTTCTTTGTCTGGAAATCTGACTAGTTTGATTTCATCACCGACAAAGAATCAACACTATTGAGATCTATGGATTTGCCAGTCAAGGGCGGAAGAGGGGGAGGGCAGGTTAATTCCGACCAGTTATATCATAATCCATAAAATAAAAGCAACATGATCGAGTATTATATATATATATATATATATATATCGGCAGAAATGCCATTGATTAAGGATGGCTAATACAAAATCACTTTTCCTGCGAGGTTAGGTGGGAATATTGTGATCATGGGTCCTACAATTCACAAGCATCAATCACTGTAGGCAATCTACCATAGTTTTTAAAGGTGTGGGGGCATGTTTGTGACAGACTGAGGACAGAATCCTGGGACCCCTCTGTTTTTCTTGTTGCTGTTTTTGGTCTTAATACGAAATGTCCTGTGGGAACTCAATCTCTTTCTGCTTTCCGCTTTTTGCTTTTGACTTCTTGTTCTCCATTAAGATCCCCGCTAAGCATTCTGCATTTGTTCTGTTTTTCTTGGTTTTGAATTATGAGTTTGTGTCATTTTTTTTTTTTTGACTGAATCTTTATTATTGACATGTCTCTCTTTTTCCCTGCCCTTAGAACACATTTAAGAGTCGTACATTGACTATCCAGTCTATCCCTGCAGTAGGGCGAAATAACCGCTCCCTGCAGTAGGGCGAAATAACCGCTCTCTAATTGCCCTAACCATCCTAACCGCTTTTAAAGACTGTTATAAAAAATCGATAATATAAAACGACCTCATTTTGGATTTTTTTTTTTTTTTTTTTCTTTTTTTCCTTTTAAAAAGCAGTTAACAGGGCGGTTGTAGTTATCGGTTTTAACCAATAACTGTTAACTGTAACTACTTTTTCACTCCTATATAAACCTAGTAATTCGTAATTGGTGGATATAATTTTCATTGTCTACATTTTCTTTTTCTTTCTTTTCTTGGATTTATTTCTAGGAAAGCTAGTATAAAAATGTTGAGAGCTGAATGTAAAATGCAAAAATAATAAATAGGTCTTTGCATTCAACTTCAGTCTAATTTTTGACAAAAATTGTCAAATGTCACATCTAATTATAACACGTTACTCAAAAATTTTTTTAAAAAAAAAATTATAAATTTATAAGTATATACAATAAAATTCTTATTAACAATATGTTGACACGCACACACAATCAGTTTTTTTTTTTTTTTTTAATACCTCAATCTATTAATCAAAGATGGTTTACAAGAAACAAAAGATCCAAGAGGGGTGGGCTCTCAACAACAAATCCAAACGAAAGATTAAAAATGGAAATATCAAACACCAAATAGGAAATCCCGTGTTAATGACTCCATATGGGTCAGAAAAGTCCCCGTCCTTTATACCTTGGGCAAAAGCTAAGGAATGGCTGGATAAAGTGGTAAAGGCACTATAACAGAGGAAGGCAGGGCATGATCCTCTCGAAATCCTTCAATCCTATTTGAATTCTCAAAAAAGGGGACACGAATAGGGGCATGACCCTCGAAAGACCCTTCAACCCTACCCGAACAGGCAAGGGTAAGGGCATGACCCTTGAGAGACCCTTCAATCCTATTTGAATTCTCAAAAAAGGGGACACGAATAGGGGCATGACCCTCGAAAGACCCTTCAACCCTACCCGAGCAGGCAAGGGCATGACCCTCGAGAGACCCTTCAACCCTATCCAAACCTCTGGAAGGCAAAAACAACTCCCATGAGGAGGTTGAGGGGGTGGAAGCACTGTTGATCTCGAAATCGGATCTGTCAACTAAGACTGACTTACTTCATAAACAAAAGTTTCTTCCACAAGATAAAACAACAAGATCTAAGGAGACCAAAGCGCAAAAAATGTAACATAAAAAGCATCATTAGGAAGCTACAGGGGTTGGCGGAGACAAAGGAAGACGAGCCGTCCAAGGCTGAAATCTCTAATTGAACTTGTTCACAAGACTACTAATAACATTGCATTTAGTTCACAGAATCTAACTTCCTGCCATGACCATCCATATTTCCAGAAATGCAATGCTTGAGAAAACTAATTCCCAGGAATGTGACTATTTTTACGTTTAAGATGATTATAAATTTGGTAAGATCCCCAAATATATTACTCATAGGCATCCTATAGGGATTATTTTTATTCTTCCCAAAATATCATTATGTTTATTCCCTTCAAGTGCATGAGACTGTCTGATACAAAATTATTTAAGAATTAAATAAAAAATTACAAGGAAGAAAAGCTATATATAAAACATGGGTTTTCTTTCATTTTCCAATATTAAAATTATCCATCTTATTTGATTTATTTTCTTTATTTTTCATCTATAACCAACTTTTTTGTGGTTATACTCGAATCCATTCATTCAATGCAATCAATTTTGGCAACAAGCAATTTTTTAATGGATCTTATTTGTCCAAAATGTAGGGCAACTTTAATTTCATGCAAAACATAGGACTAGTCTTCTTCCAAAAGCTTATATCAAAGAGAATCCAAAAGCAACCGCAAACCAACCCAATTGGAGAGAATGGATTTGAGTCCGTAGAAAGACATGGCCCATATAATATTTCATTAAACGAGTGTGAAGCCCAAAGTTGAATTAAAAATATTAAATATTTTCCATTTCAGTCCTTTGGATGACACAAGGATTCAAAGGAATTCAATTCATAACCCCAAAATACAGAATAAGGTGGGAAAAGGGGAGAAGGGGGGAGAAGAAGGAAATTGTAATATCCCACTTAAGAAAAATACAAAAGGAAATAATAATATGGAAATATAGTGTGACGAAAATAAAGGAAATTCACGGCGTGAATATAATGAGAAATTGAGCTCATAGGCATTTGATCGCTAGAGTGATTAATATTGGATGTTCCCTTTTAAAATAAAAAAATAAAAGAATTTTTTTGGAAAAAAACTTCATTTTTAAGCGTTTTTTCAAAAGTGTATTTTAACTTTTTTTAGGGTAAAAAAAGTCGAAGAAATATTTTTGAATTTTTTTATCAAACATGTCAGCTTTTTGTTTGGAACTGTTTTTTAGGTACTAAAAGTATTTTTTAACCTCTCTAACTTTGATTTCGTCAATTCACCCTATTTAAATTAAATATTTCACGTGTTAGGTATCACCTATTAAAAGAAAGTTTGAACTCACACGTGAAAGTGAGTGTTAAAGTATTGATTAAGTGATTAAATTTAACTCTTCTTTTTTTTTTTTCTCTGGTTTACGGGAAGCTGGTGCAATTTGTCTATCACGGCTGGTCGGCTGCCGTACCTGCACTGCATGCAGTAGTTCTTATTTTTCTGCTTGTTGACAAGGGCCACTGCTTTGTTGTGATTTCTCTGAAGAAATAAATAATGAAATGGAAAAATAAGATAATAGCAAAATAAATAAAAATAGAGACAAGAGATTTTACTACAGGATAAAGCCTTAAGGATTACGTTAAGCATTTTTCTTGCTTTTGCCATAAGCACTTCACGAATCAGCCATTACATGTTTTAATTTCACTCAGTAGCACCTCTCATGCATTTAATTTGAACAAAATCGTAATTGGCCGCTGGTACGAGAGACAACTTGCTGACTGTTTGTTTCCTTTCTTTGGTATTTTCTTTGCTGACAGTAAATATATTTATGCTAAATATCCTTCCCATATTTCTGTTGTGTCCCACAATAAAGACATTTAACATTACCCTCGACAATACGGCAGTAATATGAGAGAGGATATGTAATTTTCAAAATAATAATAATAATAGAAATGAACAAAATATCTTACTTCTAAAAGGATCCCATGCCTTGTTTGTTTTGTTGAAACAAATATAATTTCATTGAACGTAAATTGATTTTACCATGATAACATAATCATTAGCTACTGAAAGTTACTGCCACTTTCTTTTATGTTGTTTTCATTCCCTCGCGTGGGATTGGATTACCTTATATATTGGCATTTTAATAATTGGAAACATGAGCGAGAGGGCACATGGTGGGGCTCTAAGGCCATCAATCAGTTTTGTCTTCGTTATTGTTAGCCAATCTGAACGGTCCTTACAGAATCATTCCAGCGCGTCAAGCTTCTTGATGTTAAAGGCCGTGTTTCCTGTCGATCGTCCACGTACCGTCCTCAACTAGAATGCGTATAGCTTGGGTCGACGTCGTTTACGCAATGATAAGGGCATCGTCACATGCATCCATTCCCCTATCTAGCAATCGATAAGGTTAAAAAGATGCACAGCGCGGAGAACGAGAAATAAGTTAAAACCCAAGCTGCGCGCCCACCACAGCACGGGATTCAAATCATACAGGTCCCCTACACAACTTGGCTCCATCCCCTTATAAGTAACCCCAAACAATTTGCAACTGTGGTCTAAAACTACGCCCATCCAATATGGCTTCTCATATTCCCTTGTTTCTCTGTCTTTTCTTTCTCTCTATGATCTCCTACCTTCCCTCTATCTTGACAGAGTCCGACAACTACATCGTTCACATGGACTTGTCAGCCATGCCTAAAGCTTTCTCCACCCACCATAACTGGTACTTGACTACTCTTGCCTCCGTATTGGAAAATTCCCAACTCAGCTCCACTAAAACAACTACTCCCTCTTCCTCTAAACTTGTCTATTCTTACACTCATGTTATAAATGGTTTCACTGCAAGCCTCTCCCCCTCGGAGCATGAGGCCCTGAAAAGTTCTCCGGGATATGTTTCTTCGATGCGGGACTTGCCTGTTAAGGCCGACACAACTCACTCGACCCAGTTTCTTGGGCTCAACTCCAACTCGGGCGCGTGGCCCGAGTCCAACTATGGCGAGGATGTCATAATTGGGTTGGTGGATACAGGAGTTTGGCCAGAAAGCAAAAGCTTTAATGACAAAGGCATGTCGGAAGTTCCATCACGATGGAAAGGAGAATGCGATGGTGGCAAAAATTTCAGCTCCTCTTTGTGCAACAAGAAGCTCATTGGGGCTCGCTTCTTTAACAAAGGTCTGATTGCCAAAAATCCCAATGCGACAAAAACTATAAGTAATTCCACGCGCGATACAGATGGGCACGGGACCCACACATCAAGCACGGCGGCTGGAAATTATGTGGACGATGCGTCCTACTTCGGCTACGCCACAGGAGCCGCTAGAGGCGTAGCCCCAAGGGCGCGGGTGGCCATGTACAAGGCCCTGTGGGACGAGGGTGGCGTCACCTCCGATATTATTGCTGCCATTGATCAAGCAATTTTGGACGGTGTAGATGTCATCTCGATATCGTTGGGTTTGGATGGAGTCCCTTTGTATGAAGACCCCATTGCCATAGCCACGTTTGCAGCGTTAGAGAAGGGTATTTTCGTCTCTACATCAGCGGGAAACGAGGGGCCTTTCATTGAGACCCTGCACAACGGCACGCCGTGGGTTCTAACCGTTGCTGCCGGTAACGTGGACCGTGACTTCGGCGGAGTTATTACTCTCGGCAATGGGGATTCTGTCCCCGGCTTGACTCTCTATCCGGGGAATTCATCTTCCAGCAAAATCCCAATTGTTTTCTTGGACGCTTGTGACAATTTCAAGCAACTGAAGAAAATTGGGAACAAGATTGTCGTATGCAAAGACAAGAATGGTTCCATTACTGACATCCAAGCTGACAATCTTAGACAAGCTCAAGTGGGTGGTGGAGTGTTTATAACGAATATTACTGACTTGGATTTTTCAATCCAAACCACATTTCCAGCAATTTTTTTCAACCCACAAAGCGGAGAAACCGTTGAAAACTACATCAAAACCAACTCCCAGCCAAAAGCAAGCCTGGAGTTTCGGAAGACAATTCTCGGTTCCAAACCAGCGCCAGCTGTCACTAGCTACAGTTCTAGAGGGCCATCTGCGAGCTGCCCATTTGTCTTGAAGCCTGATCTAATGGCTCCTGGTGCGTTAATCTTAGCCGCGTGGCCCCCACAAACTCCAGTCACCACACTGCAAAGCTCGCAGGTACTATTTTCTAACTTCAATCTTTTGTCTGGTACATCCATGTCATGCCCGCATGCAGCGGGAGTGGCTGCTCTTTTGAAGGCGGCGCACCCTGAATGGAGCCCCGCCGCCATCAGGTCAGCCATGATGACAACATCGGACACGGTGGACAACACAGGGGGCCCCATCAAAGACATAGGAGACGACAACAATCCGGCTAGTCCTTTTGCCATTGGTGCCGGGCATCTCAACCCCAACAAGGCAGTAGACCCCGGTCTAATTTACGATGCCAAGATAGAAGATTATGTGAATCTTCTCTGCGCACTAAATTACTCCACGAAGGAAATTCAAACCATCACCAAATCGGCTTCATACAATTGTTCATCTCCGTCGTTGGATCTTAACTACCCTTCTTTTATTGCATTCTTCAATTTGAATGACTCGAAATCGGATACGAAAACCGTACAAGAATTCCATAGAACAGTGACCAATGTTGGAGGAGGGCAATCAAGCTACATTGCAAGCGTGACAGCCATGAAAGGGATTCAGGTCCGTGTCACGCCGGACAAATTGGTGTTCAAAGAGAAGAACGAAAAGAAAAGCTTCAAGGTGAGCGTAGAAGGCCCACGGCTGCTAAAAGAGCTAATAGTATTCGGTTATCTCAGTTGGGCGGATGCTGCCGGTAACCACGTGGTCAGAAGCCCCATTGTGGCCACTGGAATCAGCTCGGATGTGTTGCCGGAGAACTGACTTGTTTGCTAAGTAAAAGTTATTTTAGGTTAAGAATAAAAAAAAAAAAAAACGAAACAAAACAAAACCAGCTCTTGGTGATGAAACTTGCAGCAATGCAGTTTGATGGATAGGCTATTCGATCGTGTGGTTGTTATACAATAGCATTTCCTATCGTGAAAAAATATCAATCATACGATTTTCCCTATTTATTAATTGTTATAATATTATATTTTGGGGGACGAAAGAATTAAGTATAGATATACATTATGCATATAGAACAGGAAGACGGGCAAATTCATGAGTACATAAAAAATGTGGACGTTTTGATGGCCACATCATTACTTATGTGGTTAATCCCGTAGTCCTGGAAACAGGTTATATGATTATTTCGCAATAATTCATGTTATCGCGGTAATCTCAGCATAATTAATATCTCATTAAGTTAGGTTAATTAGTAGTACCTTTTTTTTGTCACAGTTAATTAGTAGTACTTGGTCTGAAGTCGGAGGCTTGTTCTGAGCTGTAATTAATTAATCATGCAAATTCATGACCACATTAATTAATTAGATATCAATCTATCGAAATTTAACGAAATATATATATATATATATATATATATATATATATATATATATCTTCTCGTCCAAACAGCTAGCCTAAAAATAAAAAATAAAATTAAAATAAAATAATAAAAAAAAAAAAAAACAAAGAGAAAAAGATTGAAACCAAACAATAAGCATGTCTACTCTCGTTCAATTGAATTTTGTTAGGGTAATTTTTGGGCCACAACAAACTATAAGGTAACGGCTATATTACGACTCAACTAAGGTGGTCTCCCAAGTATGAGAATGTAGTACCTTCAAAACATAAAAGTCTTCAAAAGGGTGCTCAGCCGAGGCCATAGCGGAAGACACTTTAATGCTTAAGTTAGCATGAGTGTATTGAAGTGTAAAATAATGGTTTTAGTTATTGAGAGAACTAGCCTCTAGACTATAGAGCTCGAAAGAGATAGCTTGAGATCAATCAAAAAGCTCCCTCCAAAAGGGATATCAATTAAAGGGCATTCTAGGCCGATGCTAGTGAAAATGAGAAAATATCAAAATTTATCGCTTCTTGAGATTTGATATGCTTATTCTGTAAAATCCTATATTTGTCCTTTTTTTTTTTATTATACCCCTATCTATCGAATCGATCAGAGAGGAACCCATAGGATATATACTTTATTGTTGTAGATGTGGCGCTAGAAGAAGGGCCCAAGTTCCGACTTTGCGGCTAATGTTAGAGTGGCCTCTCTCTCTCTCTCTCTCTCTCTCTCTCTGTGTGCAAGCCTAGTGGGACCCTTAGGGCAAAAAGAAAATTTTTAAATGTCCAATCAGAAAGAAATAATGTGTGACTAAGAATCAAGCAATAGACAAATCATGATAATTTGATACCAATTATAATTTAAATCTCGCACAGACACAATCATGCAACAAGTTTTTGACATTTTGTAGAATAGTTAATTTAGATTCCGTCAATGCATGTGGAGATTGGAGCTGTAGTTGATGATAACGCCATAGCCGTCTAATTAACCGACGATAATATATATTTGATAGAAACGGAGAAGATGGTAAGCTAATTAATTAATCCAAAGTTCACTTGATTCTTCCTGTCTACAACAAAATTTAGAGGCCTTTTAAAAAAAAATATATATATATACAGCCTGATATTTAGATATCATGCATGTATTATATATGTATATATAGCATGAATATTGATGAACTCGTAGTTAGGATAAAACCAAAGGGTGTTGAATCTATTGATTTATAATAGATTTTGATTTGAAAAGGTGTTTTGATGTAATATATCTATATATATATATATATAAGGTGAGAAGTGTTTTTTTTTTTTTCTTTTTTCTTTTTAATTTCACAGGAAACTTTATATATATATATATATATATATATATATATATATATATATATATATATATATATATATATATATCGATTTTATAATCTTTTTTAACAAAAAGAGGAGAGAATCAAAAGTTTCATAATTGAACTCTTTGGGACAACTGATCAACCAAAGACCTCACTAGATCATCGACTGCTAGCTAGGACCAATGATAATTTTGATATAGTACTGATTACTGGAATTCAATGATTATCATTGGTCAATTTGAAGTTAATTAATAAGACGTGTTTGCTACAATAATATTGGCCGGAGATTGAAAAAATTTACGACTTTATTGGGAGAAATTTTTCTTGAACTTTTGATATCAATTACAATGTTTCCTGAATTCTTGAAATTGAATATTAATCATCATGAGCCTCCAACTATAGGGTCAGTTCCCATATCATAAGTTTCTTAATTTAATTTTCTTCCTGCTTATTTTTCTTTTATGGTCACTTGATTATGGATATATGGAATTAATTACCGCTAAATATTACAAAAATAGGATAGTAGAAGGAGTATAACACAAAGAAGAAGAAATTAAAAAACAAATACGACCTACACACAAACCTAGCTTTTCTACGTTGCATAGGCCACCAAAAACAAATAAACAAGACAGCCCATGTAATAGAAAGCGACTTGTCCATGCAACGACACAAATCGATCACATGCAGATTGCAGAAGTAGATCATCTCGGCAATTTCCAGAATACAGGATGCTTATAAAGCATAACAATCATTAATAATAATAATAATAATAAAGCACAAATATATTAATTTAGACTGAGACATTTGTAGGGACCGATGTCGAAGTTGTGATCGAAGGGTCCATTCCAAAAAAAAATGGAGTACATAGAGTGACAAATTTTCATTAGGTAAGAGATAATGGTAAATGCTTCCAAGATATTCTTTCACTTCCTCCTTTTCTTTTTATTTTCTTTTGAGTTATAAATGGATATTAATTCTTGATATATAAATAAAATAGTAGAAATGATGTTATTGGTGATTTTTAAAAAGAATTAAAATTATTTCTCAAAATTGGAAAATATATAGAAGAAAGAAAATGTTCTGTTGCAAGCGATATGATTGAATTGAACCCGTGGTGCAGGCTCTATGATTAGTGTATTTTACCATAACACCAAAAGTGGACTAAAAGAAAACACGAGGAAAGACTTTGAATAAAAATAATATTAAAAAAAAAAAAAAGGTTTAACATTTTGTGTTAAAACCAATTTGTAGTTAATTTATGTATGTCTAAATAAGATTGAATCATACTAATTACCCTTTTGTAGATTGAATCATGACCATAGATCATGATAAAAACACGTACGATAAAAAGGATTAGAATTTAGATCAGGTGAAAGATTGAAGAAAGAGAGATCACTTATTGTTTTAATTAAAAAAAATAAAATAAAAAATCAGTGTCTCTTTGAAAAGACACTAAATGAAACAGAAACGAAATTAGACAAGCTGATTAATGCTGGGTTCATCTTATCGTAAAGAGATTCTATCTGAAACTTGTACACATGTGTGGGGATCACCCATATAGTTTCAAGACAAGAAATGGAACATTAATTCACACGCCTGACTTCTTCAATTGTCATCTTCTCATCAATTTTCAATAATCATACACAGCGTTAAATCATTAAACTCATTAAAACATCTAGATAAATTTAATCATTTAATCAATATTTTAATATTTTTCTTTATGTGTAACTTCAAACTCAGCTTTTAATGTCTAACACCTAAACTATTTGATAAATTATAAAATCAAGATTCGAATTCATGACCTTACAAAACATCTCTGTATCCAATATATATAATCCACGGTTGTTACAACAGCCGTGGTGAGTGGTGATCACTGATGTATGAATGTCACTTCTATGTTGTATGATTATTGCCTTCTCCTTTACCTCATGATACCACAAACCACAATCTATATCGATCCATCTCTTCATGTTCTCTTTACTTTAAACAATAAAGTGGAAAAGGAAAGAGACTTTGGAACTTCATCATATCCTCCAATATTTATATATATATATATTAATTAATTAATGATTGTGGGAATCTGCATATATATATATATATATGGAGGTCCCAATAGACACGTCTTTCAGATTTAAGCTCAGATGGAATCTGCATATATATATATACACATAACTATGTTGAATAAATATTGATGGAATAGTTTGGATTGTAGTCCATGAACATAACTGCTCCTTTTTCAATGGCGGTCCATCTCGTATAATATCATTGCCGCATGAATCAACATCTTTTTCAACACCCACTCAATCAATCACTCAATGTTTTTGTTAAATCATTATAATGTACGATATAGAAGATGAATAACGGAAATAAGGTTCAAACTCATGACCTTTGAATTTGATATCATGTTAAATTACCATGTAATGTATTTTGAAAGTTTAGTCTATAGAAAGAGATAATTTTAATTATTTAATTAATACTCTAACAATTTTTTGTAGGCTACTATTTTTGATAGTTCGGTGGGGATTAGGATTCCCTACAATTTCAAATTCTAAAATTAAAAAATTTAGATTGTTTTTAAGCATCAAAATGTTTGAAAAATGCCACCTATTAAAAGGGTGGCATTTGATCGAGACAACGAGAAAATAATTTTCATCACAATGAGCTCATTCTTCACTTTTGTAAAGATGCTTCTTCTTCAGAAAATCAAAATATAGTTTTTGGTTTGAAACTTTTTTACAACATAGAGAGTAAGAACATCATAAAAATATATATACTCAATTCTAAATTGTAGCATGCCACATTTTTAATATGTGGTATTTTTTAAGCATTTCGATGATTAGAAATGGCTTAAATTCCATAATTTCATAAGAAATTGTAGGAAATCTTGATCCGTTGGATCTATTTGGCCTCCTAATTTTTTTTTTTTTTTTTTTTGTTAGCTAAAGTTGACGTAACTTTTAAAATCACCACTGGATTTGAAATAGATCATTATTAAGTTTTTATCCAATATTATAGTCCCTCGAGAAATAAGGCCCAAAACAAATTTGGGTAGAAATAATGGGCCTCAATTAATTTACTTTTTCAATGTGCTTGCTTTGAGACCTTTCCCAAATTGCGCATGAATTTCTCAAAAGGGTTAGACGAGCCAGAACTCAGAAGCACCACGCGGTGAATGGTCCCAAAGCACTAGATAGGACGACCGACCAAGATGACAAAAGAGTTGTCTGCAACTTTTGCCAATGAGTTTTTTCCGAAAATGCTAAAAGTACAACTATTTTTTTAAAAAATTGTCACTATTATGAAAAAAAATTAAAATTTTATTTTTTAAAAAAATACCAAATAAAAGAAGGGTCAAAATAAAAATTATTGGTTCGATCAGAAACTTTTTTAATTTTTAATTTTGTTATTTTTTTAAATTAAAAAATAAGAAAAAAGTTGGCTCCAAGTTGACCCTCAGTTGAGGCTTAATCATTCCTCATTTTTTTCAGTGCGAGGACCAGAAATGACCTATCCAAATGGAGTTTCTTTTTCTCCTTTTCCCTTTGTCTATGTAGCTTTAAATCATAGAATTCAGTTAAATAACTTATGATGAAGATGATATGCATGGCATGCCTGCTTTGAACAGAATATCAATATGAAAAAATAAAATTTTCTTTCTTTTATTTCCTTTTGGTTTGATGATTTTACATTATTAAATTAGATAGGAGAGGCTATATGGAAACTTGGTGAAAAAAATCTGAAAATCTGTGGCAATGATCAGCGTTTTCTGGTCCACCAAATAGATGCAACGGTCATTTATCTTCTTCTTCTTCTTCTTTGTTTTTTTTTTTTCTGTATATATTCTTTATTGGAAGTAGCCCATGTCTTCATGATCAGTTGAGGAAAAAGGGCTAAAGAAATTAAGCAAAGAATATATCTACAAGCTAGCAACCAACTTGGATCCGTCACTATGCTCGTTGAGGGGATGAGACTTGGCCAATTCTTTCTTTCCTTATCTTGGTATTCATTTACGTCAACTGAATGACTCGAAAAATATCTCATCATCACGTGGAATCTGCTGGAAAAATCAAAATATCACGGAAATATGAAAAAATGTAACAATTTGGCGGTGAGGATAGGAGTGGGGAATGGGGATGGGATTGATATCCAATAATTGTGGCTATCCTACCTAGGTATGACTATAGTAGTTCCTATCCGTTTGGAGCCGCTTAGAAGAGGTCTAGACGGTGAGAACTGCAAGCGCTCCTTCAAGTTCGACTGAGCCATAGTCTATACCCAGGTCCACCAGGTCATCAATGAGAATTCAAAGCGACTAATACTAATCAAGCATATATGAAAATTTCCATTGCAGAGATTTGAACCTACCTTTGATGGTATATCCACGAGATTGTAATACTGAACTATATTATTATCCTTGATAAATAGAGGATTCCCCATTTATGTCCAATAGCTATAAGGAAAAAAGGAATTATTTGGCGTTTTTTTAGTGTTCTCTTAATTTTAAGTGGACATTATTTTTAAAAACACCACAAAAATAAATAAATAAATAAATAAAAATTATTCCACCTGTCCCTAAAAAAAGAATAGTTATTAATAAATATCAATAGTTATTCTATTATGATTTATTCCATTCTCGACAATAGCTATTTATTTTTATAATGAAATGCTAAATATGACACATGAATGATCATCTCCAAACACACTGAAATTGAGAATTTGAGATAGCTATTTCTCCTATTAGCATACATTCCCCTGTGCATTTATATTCTCAATCAAGGGAATTTTCGTTACTCTAGAACAGTATTATTCTAGAGTAATTTTGGGGCTTCATTATAGTATTTCGTAAAAATTTAGAAATATGAAGAAATATGTTTTAAGAATATCGTCATGAAGGTTGACGAAAATGGGGTAATGCTAAAGGAAACGTTGGCGTGCATGAACAGTTTATGCACATCAGCCAAATTTTTTTTTTTTTTTTTATAATTAAAAATATTACAAAAATAAAATAAAATTTGGCTGGCGTGCCCGGCGTTCCTTGTATCATTACCCGACGAAAATGTATTTTGAAATGCTCCATGCAATAATTTCGCAATGCCATGGGAATGTGCGCCCAAGTGGGTACCTTATGCTTTGTCAAGGGCCAATCGATTGCTTCCAATTCAGGGGTTGGTCCAGTCATACATGGCCCATTCGCAAGGTACATATGGGTTACCAATTCCTCATGTACGGACAAATGGACCTCCGGTAATTAGACACCCAGTTGGTTCATTTTTGAGTTCCCATTTGTTTGCATTTTGCGAGCAAATAGTTGGGCTCTAACTAAGAGATAGGCTTGGGCCTTTGACAATTATATCTGATAATTGAAGAATTGTTGGTCCTGGAAAGTTGCTGCCGTGTCCAGGGCCAGGGAGAACAAGAGCCCCTAGGATCCAAAACCTTAAACCCGAAACATCAATGTTCATGGACCATGAGGCCACCGCCGGTTGACATTCTATACAAAGCCACATGTCAACAATCACTAACTTGAAGCCCCATAAAAACACCCAACTAACTCTCTGGCCCAGTTCCTCCGAGAGGGATGATAGGGACCTAATTATTTTGCTAAACTTTTGGTCAACTTTTGTCTTATTTTTTAATTTAAAACAAATAAATAAATAAATAATAAAAAAAATGTGTGAAGCAATAATATATTTTTTTTGTCCTTTTAAAAAATAAAAAATTGTATTTTTCTTCATAATAATTTAAAGTTATTGGTGGCTACCTGGGCCTGCAAAAATATTTTACTAGTGATTTAGGTTGTATATGGTGGGGTTTTTGGCTGGATAAGCTTCCAACAGAGTCAAAGTTAAGCTTCTTCCAAGGTGGATTAATAGCTGAAAACACTTGATTGAGAGGGCGATTGGCAATATGAAGGAAAATGTTAAATGCTCAATTATTTTGCATAACTTTGGGCTAATTTTGAGGAAGGAAATTGTATTTTTCTTCGTAATAATTTTAAAAAATAACATTATTATAAAGAAAAATACCAAATAAAAGAATGACAAAAAAAAAAAAAATTATTGCTTTACACTTTTTTTTTTCTTTTTTTTTTTTAATTAAAAAAATAAGACAAAAGTTAACCTAAAGTTATGCAAAATAGTTGAGCGTTTAGCATTTTTCTTCCCCCCGAAGATTGCCAATCGCCCTCTCAATCAAGTATTTTCAGCCATTAATCCACCTTGGAAAAAGCTTAACTTTGACTCTGTTGGAAGCTTATCCAG